>NW_027136889.1:600000-940000 GCF_040869045.1 Eurosta solidaginis | reverse complement strand
AACAAAGTGGACTGTGAGAGTGATTTTTTCAATAATGGATGTTGTGAACGTTAACAGTTAAGAAGTTTACCGCAGTACCTCGCTTGATATCAAAGATGTCTTATCGTGTTTTAACTTTTCAGTATGGTGACAGAAATCTTCAAAATATATCCAACTTTAGATTCAAGGTTCGATTCGAGCTCCGACTTTAGGCTACGTGATACTCGAAATTGACATGGATACGGCATTTATCTTGGCTGATAGAAGATAATGTTCTGCGTAGATATTTGGACTTCGTAGAATATGTATAATCATAACGTGGTCAA
Organism: Eurosta solidaginis; assembly: GCF_040869045.1. Lineage (NCBI taxonomy): Eukaryota > Metazoa > Arthropoda > Insecta > Diptera > Tephritidae > Eurosta > Eurosta solidaginis. The sequence continues at coordinate 939,695 of NW_027136889.1, read as the reverse complement.
TATGCTTTCATTCTCTTTAATCAGGAGAAAGCGTAGCAGCTTGGTGGATTTTAATATGTTGTAACCTGATAGATATAGATGAGCTGTATAATCATAGATGTACAGCTTCCGTTCCCACTGTGGCTTTACACTCGTTTAGTAAAATTTTGATGTCATATCTTCAGGTTGCCTTTCCGATGTTTCGCTCTTTTGTTATGAACGTGGCTCTTTTGAAGTTGCTGATTTGTTGCCTTTCATATATAGACCCCTTTTGTTCGTTTTGTCGTAAGCATATGAAGAGGACGTGTTCAACACCGTACTCATCCGTATTGTCATAAAAGAAGTTCCGATCTTCAACCTTTTATCATCCTGTACAGGTCAGGGATCGTAACCGTTATGCTTTTTAAAATTAAAGTTAACTTTTAATTATTATTTTTGATTTTTATTACATAAGTTAAATTTTAACTGTTACTTTTGACTTTTATAAAAAAATAAACTTTAAACTTTCATTATTGACTTAGTCTTAACTTTTATAATAAAAGTCAGTTTTAAAAGTAATCTTTTGACTTTTGTAATAAAAGTAGTTTCAGATTTATATCCCTTAGCTCGCAGGAATTACTTTCCTATATTCAAATATCAAATAGAGCAGTTTTTTCTATCTTACATTTTTATTTGAAAATAACTAATAAAAACGTTCCATGGTACACGTAATTTTTTTGTAGTAACCAAATCTAAAAAGCATTCCTGTACTGCAACAGCTTTTGGCTCTGGCCTCATTTTTCATACCTGAAGCTTGCAATCCGCCCTTCATATTTTTTGTAAAACGAGGGGAGTATTCCGGGAAAAAATTCAATGGTTTCTCATAATTCCGTACAATAAACGGAGGCTACCACTACAATTTCTTCATCTGAGAATGTTTTTCCACAGTTTGAAGCCGGACAGTACCTAGATAGAGATATATCCATTAGCAGCATTCTACTGCTTTCTTTTGGGCCTCCGATATTGACAATCAGCCTGTTCATCAACAATACCTGCTTAGATGACTTCGCAGTCGAGTATTAAGTCTGAGTCACGCATACTAGTTGGTAGACAATCTTACGTATCATTTACTGTTAATCTTTGCGATAGAGCGTGCGATAGAGCGTGCTCTAGAACTATTTATCCCGTCATCCTTTATAAATTCTTTCGTTTTGAGACAAACCGGTTTCGGCGTTGCGCCATCTCTAGTGTCTTATTTCGATAATCGTAATCATCAATTGGCGCTTTACCGCCTAAGCGATTTTGGCCGTTTAGTAACTAATGCCGATTGTGAGCACCAAGGAAGGTGAAGTCTTCCTCTAGTCAGTGGAGGTCTCCCCTTCCTTTGCTTCTAAACTGCGGTGTTCACTGAAATACTTTCTTCGTCCATTCACATAGCATGACCTGCCAGCGAACCCTTTTGATTTTTTAATTCGCTGCTTTATCACGTCCGCCGCCGTGATGTGTTGGTAGCGTGCTCCGCCCGGGCCAAACAACACCAGCTTTTAGAAACATTCAATTAGAAACAAGTTTTTCCAAGCGAGGTTGCCCCTCGGCAGTGATTGGCAAGCACTCTGAGTGTATTTCTGTCATGAAGAGCGACTTCTAGAGCGTCATTTTTTTACGCCAAGAGAGGACCTTACTTTTCAATTGCCTACTTCGTCCAAAGTAGCACTTGTCGGCTCCTTTTGATTTCTAAGCTGACATTGTTTTTCTAAGCTGATATTGTTTGTCTCGAATTTATATCCATCAACAATGAGGTGGCTGCCAAGGCGCCACTATGCCGATTCTTTCTTGGATTACAGTAGGTACTTACGCCTGAATAGCAGCCTAAATTCTTTGACTCCAGTTTTTCGCGTAATACATCCTGATTGAACTTTCTGTATAATTCTTTGGTTTTTCTGGCTGCAATGAATGTGGAAAAGTAATTGGCAAATCCGAGATATGAACCAACGTGTATTTCAAGTATGAAAATATCATCGTATCTTTTGTTCCATAGGTGAAGATGTAGCACTAATCCCTGTGCTACTCCGGATGTGACTTCCATATACTGTGTACTCATAGTATATGAAGATGGGATCTCTGAGAAGGCTTCTAATGGCGCACTGTAGATAGAATGATACTTAGAACAGTTACTCTAATGCAGCAAGCACGCTTGCCCACATCGCGATGTTGAAAGACGTCCCATATTTAAGATTGCAAAGAGAACAACTTGCTGGATTCTAGTTGCCTATCAAAAGGTTTTTCGACTGTGTTGAGCATGCCTAACGGTCAGTGTGCAGTTACCAAATTAGAGCCTCCTCTGCCCTTTCCCAATTAACACTGGCTGCTTGTTTTTCCATGTTGCAAGAACGTTTGCATTTTATTTAATGACTCCTGCAATGATGCCAACTGACCATGTGACAAATGGCCGAGGTTCTTAAAACGTGCTGCTCGGAACTTCACTATCTTACTTATATCATAAAGAGGGGAGAGTGCGGCTATTACGCTATCTATTACGGCCGGTGTCGACATCCTGTTCCAAATCTTTTTTGATATTATTTTGTAACTCAGGCCCGAAGACTCTCTGAAGACATATTATCGAACGAATGTCATGATTTAAGTACAACGTTTGCTATTTTGGCACAGGAGAAAATGGAAAGGCTGGAATAATTTTTCATGAATGTGCAAATGCTTGTCTTAAACCATCTGTGAGATTTTGCAATAACTTTATAATACATATTTTTAATTATATTTGTATCCATATGCCATTGGTCAATTGAGTACCTGCCTTGCCATTGACCGATGGCAATACACTCTAATCAATTGCATTTACGGTCGAGGCACTTGAGGTTGCATTGTATTGAATACAATTCCACTTTCATTATGAGGCAGGCAAACATAACCCGATAAGCCAATGTATTCATAGGCAAATATATGCATATGCACATATGTATGTATTTATATATGAACACGAATGCATATACATATATATACATATCATTAAATATTAGAAACCTGAACCAAAAAAAATCATGACATAATATCACACTAGCTTTAAGTCGAATGCTTCGGCTTAGCACGAAAATAAGAAACGTATGGTCAAAAAGGTTTTCACAGCCTTCTATTCGTGTAAGATGATCGTCAGCAGAAACTGGGGTCTAAAGTCCAAACTCGTGGTGTAGGTATATACGGCCCTCGTCAGACCCATACTAACATATGGAGCCTTAGCACGGTAAGCGGCTACGAACAAATAGTACAATATTAAATCTATGAATAGAGCAGCCCTCGGAGGGGTAACAGGTGCATGAAGGTCGTCTCCAACTGTGGCACTTAATGTACTCCTAAATCTGCTACCTCTGGACCTTCACATACGTGAATATGTAACTTGCTCGGCAGCAAGACTTCGTGAGTCTAACTGCCCTGTCATCTGATTATCTGCTCCTCACTAGATTTTGACAGACGTCATAAGGTTAACCTTCCCTCAAGAGATGGGTGGAGGGGCGACAAGGTGCTAAGCATGGACGCAATTTCAGACTACATCGACGGTTCCAAAATGGAGTGTGGTGTTAAGAAAAAAATCAAACAGCAGATTCGAGGAGTTAGCAGTCTCCAACTGGTACTCTTGGGACATCTGCAAGATAACAAGGCAAACATGGTCTAATTATGACAGGAAGAGAACAGAATAGGTCAAGGAAAGGCATTTTTATGATCGTTGTCATAGTCACGGGCCACTGGTCGCTTTGCCCGCATGCTGAGAGAATTGGGATCCCTTTTAACATCATTTGCATGAGCTGCGACGAAGAGGGCAACAATGAAACAGCTGTGCACAACCTGTGTGAATGCCCAGTTCTAGCACACACTAGGATCCTAACTATGGGCAGTTATATACTGCCAAAACGAACGCCCGTGCCTCGTCTGCTAAATAAGCAAGATTCGTCACGGAAAGGGGAGGTTGACAATTGAGATTAACAGTTGGCGAAGGTAAAAATTTCGCTGGAAATCCTTTGAACTGGTTGCGCTACACAACGCTCCAGATCTCTTTGGCTCGAATAACGGGCGTCGGTTCGGGGCGAACGTCTACAAAGGCTGAACGTGGCCAGAAAAGCTTAATTACCTTTTCTGATTAATTGCGTCCTGACCGTATACTAATTAAAATCATAAGAAAACATTATTGCCAGATTATGTATGACGCCGTAAAACTACTTAAAGTGAATCTAAAATCATACCTATTTTGGTTCACATGAGAAAAAATGATTCGATGCGTCACGTTGCATTATACATAATTTACCCATAAAGTACGCTGTTGTTACAGGGTGCATATAAACACTAATTTTAAGAATTCTCGGTTAATCTCTAATAAAGGCTCGTCTTACTGAACTGTCAAATAAAGAGGCTCATATAATCTATACATCAAAATGTTCTCTATTCCCAACAATAATACCTTCACAATTTAATCTAATAGCGTACTTCACTTACAACGATTTGATATTAAACTGATTGATCATTGCTTAGATTGCGCTGCTTATATATTTTCCAGTTGGGTTGCCATTATTTTCTCCCAGGGTGTAGACTTTTCGCGAACAGCATTCCCGAATAGTGGTTTATTTACTTTTTCTTCTGCGTCTCATATTCTCTGTGGTTATATGCATGTGCAGCTATTGTTATTTTGTCTGCTTACATTGTTGTTGTTGTTGTACAGCATTTACTTATATATGAAATCTCTGTTCATTATGAACTTTTACATAAACTAAGATGTATTCTTATATACCTAATTCATTTTTGAAGTTTTAAAAATGTTTGATGCATCTCTTGTATGTCCTGCATAGTCTCTTACGTTAACTTGTCTCACATAACTGTTATTGTGAACACACCACCGTGGTGTGATGCTAGCGTACTCCGCCTATCACACCGATGAGACTGAGATCAATTACTGGGAAAAGCAACATCAAAAGTTTAGAAATACTTACTTACTTAATTGGCGCTTAACCGTCTAAACGGTTAGTTTAGAAATACGTTTTTTCAATTAGAAGCGGGCCCTTCCTTCCTAAAAAATCAGAACTGAAGGATTACGCGCTTTTTGGGCATGAAGCCCATTGATGTCACTAATTTTATTTTGCTTCTTACATTAAGTCTACCCTGCAGAGAATGGCCTTAGTCTCTAACGAGCTCAGCCTTCGATTATTTAATTCAAACATACAGACCTACAACTTCAGCGCTGTTTGCTACCAACTTACCAACTATGTATCCGATTAGCAAGAGTTAGGAGTAAGTAATCAAACCTGAAATACGAGACTGTCGCTTTGCATGACGGTCTCCCATATTCGCTACGAGTTATCTGTACACTCATTGAGCAACTGGAATCTAGCCTAGGTACGCGCTAACTGCATTTCGTATCAGCACGGAATTTAAGTTACTAATTCCAGCCCTCGTACCAGGCAGTAAGCCTAGTTTGAACCCTAATATCATAAGTATTTGTATAAGGCACTGAAAGTTCTGCGCCACATATTTCAAGTAACGTATATTATAATTGGTTGCCTAATACTCTTGACCAAAACTGTACTTGTACCATATTACACATTTGTTAATCCAATGAACTAACCACATTATTGGTGCAATTGAATTACCGCATAATTGCAATAGAGTTCATTGAAATATATTCCATGAATTTGGCCATGACAAACAAACAAAGCGCATAATACAAAATAATAATTGAATTGCTAGCAAGTTGCAGTGAATTGTATTTACAGAAATTTACTTTCACATTGAAACAAGAGCGAACGAATAAGCTAATTGTAGGCCAAGTCACAAGCAATTAGAACAATTTTCTGGAATGTGATGGAATTGTTTTAAAAGTTAAATAGCGTATCAATCGAACAAATATCTAATGAAAAGCCAAAAGTTAACTCACACTTGACCTTGAACAGGCACTTACTTACTGGTTTGTGTGTTTGTGATTCATACACAAAATTTCAACTGCCAGCTTCTCGTCTATCCAGATGGCCAGTTACCATCCACCCAGTAAGTTTGTTTGTCATGTTTGTTTAATTTTCGATATTGGTCAACCAAAAGACCAAGTCTGTAACGAATGCAGATTATAGTCTAAAATTGTTGCCTTGCTTTGTTTGACCGAAACTTTGAATAACACAACCGCAATTGATATTGATGGCTACAAAGGCTTTAGCGAATATACATATGTATATGTATGTACATTGGGGTGGGTCGATTTGTGTGGGCGAAAGTTAACCGATAGCGCGCCATCGATTTTTGGATAGGATTTGGGCTCTGGAAAAAAAGGTCCACTACGCATATCTACCCAAAAAAATAATTTTCGAGCCTGCGAAATCTCATTTTTTTGATTTTTTTCGACTTTGATTTTTAAGGTTTTTTCATGACCTACTAAAAAAATGTTCATATGTGTACCCTGTCCAACCCAAAATTTCCGCTAAAAACGTTGTCGATAACAGTTTTTTGAAAAAAAAACGACAACGTTTTTAGCGAACATTTTTAGGTCGGACAGGGTATACATGAAAATTTTACAATCAAATGAAATTTTTTTTTCCAAATTCTATCGAAAAAGATATCGGTTAATAAATCGACCCATTCTAATGCACACGTTTCAATATGTTGTTGGTAGAGGTTACTTGCTGGGAAAGTACCGAACGTTTCTTGCAAACAATCGACTAATAAGGTTTTAGTCTGAAAAATCTTCGAAGGATTGAAACGAGAAAGTGGCGTAAAAGTAAAATTTAAATTAAAGACGAGGAAAAAGTTACAGTAGAATGAATAGTAAAATTAAAAGTGAAAGCAAAAGTCAAAGTAAAAGTGAAATAAATAAAAGTAAATTAAAAGTCAAAGTAAATTTAAAAGTAAAAGTAAAATATTAATTAAAGTAAAAATAAAAGTAAAAGTAACAGTAAAATTAAAATTAAAAGTAAAATAAAAAGTTACAGTGGAAGCAATAGTAAAAGTAAATTTAAAAGGAAAAGTCAAAGTAAAAGAAAAGGTATAAAACAAAAAGTAAAAGAAATAGTAAAAGTAAAAGTAAAATTAGGGTAAGAGTAAAATTAATAGTAGAAGTGAAAGCTAAACTAAAGCAAATGGAAAAGTAAGAGTAAAAGTAAACATAAATGTGAAAGTAAAAGTATAAGTAAAAGTAAACGCAAAAGTAAAATCAAAAGTAGAAGTAACGGTAAAAGTAAAATTAATGTAAAAGTGAAAGTAAAAGTAAAAGCAAAAGCAAAAGGAAAAGTAAAAGTAAAAGTTAAAGTAAGTGTAGAAGTAAAAGTAAGGGTAAATGAAAAAGTTAAAGTGAAAGTAGAAGTAAGTAAGAGTAAAAACAAAAGTAAAAGTAACAAGTAAGGAAGGTTAAGTTCGGGTGTAACCGAACATTACATACTCAGTAGAGAGCTATGGTGACAACATAAGGGAAAATAACCATGTAGGAAAATGAACCGAGGGAAACCCTGGAATGTGTTTGTATGACATGTGTATCAAATGAAAGGCATTAAAGAGTATTTTATGAGGGAGTGGGTCATAGTTCTATAGGTGGACGCCATTTAGGGATATAGCCATAAAGGTGGATCAGGGTTGACTCTAGAATGCGTTTGTACGATATGGGTATCAAATGAAAAGTGTTATGAGTATTTTAAAAGGGAGTAATCCTTAGTTCCATGTTGTTGTTGTTGTAGCGATTAGGTTACTCCCCGAAGGCTTTGGGGAGTGTTATCGATGTGACGGTCCTTTGTCGGATACAGATCCGATACGCTCCGGTAACAGCACCATTAAGGTGCTGGCCCGACCATCTCGGGAACGATTTATATGGCCACATTAAACCTTCAGGCCATCCCTCCCTCCCCACCCCAAGTTCCCTGAGGAGCTTGGGGTCGCCAGAGCCTCGTCTGTTAGTGAAACGGGATTCGCCGCTCGAAGGTGAGGTTGACAATTGGGTTGGAGAAGCTATATATTGCGCTACACAACCCCTTGAATCCCTCCTTAGTTCCATAGGTGGACGCCGTTTCGAGATATCTCCATAAAGGTGGACCAGGGGTGATCCTAGAATTTGTTTGTACAATATGGGTATCAGAAAAAAAAGGTGCTAATGAGTATTTTAAAAGGGAGTGATCCTTAGTTCCATAGGTGAACGTCGTTTCGAGATATCGCCATAAAGGTGGACCAGGAGTGACCCTAGAATTTGTTTGTACGATATGAGTATCAAACTAAAGGTATTAATGAGGGTTTTAAAAGGGAGTGGTGGTAGTTGTATAGGTGGTAGCTTTTTCGAGATATCGCCATAAAGGTGGACCAGGGGTGACCTTAGAATGCGTTTGTACCATATGGGTATCAAACGAAAGGTGTTAAAAAGTATTTTAAAAGGGAGTGGGCCTTAGTTCTATAGGTGGACGCCGTTTCGAAATATCGCCATAAAGGTGGACCAGGGGTGACTCTAGAATGTGTTTGTACGATATTGGTATCAAATTAAAAGTATTAATGAGAGTTTTAAAAGGGAGTGGTGGTAGTTGTATATGTGAAGGCGTTTTCCAGATATCGACCAAAATGTGGATCAGGGTGACCTAGAACATCATCTGTTGGATACCGCTAATTTATTTATATATGTAATACCTGCAAAGATTTCAAGGGTTTTTATTTCGCCCTGCAGAACTTTTTCATTTTCTTCTACTTAATATGGTAGGTGTCACAACCATTTTACAAAGTTTTTCCAAAGTTATATTTCGCGTCAATAAACAAATCCAATTACCATGTTTCATCCCTTTTTTCTTATTTGGTATAGAATCTGGCATTTTTTTTTCATTTTTCGTAATTTTCAATATCGAAAAAGTGGCCGTGGTCATAGTCGGATTTCGTTCATTTTTTATACCAAGATAAAGTGCGTTCAGATAAGTACGTGAACTAAGTTCAGTAAAGATATGTCGATTTTTGCTGTAGTTATCATGGTAACGGCCATGCGGAAGGACAGACGGACGACCGTGTATAAAAACTGGGCGTGGCTTCAACCGATTTCGCCCATTTTCACAGAAAACAGTTAACGTCATAAAATCTATGCCCCTACCAAATTTCAAAAGGATTGGTAAATTTTTGTTCGACTTATGGCATTAAAAGTATCGTAGACAAATTAAATGAAAAATGGTGGAGCCACGCCCATTTTGAAATTTTCTTTTATTCTTGTATTTTGTTGCACCATATCATTACTGGAGTTGAATGTTGACATAATTTAATTATATACTGTAAAGATATTAAATTTTTTGTAAAAATTTTACTTAAACAAATTTTTTTTTTAAAGTGGGCGTGGTCCTTCTCCGATTTTGCTAATTTTTATTAAGCGTATATATAGTAATAGGAGTAACGTTCCTGCCAAATTTCATCATGATATCTTCAACGACTGCCAAATTACAGCTTGCAAAAGTTTTAAATTACCTTCTTTTAAAAGTGGGCGGTGCCACGCCCATTGTCCAAAATTTTACTAATTTTCAATTCTGCGTCATAAGTTCAACTCACCTACCAAATTTCATCGCTTTATATGTCTTTGGTAATGAATTATTACACTTTTTCGGTTTTTCGAAATTTTCGATATCGAAAAAGTGGGCGTGGTTATTGTCCGATATCGTTCATTTTAAATAGCGATCTGAAATGAGTGCTCAGGAACCTACATACCAGATTTCATTAAGATACCTCAAAATTCACTCAAGTTATCGTGTTAACGGACGGACGGACATGGCTCAATCAAATTTTTTTTTCGATCCTGATGATTTTGATATATGGAAGTCTATATCTATCTCGATTCCTTTATGCAATCAAAGTTAATATACTATGTGAGCTCTGCTCAACTGAGTATAAAAATGGAAGTAAAAGTAAAAGTTAAAGTAAATGTAGAAGTAAAATGTAAATGATAAAGTTAAAGTGAAAGTGGAAGTAAAAGTAAAAGTGAGTGAACAAGTATACGCAAAAATAAAAGTAGAAGTAACAGTAGAAGTAAAGTAAGACTAAAAATAAAAGTAAAAGGGGAAGTAAAAGTAAATGTAAAATTAAAAGTTAAAGTAAATGTAGATGTAATAGTAAAAGTAAAAATAAATGAAAAAGTTAAAGTAAAAGTAAAAGGAAAAAAAAAAATAAAAGTAAAGTTTTCTACGAAGCCTTACCATTTGATCCGTTTACTACACTTATGGCGTTTTCTTTTCGGAAAATAATGTTGCCCTGTTGGATGTTCTCAGCTGTGTTGTGACTTTTGGTATTCCTTTGCAAAATATTTTTCACTAAATAAGAAAAGATATATAATCACCTGTAAAAATATAAAAGTAAAAATAAAGTAGAAGTTGAAGTAGAAATGAAAGTAAAAGTAAGTGTAAATGTAAAAGTAAAGTTAAAGTAAAAGCAAAACTTTTCTACTTTGCCTTCAAAGAGAGTAATTTTAAATCGCGTTAGCTGACCTTGTTCAAAGGTTTGAATTTAAGATTGCCACATGAGGTTAATATTTTTGCGAGAAAAGATAACGCCAATAGATTCCTTGGTACCGCTGTGGCTAAGGTCACCGCCTACCACATCGATGATCTTGGGTTCAAAAATGAGAAAACATTTTTTCTAAGCAGCGTCGCCCCTCAGCAGTGATTTGGCAAACCGTCCAAGTAAATTTCTGTCATGAAAAATTTCTAAGTGATAACTTATCTGCCTTTCTGTTTGGAGTCTGTGTAAAACTTCTTGGTCCCACCCCGCCAATTTTTAGAAAAAATTAAAAACAGCAAATTGGAGGAGATGCTAGGCCTAAAATCTCATTGGAGGTTATCGGCCCTTGCATTGGGTTCCGATGATCTGTGAAGGTTTATCGATTTTGTTTAAACAAACTTTCTTTTTAATGGATTTTATATATTGACAACAAATGTCTCCAGTTCCATTGCACCTAAGGTTAGTACTTGCCAGAATAGTTCGATTTCGTTGCAAAAGTAAATCTTCGATTTCAGTGGGGTACACCGGCTTCTAAGGAAGGCTAAGTGGGATAAGTGTTCAAACGGTTATGCTTTCTTCTGTCAAGGATAGACAGCGATACAAACAAGTCCTGTTTATGTTTGTTTGGCCTTCGCTTAAGATTCCAAGTCTTAAAGTGGGGCTTGATGTTACTTCGGTTGTCTTGCCTTACATCCCAAGACATATCGAATAGACGTGCTGCAAGAGCGTTATTCTTTAAACTTTAAGCTACTTTTAATATATTTCGAAGCACTGTGTATTGTTTTGCTCCCACAGGAGTCGCACAAGTATTGACAACGTTGCTACATATGTATATCAAGCAAAACACCATGTTTTCATTTGGGACCAAAATTCATCGAAAATAAGGACCAAATCTCAAAATAGACCAATTTTTTTTCTCCTTATAAAAATAATGGAACTAGGCGTAACTTTCATTTACAAAATAAAGGACTATCACGACATACAATAAATATAAGACCCATTTTACATTATTCAATGGATAACATTTTTAAGACTTTCATCGACCAACCGTTGAGGACCTTTTTTTGCTTCGTTGATTGAAGTAATCTCCAATTTGCAGACCAGTTTAGTTTTTTTCTAACAAGGTGCAACTGAAACAATTTTGGGCTATAAATGGAATAAAACAGAAATATTTTCTCTTTCTTTTTCTAAGAGCTTTCTTTTTTCTAAATTGTTTGCAGTATGGGTGCTCCCTCTCAGACCTGAGGTTATAGTTCAATGTTCTTAAAACTTTCCACATTGTAGCAACGGATTTTTGATTCAATATTTTTCATATAGTCACTATGCATATATCACATAAAATGGGCTTGAAATGATTCTTATTTAGATGGTGTAAAAACAGTAGACAAACTAATGCTAAGTATTAGTATAGCTCAACATTACCATAGTCGTGAAATTCTTTGAACTCATTGATTTGCTTTAGGATATGTGGGAAAAATTTATGTATCGATCACCAACGATATGTAGGACCTTCAAAATTTTTTACAAACAGATCCTAATAAAAAAATACACAATATTTCAGTATCTTCGGTTTGCTTAAGGGCACAGTGTGAACATAAACTCTGTGAGTTGGAATTGCACTTAATGTAAAATTTTTATTAATTACTTAATTAATTTTTTCGCCGGCCATTGTATTGGTTCCATTATCAGGGGATACACGCGCATTTGAAATTAATTTTAAATTTAATGTTGTATCACTTTTATTTAGCTCTACTAGCGACAAAACCCTCTGACGGAAACTGCTTGTTAATCGATTGAAATATCTAATCATCATAACAAGACCTTTCGTTCTGATAAATCCGTTGTTTTATCTACTATTAACGAAAATTGGTTTTTGGTAAAATCGGCATCACTCTTTTATATGTTTGTTTGGCTAAATTATTCGCTGCTGAAGTTGCCTCTTTTCTGCTGCAATATAAAGATTGAACAATTTTTGAATCTGTGCAACACATACATATTGTAACGAATTTACTTGCAAATCCTTTTATTTGCAACCCTCTGCTAAGTTCGTATCGCTAAACTGTTGAATAAATAACTCCAATATTGAATAATTGAAAAATGGCCTTTATAACAGTACTTCACAATAACACTTATACTTTGCAACGAATAGCAAGCTTAATAACCAAACTGATTGATAGCTCAAATGAAAGTCTAATATTCAAAATAATTCTGCTATAGCTCGCTAGCGCTTAATTGAAATCTCAAATCAAACTGAATTACTTTTTACTCGCTTGTGCCGCTTTTATAGTTTACGCTGCATACATCTAGGCTCTTCTATTTCCAGAACTTACCAACTATTTCGAGTGTTTACAGTTCTCATATAGTTTCTACTTGTTCTACTTTTCAGCGTCTCTCAGATGTATGTGAGTTTGTAGTTTACAGTCTCTCGCACACACATAGGCGTACAAGTAAATGCATCTGTGTGTGACATCTCTCGGCTGCCTTATATATGTGTATACATGATTTGATTATTGACGTAAACACCGCTTAGCATGGCCTTAGCATCGCCTTAGTGATGGTATAGCTTAGAGATGCTAATATCCGTGACACTGCCCTCCACCTAAGTCTGATCGTCCCGATCAGACAAATCTCTCGATCTAAACGCTGCTAATCTCTCCAAATGAACCACCCTTCTATTTCGTGGTTACCCAATTATTTGTATGCGGTAGATGGCATCACTGATCCTTTTTACAACTTTGTATGGGCCTTCCCAACTGCACCAAAATTTGGAAGGAACGCCTTTCCGCCGGCGAGGGTTGTACAACAGTACCAAATCTCCCTCCAGGAAACCCTCCGAATTATTCTTGCTGTCTAACCTGTATTTCATCTTACTACTCATTATCCTGGATCGTTCCCCCGCACTCTGTTGCTTGGCCAATGAAGAACTACTTCGCAGAGCTTGATCTTGACGGATTGACTTTGCATCACCAGTATCGTCTTGACGTTTCACAACAGTAGTACGCGCTGGCTTGAAAGCACCCTTGCATTCTTTCTGGAAAATTCTTTCAGTCGTTTTAGTGCGTCCATTAGGGTTTGTCAATGCCAGTGTTTTTCTCGCAGGTACTTTTGATTTCGCTTTATTTGGCCCATTCGATCCATCAACCTTTGCTCGATCTACTTTCCTTGACTTTCGTGGTCTCTGTCGAATCTCCTCCACCCGCACTCGCTTACTGCTGAACCCTTTTTCCAAACTGAAGTTAAGTGGCACATCCTGGTTCTTATAGCGCATAATTTTTCTCCGCATATCGATCCTGGTCAACCAAGAAGTCCACTCCCAATATGACTTCATCAACGATCTCCGCCACAACGAATTTGTGTAAAACCATGACCTTCCCAATTAGGACTTCACATATCACTTCTCCCTGGACTTGGTTATACTCGCCTGTGACCGTACGCAATCTTGCTACAGGTAACGGTTTTACTCTCCTGTTGACCAAGTCAGATCGGATCAAGGAATGAGATGCGCCCGTATCTATAGTCAGTGCATGTTCTTTGCCATTCACATTCCCTCTTACGGTAAGACTGCTCGATTTTCTACCAATTTGCAACACAGATATCACAGGGCATTCAATAGCTGGATCTAGCTCTCGATCTCTACCTCTTACTCGCTCTTGCTCATCTCCTCCGGCTTTGCGTTTACGGCCACCCACATTGTTGGAACTATTAGGACCAAGATCGCAATGACGTGCAATCCGACCGGACTTCCCGCATTTAAAGCACTTGATAACTTTTTCACTCCGCTTTTGCGATCCTTTCAGCGCCTCCAATATTGCGTCTACCCACTCTGGCCTTTCTACTACCACACGGCGTGCTTTGAAAACTGGCGTACACAGAAGCGACGCTGTTTCCTGAATCAGAGCTTGTGACATCGTTTCTGCGAATATTGGCTTTGGGTTTGCGTATGTAGCCCGCTTCGTTTCCACATCTCGTGTGCCATTTATGAAGCTCTGAATTTTTACCCTTTCAGTGTATTCCACGGGTGCATCCGCATTCGCTAAATGTGCTAGCCTTTCAATATCCGACGCAAACTCTTGCAATGTTTCACCAGGCGTCTGGAAGCGGTTCAGCAACTCCATTTGGTATATCTGTCTCCTATGCTCAGTTCCGTATCGTCTCTCTAGAGCGCCCATCAATGCTTCATAACAGTTCCGTTCGCCCTCGGGAATCGTCTGTAGGATTTCCGCTGCTGGCCCCTTCAATGCCACGAACAGTGCAGCAACTTTATCTTCCGCATTCCAGTTGTTCACTGCTGCGGTCTTCTCAAACTTTAGCTTAAAGACCTGGAAAGGAACAGAACCGTCAAAGGATGGTGTTTTTACCTTTGGATTACTCGCTGAAACTGCTGGACGATTTAGTTGTAACTGCTCGATACGTCCTGTCAAAGCATCCACCTCGGCCTCGATTTTATCCTGTCGACCACTGAAGCCTTCATGAAACTGGGTTAGTTTTTCTTCCATATGCGCTTCCAGTTTAGATGATATACGGACTTCCTGCTCTTCTAGTTGTGTGGAGATCTGAGATGATATATGTGCTGAAATTTGTGAAATACGCGTTTCTTGTGCTTCAATTTTCGATGTTATTTCTGACGACATTTCTGCAATACGTGTCTTCTGTTCTTCCATTTGGATGTTATACGGTTCTCCTGGGATTCTAGTTGAGATGCCATATTTATCTTTTGTTCTTCCAGTTGAGATGCCAGTTGAGATGTTATATCTGTCCTTTGCGATTCCAGTTGAGAAGCCACTGTCGATGTTTGAGCAGATATTGCAGCCAAAATCATGTTCAAGTCTGTGTTCGCCATTGTCTGCGGTGTTTCTTCCATTTTTGTTATTTCCTCGCCATCAAGATGAAAGTCATACTCTTCCACATCAATTCCTTCTCCTTCCATTGCCTCTCGTAGCCGTGCCTGAAGTTCAAGTTTAACTCCGCTTGTATTCAATCCACGGCTCTCCAACTCCTTCTTTAGTTGCTGGATCTTCAATTCACTGAACTTTGCCATGTCCTTGCTGTCCTCTGGAATTTATTCAACAATTCCTCTTCTGACACCAATTGTAACGAATTTACTTGCAAATTCTTTTATTTGCAACCCTCTGCTAAGTTCGTATCGCTAAACTGTTGAATAAATAACTCCAATATTGAATAATTGAAAAATAGCCTTTGTTACAGTACTTCACAATAACACTTATACTTTGTAACGAATAGCAAGCTTAATAACCAAACTGATTGATAGCTCAAATGAAAGTCTACTATTCAAAATAATTCTGCTATAGCTCGCTAGATAGCGCTTAATCGAAATCTCAAATCAAACTGAATTACCTTTTACTCGCTTGTGCCGCTTTTATAGTTTACGCTGCATACATCTAGGCTCTTCTATTTCCAGAACTTACCAACTTTTTCGAGTGTTTATAGTTCTCATGTAGTTTCTACTTGTTCTACTTTTCAGCGTCTCTCAGATGTATGTGAGTTTGTAGTTTACAGTCTCTCGCACACAAATAGGCGTATAAGTAAATGCATCTGTGTGTGACATCTCTCGGCGTGTATACATGATTTGATTATTGACGTAAACACCGCTTAAGGCTCCATTACTGATACTTAGCATAGACTTGACTTGACTTGAGAACTGTTACTTACAGTTCTGTTAATGAACATTGCATGTTAATGATTACTCAAAACTTAGCAACACATAACTTGACTTAGAAGTCTGTTGAATTTTGATTTTCTATGTAAGTTCTAAGTGACGTTTATATTTTGAGATGCCATTTGTTTGTTTCCATTTCATTTTGACATTTTGTCATACAAATTGACATTTATATAATCGTGGCAAAGTTGCCAAGTTTACGCCAAGTCAAGTCAAGTGTATGCTAAGTATCAGTAATGGAGCCTTTAGCATGGCCTTAGCATCGCCTTAGTGATGGTATAGCTTAGTGATGCTAATATCCGTGACAATATGTATCTAACAATGGTAGGAAGAAATCAATTTAAGTAATGGGAAGACTGACTATATGCGGGTTGATGGAAATCGATTGCAATTAAGAAACTGCTTAATAAAAAGGACCAAAATTAACAAAAAGGGACCGGCGGACCAAATGGGGTTAGAAGGGACCATTTTTGGTCCAAAATGGCAAACGTGATATCAAGCCACAGTGGTGCTACCGTATGTACTCGGATGTGCTTATTTGTGCTTATGTGAAAATCCCATGTATGTAAATACTGTTTACATTTATGTATGACTCTGTGTTGATTTGTTGTCGCTTTTGTATTGCAACAATGTGTTAAACAATGTGAAAAGGATTAAATGGATTTGAACTTTAACTACAAGTAAGCTTTCAATTCATGTTTATTTAAATGCGAATTGTGATGTCAATAACATACATGCAAACATACTTACACACATATATATAATATAAGATACAATTTAGTTTTTTGTGCACATGCATTAGCATGACTTTATAAATTAAATGAAACACAATTTTATCAAATGCAGGCATTTCTGGTGAACACAACCACAAATACTTGCAAAACGTGTAAATAAATAACAGGGGTAGGAAGTGGAGATTTTGTACGCTGTAAATTAAATTACCTTAATTTATGTAAACAGATAGACATATGTAAGCATGTAGCGCCCGACTTTGTAAATAATGTATACAGTAAAAGCGATGATCTTCGAAAAATAACTTAGAGCAAACAGTGAATTAAAACAATAACTGACTAGCCGTTAAATATCTTTGAGATGGCAAACTACACTGCTCTGCTCATAGACGTAGAAGTGAGAGAGTCTCCTATGCTTCTAAAATAAGAAACAGCAGAATATTTTTGAAACCACTTAAAAAGGAATAAATGAACGTGAATGTGTGTGCTCGGTAAAGGACCTGGTAGAAAACTGGGAATATGGTATTTAGTCGTTTGTCAGGTGTGAATGAGCTCCAAAACTCCAGCCGTTTCGGAAGAAGAAAACAGACTTCCCAAGGCACTTTCAAAGGCCCAACTCTAACCTTTTTAAGGCAAAACTTAAAGTTACTTGCTGGTGTTGTTTCAGAAGTGCTTCGCCCCATCCAATAGGTGCGATCAATCACAAATTGTCATCAATGTTCTCTAACGGGAGTTCGAGGAAACTTGCTGTTCCTACAGGTGTGGACCATTATTAGAGGCGATGGTTCCACCATACAATTGAAGAGATGGTTGGTGTCATGTGGGGACACATTGCAAACAGGACATACATTTACGAACGCTTGATTCTGGATAGGTAAGAGTTTGACCTGTTACAGTACCCAGTCGAAGTTGAGCTAGATTGATGCGCGTTTTCCTAGTGAGGGTGCGTTCCTATTCTGTTAGTTCTGGGTATTTTTCTTTAAACAGCGGATTCGCCGGGCAATTCCTGGCAAAGAGGTCCGACATCTGTTAGCGGATATCACTGAAGACCTGATTTTTTGCTTCATACGGCTGTGTTATGAGGTGCCGTATTTCCTCATAATACGTACGGAGATGACCACTTAAGCCTCTGGGCGGTGTAGCCTCATTAATCAGATGTCTGTTGGGGTACCCAGGTTTCTGAGTATTCAACAGAAGCCGTTTGTTTAGCATATCACATCTTTCCCTAATGGAGAGTATTCTCGCGCCATTGTGTAGGTGGTGCTCTGGTCCGCTTCCCAAGGCAGCCCGTTCTATGTACCGAAGCGACCGGGATTTTTTTCGATCAAGGGCTGTCATCTCATTGTTACCCCACTTAATTTGTTGCGTCCCTCCCACTTAAAGGTGCTAGTACCGGAGGGTGCCGCATAAATTCCGAAAAAGGACTGCCCCAAACCGGTTAGCCCTCGAGGGATTGATTTTGGGGTTAAAATAATTGAATAACAGCATTGCAAAAAACCTCGCGCCGTAAATTCCTTAAACTACAATCATCCTTAAGCTGCTTCTTCCCTTTAGTTAAAGGATCGTACTGATAATCATATGAGTGTCGGCTTCATGTTGGCACTACAATGTCACTAACAACAAGTAAGGAAGGCTAAGTTCGGGTGTAACCGAACATTACATACTCAGTTGAGAGCTGGGGAGACAAAGTAAGGGAAAATCACCATGTTGTAAAAAGAACGTAGGGTAATCCTGGAATGTGTTTGTATCAAATGGAAGGTACTAAAGAGTATTTTAAGAGGAAGTGGGCCATAGTTCTATAGATGGACGCCATTTAGGGATATCGCCATAAAGGTGACCAGGCCTGACTCTAGAATTTGTTTGTACTATATGGGTATGAAATGAAAGGTGTTAATGAGTATTTTAAGAGGGCTTTGGCCTTAGTTCTATATGTGGACGCCTTTTCGTGGTATCGCCATAAACGTGGACCAGGGGTGACTCTAGAATGCGTTTGTACAATATGGGTATCAAATGAAAGGTGTTAATGAGTATTTTAAAAGGGCTTGGGCCTTAGTTCTATAGGTGGACGCCTTTTCGAGATATCGCCATAAAGGTGGACCAGGGGTGACTCTAGAATTTGTTTGTACGATATGGGTATCAAATGAAAGGTGTTAATGAGTATTTTAAAAGGGCGTGGGCCTTAGTTCTATAGGTGGATGCCTTTTCGAGATATCGCCATAAAGGTGGACCAGGGGTGACTCTAGAATTTGTTTGTACGATATGGGTATCAAATGAAAGGTGTTAATGAGTATTTTAAAAGAAGTGGGCCTTAGTTCTATATGTGGACGCCTTTTCGAGATATCGCCATAAACGTGGACCAGGGGTGACTCTAGAATGTGTTTGTACGATATGGGTATCAAATTGAAGGTATTAATGAGGGTTTTAAAAGGGAGTGGCCCTTAGTTGTATACATATGTGAAGGCGTTTTCGAGATATCTACCAAAATGTGGACCAGGATGATCCAGAACATCATCTGTCGGGTACCGCTAATTTATTTATATATATAATACCACGAACAGTATTCCTTCCAAGATTCCAAGGGCTTTTGATTTCGCCCTGCAAAACGTTTTCATTTTCTTCTACTTAATATGGTAGGTGTCACACCCATTTTACCAAGTTTTTTTCTAAAGTTATATTTTGCGTCAATAGATCAATACAATTACCATATTTCATCCCTTTTTTCGTATTTGGTATATATTTATGGCATTTTTTTCATTTTTCGTAATTTTCGATATCGAAAAAGTGGGCGTGATCATAGTCGGATTTCGGCCATTTTTTACACCAATACAAAGTGAGTTCAGATAAGTACGTGAACTGAGTTTAGTAAAGATATATCGATTTTTGCTCAAGTTATCGTGTTAACGGCCGAGCGGAAGGACAGACAGTCGACTGTGTATAAAAACTGGGCGTGGCTTCCACCGATTTCGCCCTTTTTCACAGAAAACAATTATCGTCCTAAAGTCTAAGCCTCTACCAAATTTCGCAAGGATTGGTAAATTATTGTTCGAATTATGGCGTTAAAAGTATCCTAGACAAATTAAATGAAAAAGGGCGGAGCCACGCCCATTTTGAAATTTTCTTTTATTTTTGTATTTTGTTGCAACATGTCATTACTGGAGTTGAATGTTGACATAATTTACTTATATACTGTGAAGATATTAACTTTTCTTTTAAAATTTGAATTTTAAAAAAGTTTTTTTAAAAAGTGCGCGTGGTCATTCTCCGATTTTGCTAATTTTTATTAAGCAGACATACAGTAATAAGAGTAACGTTCCTGCCAAATTTCATCATGATATCTTCAACGACTGCCAAATTACAGCTTGCAAAACTTCTAAATTACCTTCTTTTAAAAGTGGGCGTTCCACGCCCATTGTCCAAAATTTTACTAGTTTTCTATTCTGCGTCATAAATTCAACTCACCTACCAAGTTTCATCGCTTAATCCGTATTTGGTAATGAATTATCGCACTTTTTCAATTTTTCGAAATTTTCGATATCGAAAAAGTGGGCGTGGTTATTGTCCGATATCGTTCATTTTAAATAGCGATCTGAGATGAGTGCCCAGGAACCTACATACCAAATTTATTTATTTATTTATTTACTCATCTTGAAATTGTTACATTTCTTACAGACTAATGACATATATAAAGACTTAACCACTAATTTAGTATTTGGTTAAGTAACAATTTAAAAGTATTTTCAGAGTAGGAAAAGTCCAAAATTGACGAATTTGAGAGCAAGTTAAACTCTTTAAGAGCTCTGGAAAGAGGAGCATTTGCAGCACAATTAGTGCTTGCCAATCCCACAAAAAAATACGCATTATTTCTTAGGCATATATGTGGAATAGCAAGGAAAATGCGTTCTAACAGGTACGGGCAATCAACAGCCCCACGGATTAAATTAAAAACAAATATTAAAGAGAGAAAAGTTCTCCTGCAGTTCAAAGTCTTAAGATTGATAAGCAAACATCTGGATGCATAGGAAGGAAAAGGAGGATCAAAATGAAGGGGACATAGAGCGTACTTAATAAATACTTTTTGAATTTTTTCCAGACGATAAATATGACAAGCATAAAACGGCCGCCAAATAAATACGGCATATTCCAATTTCGAACGTACGAAAGTAGTATATAGTGATTTTAAAGTATATGTGTCAGTGAAATCAGAACTGAATCGTTGAACAAAAGCCAACATCGAGTAAGCCTTAGCTATTGTAAAGTTTAAATGACTATGAAAAGAAAACTTAGAATCAAAGACCACCCCAAGATCAGTGACCTCGGACACAGTGCTTAGTTGCGCGCCCCCAATGTGGTAGGAAGTAGGAATGAGTAAACGGGATTTATAATAAGGGACATGATATCATTTTTTAATATTTAACGCAAGTTTATTATTTTTGCACCAAGTAACTACATTATCTAGGTCCTTCTGAAGTTTAATTGAATCGGTGGGGCAAGTAATCTTGTTGAAAATCTTCATATCATCTGCGTATAGCAGGAATTGCGAAGATTCAAAACAGCTGGCAATATCATTAATGAAAATCACAAAAAGAATAGGGCCCAGTATGCTTCCTTGAGGAACGCCTGAAGAAGCTATGAAGGGATATGAGGTCATACCATCAACTACCATGGTACAACTACGGTTGGAGAGATATGATTTAATCCATTTCAAAAAAGCAGAATGAAAACCAAAACAATGTAATTTCGATAGTAGAATACTATGATTAGCTTTATCGAAGGCTTTTGAAAAGTCGGTATACACGGTAGCTACTTGGGCTCGATTAGTAAAAGCGTCGATGCAGTATTCCGAAAACACTGCCAAGTTAGACGTGGTTGATCTTCCCGACATGAAACCATGCTGACCTACAGAGATTAGACGACTTATTGAGAAAATAATTTTTTCTTTTACAATACATTCGAAAATTTTTGAGACAGTAGATAATTTAGAGATCGGTCTGTAATTAACAATGTTGTTTTTATTGCCAGTTTTGAAAATGGGAGTGATAAACGTAATTTTTCATGCATCAATGAACTCCCCTTGCGCGA
This sequence comes from Eurosta solidaginis, assembly GCF_040869045.1. Classification (NCBI taxonomy): domain Eukaryota; kingdom Metazoa; phylum Arthropoda; class Insecta; order Diptera; family Tephritidae; genus Eurosta; species Eurosta solidaginis. Next base: position 917,774 of record NW_027136889.1, on the reverse strand, counting down.
GGGATTTATTAAAAAGCAGCCATAGAGGGTAGGCGATAGTAGAACTGTTTTTGAAAAGGAGAGACGACAATCCATCAACATCAGTCTGTGATGAAAATTTTACTTGTTGAATCCCCCTTTCAACATCGTCTAAAGTGAGCTCGAGACCACCAAAATTTAACATAGAATCAGTAGGAGGATGCCAGTTATTACTCACGGCCGAGTCTGGGTCAAAATTTGAACTAAAAAAATCAGCGAAAAGATTCGCGGCATCAGATGAAGAGTATGCTTGCTTATCAGTGAAGAACACAACGGAGGGAATACTTGAACAGGATTTTATAGACTTAAAATAACGCCAGAAAGCCTTGGGATTCAATTTTATATCTGCTTCAAAGTTACGGACATATTTCTTCTTCAAATCCTTGCTCAATGACTTAAACTCTTTTAAGTACTGCAAATACTGTTCTTTATGAGAAGGCAAGTTTGATTTTTTAAATTTTTTATAAAACTTGTTCCTTTAGTTCTTAAGTTTTTTCAACTCCTTAGTAAACCAAGGAATTTTATAAGCCCTTTTTTTGGCTCTCGGGATGTGGTCACTACAGATAGTGCTTAAATTATTCTTAAATATATCAAAACAACCTGAGACTTCAACCCCAGTAAATAGCATATCCCAGTCAATAGAATCAATTGCCGTATCGACAACATCGACATCGTAATTTTTAAAGCAAAATTTTGAAAAAAAGTCCTCACAATAAGTATTAAATTCATAAAATTCCAAATGAGAACAAGCGGTACATGATGCAAACCAGGAGTAGACAAAGGGTCGAGGCACTCCTGGATAGACAAATTTATATCGCTTAAAAAGATAAGGTCCAAAATTCTATGAAAAGTATTATAAAAACTGTTGACTTGACTAAGGTCACATTTTGAAAAATTATCAATCAAGTATGTTTCAGCAAAAGTATTAATAGATTTTGGGTAGAGCCCAAGGCCACCCTTTATATTAGACCATTCTAATTTGCTAAGGTTGAAATCTCCGATTACGCAAACGTTTTCGTGATCAGATGCTAAGGCTACAATATTATCTACATGATATTTGTAAAGGAAATCCCCACTAGTTGGCGGTATATAAGAAGCACAAATTAATAGTTTGGAAGATCCATGTACTGTAATGCATAGCTGATCTAAGAGAGTATCGTCGGGTAGTGGCATCAATGTTGAACGATATTTTCGCTGAACAGCAATTAAGACGCCCCCTCCTCTTGAGAGACCAGTTTCAGAAAAGTCACGATCTTTACGAAAAACGCAGTATAATTTCTCATCAAAAAACTCACTATCCAGGAAATTGTCATTTAACCACGACTCTACAAGAACAAAGATGTCGTAATCCATGTGGGAACTCATAGTATGAAGATCGTAAGACTTGGTCCTGAGGCCTGATACATTTTGATAATAAATTTTAAGGTCCTTAGGAGGAGTAATATGCGTCACATCACTAACTACGGCACTTGACGAGGTGTCCCCTCCTTGCGAAAAGACCGGAACGGTCGAATTTGGACATTTGTAGGCCAGATACTAGCATTAACTATCTTATTATAGTAGCAAGTTTAAAGTTAACTTTAATTAGTTCTTTTAAGCTGGTATCTTTTTTGACAAGTGCATAACACACGACAAATTTCTTGTCAATTTCAGCGTGCTTTGAAATATACGTTACAATTTCTGCACTGGTCACATTTGGAGAGAATGATGATAGGTGCAGCCATGCCAATCTGGGGGCAACAAGTAATTCCTGATTTTCACTAGATCCAATCACAAGTGGCTTACTTAAGGTTATTTGTGAACTATGCACAGATTTCCTATTGGGTACTTTTGAAACAGAAGATGTAGCCGAATTCACTACGTTAGCATTCTCCACCGTATTCAGTTGAGCAGATGGATCAGGAGAGACAGGCATAACTGAGGCAGCAGCAGAGGTAGTCGGCTTCGACGTCAGTTTCACTTGTGACGAAGCAGGGGCCAAAAGCGAATGCGCATTACTAAGAGAGCCGGCCACAGTAGCAAATGTTTGCATATTATTGTTTAGAGCAGCGACGCCGACAGCGGTATTAACAGCAGAATCGATTGCACTGCCAGCTACAGACGGCGAAGGCAAACTTTGCGTATTTGTACCAACAGAAATGTCACTATCCACGTTAATATGCTTTGGTCGATCAACATTGTTTGGTTTTTTTGCACCAACACTGGATTTTGATGTTTTCAAATTAGCACCAACATCAGCAGAATCACCATCAACAGCAGCAGTAGCTGGCTGAGGTGAAAAATTAGCATTTCCCGTTGAGACACTAGCAGAATTTTCACTTCCTTTAACCATAGAGCGAGTAACAATAGTTTTTTTGTTGTTATTTGCATTTACATTAGACAAACATCTCTCGCCCACACTCACAGACAATGATTTAAAAAAATCACATAAATTATTTAAGTTCGATAAAGTTTCTGCAATTGACTCTTTACTTAATGAAACCCCAAACACTGGGCAGCACAATTAGAGCAAATTGGCATTATTTTGAAATTTATAAATAACAAAGTTTAATAAAAATTTGCCTCTAAAAGGAGAGCAAAAAACACACATGCGTTCGCTACAAACTCAACACGAGATACCTCAAAATTTACTCAAGTTATCGTGTTAACGGACAGACGGACGGACGGACATGGCTCAATCGAATTTTTTTTCGATACTGATGATTTTGATATATGGAAGTATATATCTATCTCGATTCCTTTATACCTTACAACCAACCGTTATCCAATCAAAGTTAATATACTCTGTGAGTTCTGCTCAACTGAGTATAAAAAAGCCTTATTCACGAAGAGGACGAAACCGTTGCAGCGTATAGAAGAAAAGTTCTAAATTTGTTAGGCTTGATAAAAGTGCGAAATGGTCTGCATATGATTAACTGCGCAGCAAAGAGCTGTAATTGAGCACGGGATTGCAAACTGTGCAACTTCGTGTGCAAGTATCACGACGTTGTATCAAAGAGGTTCGCATTTTCACTTAAAAGAGAGTGAATGTGGGCTTTATGCTTCAACCCAATCATCGGCTACTTTTTGATTTCTAATCAACTAGTATCGGCGGGTGACAAATGTGTATTCGATTTTTTATTGAACTTTTAACTGTATCTGTTTCATAACAAACTGAGAGTCGTCGAAAAGAAATCGATAACTCTTCGATTTCAAGTCGATAACTTTTTGATAATATATCAATAAATATTCGATAACGTCTAGAAAATAAATCGTAAGCATATAGAAAACTTTTTGATGACAAATCAATAAGGTGTTGATAGCAAACCCATAGCTTGGCGATAACAAATCGATAAAACGTATTGCCGGTGTTGATAACACTCCAATAACAAATAGATAACCTTTCTTCTCTTCTCTTTTTTCGCACTTTCCTTTTCTTCTCTCGATTTGCAATGTGATTTCGCTCACATGAACTCTACCAAGTACATTGTTTCCACATTACGCTACAATGTAGTGAAAACACTCACACGTAGATTCTGTATTCCCCCACGACATATACCGAAAGCCCTTCACCAACTTTAGCACAAAAAGGGAACCGGTTCTTTTGATTGGCATGCAGCAGGCCGAACACTTTCAAATAATCTAATACGACCAAATATTTTGGACGATAACAGCAGTCGACGTTCTCCAGATTATTTGAGCAAATTATTGGATGAAACCGGAGGGGGAAATTTAAATCGAGATAAATATTTAGGTGTTTAATTAATTCTCTAATTGTGTTGATAACTAGGAGTAGAGAGGGAGAAAAGAGTCATAAGCGAGAGCAGACAAAAGCGTTAAAGGCAATGGGTTGGACTCTGGGAACAAAACTAGCAGAAAACGAATGAAGAGCTCTTCTACAGTATCGTGCAACATTAAACATTTTCAAGCGCTTAGGGGAAGTGGTCGACGTAACAAACCTGGAGAGTGACCGCTTGGCATGTGTCCGAAAGGCCGAACGTAGTTCAAGGCTTTTGCCCTCAAAAGCCATCTGTAAATCTGTTATACAGATATTAATACAACCCTCTTTTTCCATAAAATTTTGTTCTCAAGACAATACAGTTTTTCTAAAAAAAAAAAACATATCTTATATGAAAGGAAATTTTCTGCTTTATCATAAAACTTCATATAACACGACTATACACAAAAATGTTGTTCTTTGCCCTAAAGTTTATTTCATGATTTTCTGTTTTATTATAAACAAAAACGACAAGAAAATATCTTTGTTCGTTATAAAGTTTACTTTCGCAATAATTATAGTAACAATACCTTTGGCGCTAGAATGATAACTAAGCAACGATCAGGAGTTTTGTACAAATCTAGAATAACCTAAAATGTCGACACGAAAGTGTAAATATGAAGCCAATTCTTTTTGTTATATATGTGGGCAATTTATTAAAGTGTGAGATATAAAATATGAATTAAATACGTCTCTCATCCTCTGTGAAGCCTACGAAGCATATTTTGGTTGTCCTGTTTGGAATCAATACAAGACATGGGCCCTTGTTGTCCATGTAGTTATTGTAATAGATGTTTTGAAGGTAAGCAAATTTTATTTAAATAGTAAATTAAATAAAGTAGACATATTGATGTCTCTGTCTATATTTTAGATTGGTATTGAGGTGAGAAAAGATCTATGAAATTTGCAACACCAAGAATCTGGCGAGAACCCAGAAAGAGCCCAGGTCAAATTTCTGTCAGAACGAAAAGCGTCACCTGGTAGCCAATGTTCAGTGAGTGCTGCCCTTTTAAACGGAAGCCGCTATGAAGCACCCAGTGAAGATGATAATATTTCACCCACTCGTCACAACGAATGTTACTATAGGCTTTGTAATTGTTCTACACGGCGGGCAATGTGCAAAATATAATATAAACACTCAAAACAACTTCCTTAAAACGTTAAAACTTGAGGAATTTTTGCAATAGGCAATGCAAGTTTTTTCGTCAAATTTATTAATCGCTTTTTTATAATAATAAAGAAAATTTCCAAAATAAATTTAAGTATTGTTTTGAGAAAGCAAATACGAGTATTAAAGACAAATTTTTTGAGTGGAGAATTGGTATCAGGTCAGAGATTTTTAGAGATACATACAATGGATTTGGGAGGAGAACTCTCCCCCGGTCATATTTTCAACATTTGATATTAAGCCTTTGTTGCTAATTTTTTTGTTACCCAACTATAACTCCACATATAGAAATGAATATGCAGCAACAACTTGCTTATTAACACATTATATGGCAGTCAAATTAACAAAATTGGCAGGCCAAACCAACACCACTACATGTTTACGTATGCACATTCAAGATACCCAACATTGAATTGATTGACACCTAAGTAATCGCGTGTGTATGTATATGTATGTGTGTTAGTATGCATTTGTATGACCTCCAATACTTCAGCTGCAATTCTAACGGCATTTACAGTCAATATCGATTGCAATGCAATCGTACGAGTTACAGTAATTTAGGCTGAATGAGTGGCATTTATGCTGACATGCAACACTTTTGTTCAACCAAATAGCTGTCTGTTACCTGACTGCCGTTTGCCTGTTGATTGTTGCATTTTGGTGTTATCTGCTATATTTGTGCTTTTCAAACTTTTGACACTTTTGATACTTTTAACTTATGCCTATGCTGGCATCATCAAAATCATTCATTTATCGTTATGTCTAAACGTCCGTTTGTCAATGGTGGTGATTATGAAGCAATTGGATATGTGAATATACAGTTAAATATGTATATATACAATGTGTATGGATGATTTTAAGGCAATAATTGCTCTTTATGAACTAAGCTTTATATTTTCATATCAAATTGCAATATTCTGACCGATATGTCCATTTTATTGCCAGCATAATAGTTAGCATTTAAATGATTTTATATATACACCAAAGGCAAGACGATAGACACCGCATTACATAGGGTGGTAATAAGCATAGAGAAATCTCTGGAATATAAGGAGTATGCTCTAGGAATCTTCTTGGTTATTGCCGGGGCTTTCAATAATGTTGCAAAATGGGCGATTATGGATGGTCTTAATTACATCCTGCCTTAATCAGATGGATCGGCTGCATGTTAAATTGCAGAAAGATTACATTACAATGGGGATTGTACGAGGCCACAAAATCAGTGGACAGGGGCGCGCCGCAGGGAGGGGTGCTTTCACCTCTGCTGTGGACGCTGGTCATCAACCAACTGCTCAGGCGATCCGATGAGGGACCCGTAAAACGTACGGCTTACGCAGTTGACGTTGCAATTGTCATAAGTGGAAAGTGCCTTCCAACGATTAGTTCTTTGATGGATCGGGTGTTTCGGGATATTCATACCTGGGCATCTTATGTCGGGTTGAAAGTCAATGCAAAGAAGACGGATATGGTCTTGTTTACAAAGAGGTACAAGTTCCCAAATTGGACCAGGCCTAAGTTAGGAGGGGTGACCTTACAGGAGAAACCTTGCACAAAATATCCAGGAATCATCCAAGACAGTAAGCTGTCATGGAAGCTCAACGTGGAGGAGAGGGTCAAGAAGGCCTCAACGGCACGGCACTCTCTGCATGTAAAAGAATGCTGGGGTGTACGTGGGGCCTATCGCCCTCTCTTTCTCATTGGGTTCTTACAGCGATTGTAAGCCCTATTCTATACTATAGAGTTCTTGTTTGGTGGAAAGCCACACAAAATAAAATAATTAAAAAAACATTTTTTTAAGTTAAACGGTTTTATTGAAAATAATACTTACATGAAATAATAATAATACGAAAGGCTAGAAAATAATTAGGTAGGTCCTAGGTACTAGTCATCACACTCCTTATCAATCTAGGGCGTTGATCAGACAATTAAATAAAAGCGTTGGATGCTTCAAATTTCTATTGATAGTCATATATAAGACCAACTGAACCTTAATCAGGTTATGATACGCCTTACATTTTTAGAAATTTCACGCGTCCAACGCTTTTATTTAATTGTCTGATCAACGCCTTAGATTGATAAGGAGTGTGATGACTAGTACCTAGGACCTACCTAATTATTTTCTAGCTTTTCGTATTATTATTATTTCATGTAAGTATTGTTTTCAATAATCCCGTTTAACTTTAAAATTTTTTTTTAATTATTTTATTTTCAAGATTTTAGTCTTTATTAATTGCCTATTATTTCTCATTCTATTTAGTTCATTTTGTGACTCATTATTACAAGGACTCTTTCCTGACAATTTGTTGCAACCTAAGTCCTCAATACATAATCCTTCCAACGACTTTACTCGACTCTGCGCCACGTATGTTTGTCCCTCCTCCAACTGCAAAATATTTTGATGTCACTTCTACTGGACTGTATGTAATATTTGTTCCAAATATGAGCCAAATATGGCATCATAGTTCGCTTTCTGCTTCAATATGGACCAAATCAAATCGGACCACAAATACGATTTTTGTGAATATCTCGATCTTTGCGCCACCTAGCGGCGATTTTTTTGATAGGTCGCTTTCTATTCTTGTATGTATTGTGTGTTCCAAATATGGACCAAATCAAATCGGACCACAAATACGATTTTTGTGAATATCTTGATCCTTGCGCCACCTAGCGGCGATTTTTTTTCATAAGTCGATTTCTATTCTTACATGTATTATGTGTTCCAAATATTAGCCAAATCGGACCACAAATGCGAATTTTGCGAATATCTCGATCCTTGCGCCACCTAGCGCAAGGGGTTCTGAACTATATTCCAAGTTTCAAGCTTGTAGCTTATCGGGAAGTTACTTAAATTTCAATTACAAAATTCGTTTACAACGGCCGTGCATGCAGCCTGCCTGTCAACTCAAGCTAAATAAAACCCAAAAAGTTAGAGGGGGTATGCAGACTATCAATGCTTAGCATTACGGGAGTCCTGAAAACAACCCCGACGGCTACACTGTATGCCATTCTGCACATTCCACCTGTAGACCTGGTAGCAAAGAACAAAGCATTATCGACCGCAACCAGGCTGGGCGCCTCGGGGCAGCTTGAGCGCCGACCATATGGCCATAGTAGTATAGCGTCATCAATCACAAGACGAACAGACTACCTGATACCCTATCTGCGCTTCGAGGGAGATCTTAAGGCCACAATAGAGGTGGACGGTTGGCGCAAGGGTGCGCAAATGGCGGACGAGGAGATACATGTGTACACCGATGGTTCCAAAGTAGTGGAAGGAGTAGGGTCTGCGGTATACTGCGCTGATCCGGAAATAAGCAGATCCTACAGGCTGCCGGATTACTGTAGCGTTTTCCAAGCTGAAATATTAGCCGTAACCAAAGCAGTAGAAACCCTGGAAGAGAATAGCTTACGCTGCAACCGTGTTAACTTTTATATCGACAGTCAAGCAGCAATTAAGGCAATAATCTCGCATAGCACAGCATTTAAATGCGTGTTAGAGTGTAAGCAGTCTCTGGAGAGAATCGGGACAGGGAGAAGAATACATCTATATTGGGTCCCAGGGCATATGGGAATAGATGGGAATGAAAAAGCGGACGAACTAGCTAAAAAGGGCGCCTCACTTGAAGCTTGCTCCATAGACGTCCCAATTAGATTGGGCGAGATTAAGCGAAGGCTAAAGGTGCACATGATCGACCAAGCGGGAAAGGTGTGGGTTCAAGCGCGGGGCTGTAAAGTGTCGAAGATTATCTGTAGGTCTTACAACCTTAGACTACCTAACCTTAGACTAACTTACCTAACCTATATATGGGGTATTCCATCACATTTCCGCCAATTTTGAACCCGACCCGTTTAGAATTGGCTGAATGTTTTTCTTCTTTTTCTAGCTTACGAAAGACGTTTTTCAGAAGTTTTTCAAATTTTTTCATCCAACTCAAAAAAAGTTATTAATTTAAAAAAAAAAACACCGTTTTTGTTTTCAAAATGCTATAAATTTTTCAAAAATTGACCGTTTGGGATCTTTTTTGTTTTTTTAAATTTTGTTTTTAAATGTACTTTTCGGAAAAAATTCAAAAAAATTTTTAAAGTTTTTTTTCGGAATTTTTCAGTTTTTCGAATTTATTCCGAATTTTTTTGAATTTATTCCTAAAAGTACATATAAAAACAAATTTAAAAAAAAAAAGATCCCAAACGGTCAATTTTTGAAAAAAAACTTGTTTTTTTTTGAAAAACTTCTGAAAAACGTCTTTCGTAAGCTAGAAAAAGAAGAAAAACTTTCAGCCAATTCTAAAGGGGTCGGGTTCAAAATTGGTCGAAATGGGATGGAATACCCCATATACATCGTTTACATCAATGCACTTGATCATATCTATAAATCTTATAAAATAAAGTCGCCAAATGCCATGTATGCACATAACTTCACACACAATGCTCCGATTTTAAAACGGTTTTTTGCATTTGAAAGCTTAGCTACGTGAGATGGTACAGTTAATATAAGTAGAAGATATATATTATATAGGCGTGACAAATTGCAAAAATGTAGTAAAAATCATTAAATTTTTCTTTACACAGCTATAACTCATAAAAGGATGGATGGATTTAAAAAATTCAGTAAAACTTTGAAATATTTACCTTCGATATGCATCAAAAAAAAAAAAAAAATACTTGAGTCCTTTCTTATATCAGCCAAATTGTTTAAACAAAAGTAACATTTTTACCAAAAAATTCGTGTATGTGATTGTTCGGTGTCAACTGTTCGCGCTAATTGCTTTTGAGTTAGGTATGATGCGACACATACGTACATATATACATAGCATTCGCTGCGTTATTTAAATGGGGGCGTAGGTTTATAGGCATGTATGAATGTACATATGTATGTTCATGTCATATCAGTGATATCAGCTTGACATAGGTATGTACACACATATTTATGTAGCATACATGGTTAATTGTTAATGCAACATAAATGGTTAAGTATGCATACATCTATTGAAAAATAATCTTTCGTTAAAAATGTTAAACATTTCCTTAAAATTCTTCAAAAAAGTTTTATTTTTTGGTATTTTTGCATGTATCACCACTATCACTACATATAAAACAAAGTCGCTTTTTCTGTTCCATGTCCCTTTGAATGCTTAAACATTTAAAACTACGCAACGGATTTTCATGCGCTTTTTTTTAATAGATAAAGTGATTGAAGTTTGTAGATTGTATAATAACATCCATTAAATAGTGGAGAAATATTGTTATTTTTGAAGTTTCTAATGTGATGTACATATATAGTGGTGTTAGTTACACTATATATAACTCAAGAACGGATGAACAGATTTGGCTGAAAATTGGTGGAGGGGTAGCTTAGAACTAGGAGACAGACATAGGCTACTTTTTATCCCATTCTGGATAGGGTCTCGAGATCACAACGTGGACCTGGGTGATCCTGGGATATGTTTGTAAAATGTGGGCATCAAATGGAAGCTGTTTATGGGTACTTTGATACGGGGTATTTTTCGTACCCGTGGGTGACTAGGGTCTCGAGATATAGGCCAAAATGTGGACCCGGGTATCCCTAAAATGTGTTTGTAGAATATGGATAACAAATGAAAGCTGTTGATGAATGCTTTAGTACAGGGTAGTATTCATACCTATTGGTGACTAGGGTCTCGTGATTGAGGCCAAAACGTGGGCCCTGATACCCCTAGAAAGTGTTTATACAAGAACCATAACAGATGAAAGCTGTTGATGAGTGCTTTAGTACAGTGTAATTTTCATATCTGTTTGTGACCAGGTTCCTGAGATATAGGCCAAAACGTGGACCAGGGTAACACTAGGATGTGTTTTTACATTATGGGTATCAAATTGAAGCTGTTGATGTGTGTTTTAGTACAGAGTAATTTATACCACTGGGTGACTAGGGTCTCGAGATATAGGCCAAAACGTGGACCCGGATACCCCTAGAATGTGTGTGTAATATGGATATCAAATGAAAGCTGTTGCTCAAGCTTTAAAGTAATTTTCATTGTGATATTCGATTTAGTCGCATCAACCTGGCAAAACTGATAAATATGCATTCGAAGCCGGAAAAAAGCATGAATTGATAATACCCACATACCTATTTACATACGTCCTATTCGATTTGTCTATAAATTTGAATGTATTAGTATTTACGATCCTTTTTTCGGGGAAACTGACCAGAGACTGGTTGGGAACGCGATTGGGACTGGAACTCGGAATGGGGCTGGAACAAAATACATACCACCCTCTGGGACTGGCAATAAGGGATGAAGAAGAATGGGAAAAACTTGAGAGAAGAGAAAAGAGGGAAGGATAAGGAGACTGAGAAAGAGATATAGTGAGACGAAAATAGAGATAGATGAAGCGAAAAAGACGGAGGGAGGAGTGAATAAAATGATTAAGAAGAAGTGAAGAAGGGAGGGCAGATTTAGAGAGAAAAAGCTTATTAAGATATATGCAGGTAGGCCAAATTTAGGGCAGAACAACGTCTGCCGGGTCTGCTAGTTATTTTGTATACTTAACTATTCACTTATACTAATTTTTCATTTTGATTCGATATGTTTTCACACTACAATTAAGCATTAATTTAATTTGATATTTACTACATAAATTAATTTTAGAATAGCTCATGTCCTCGCCAGCTTCTTTGTCAAAAAAGTTAGTACTAGCCAAAGCATGCATGCAAATTAGATAGGGTCGAAAAATTAAAGTCTTTTTTTGTTTAATATATATAAATGTACATTCGCAATTTTTTTGATGTGTAAACATCTTTGACAAAAGTATGGAGAAATCCAGAAAAGGGGCATACAGAACGTAGGCGTAAGTGTAGTCACTATACTGTAGCATAATGTGGGAAGAATATAAGTTATAGGGTTGATATGAACATGCAGCCGAACAGCGTAAAGCAACGAAAGGAAATTAAAGCAAAGGCTTGTTCTAGATGTTATCGACGAGGTAGAAACAAATTATCGATTTGTAATTTTAAATGTGCTGTAAAAAACAAAGAATATAGTTTATTCATAAATTTTGTAATGATGATTTATCAGGCAAAATTTCATGCAAAGGAATTTTGCGGCAGAGAATACCTACGAACGGACTTATCCTTGCCCCGCTATCTGACATATTAAGGCTACTACAACATCCTCTACCGCAAATTTCTATGCAACTCTAGCAAGATTGCCTGGGTATCTGACAAATTGAGGATACTTCTTGACATTGCGCTCGTATCACTTAAAAGCGTTTCGAATATTTCAATGTACATTATGATAGGAAAAACTTGAATCCACCTAATGTGTCATAGTTGGAATTTAATTGGTCCATTTCTCAATCACATTCCATTTCTCAAATATAGTTGGAAAAGGTGTGGATAAATCGTTGTGCTCATCTGCATTCTCCTGATGCCAACGCACTAGTAGTCATAATGATTACACCTTGGCGTTAATGAGAATATTACACCCGATGCAGTTATGTCTTATGTGATATCGTGAATTTGGGGTTATCTTGCATAAAACCCGAAGAAGAAGATATTTATGACGGGTTTCAGGTTATTGTATTGCGGATTAGCATTTTGATCCATACTGAGATATTTATGGGATATGGTTCACTTGGATGTACAGTTCGGATCGGATAACTTCCGTGGATCGGCCATAAATCTTGAGGTCCCTAACCTTCGATTTCCTTTCCGTACTTTAGGCCCGAAGGTCTCTTGGGCTAAATTATATGGTCGTTAAAATTTGCATTTATATCTCAATACAATTCTAAAATCAATGTGGGATAGCTTGAGGATCAAGGATCACTTTGAAGTAATTTTAGGAATAATTTCGAGATAACCTCTCTATCATTTCCAGATTATTTGGAACTTATTTCAGGACATTAGAAGGATCACATCAAGTGGTCTTATAACTTTACTAAAATAGTTTCAAATTAGTATCGAAATAATTCAGAATTTGTCCCGAAATTATATCTAAAATTATTTCGAAAACATCCCGAAGTTATTCGAAATAGTCTCAAAATAATTCCGATTATAATCCAGAAGTAATTCTGTAACACTTCTTAAACTTTTTCGAAATAGCCTTGAGAAAAAGCAAAAGCCAAGTGCGGCCAAAATATAGACTAACCGTTATAGCGACATATGAATGGCAGAAGACGATTTTGAAGACACTCTTTCGCGTAAATTTGTGAGTTAATTGTTCCCGTTTTAGATAGCGGCTTGGATTTATGCCCACATAAACAAATACCCTGCCAAACTAGACCTTCCAGCCAAACTTTTCTATTAAGATGGGTTTTCTGTATAGGAATGTACCTCACACTTTTCTTAGGTTCGTTTCAACAACAATTTTTGTTTGCCAATTTAGTCTCATAGAGATTACGTGCAATGTCTGCTTTTCACTTCGTTTTGGAGCATTTTTCTTTTTGTAGGTTTTAATAAATTTCTCTTTGTATGACTTGCACAAGTGTGGTTTTGGCTATTTTGGCAAAATCTCTTGTTGGCATGGATCGGTTATTTGTAATGAGGGTTAGAGCGTTATTCTTCAACTAGGCGTCTGCCTGTTGCTTAGGGCGTCCATTTCTTGGATTGTCCTTCACTAAACCTTCCTGAAAGTGTAAAACCGTTCTTGGGGCAGTGTCATGGAATATTCCTGTGAGTTTTGTCAACGTTTTGCAATTAAAATTGGTATTATTCGTTAAAATTTACAAAAATTTTTATGTAGCTCTTCCTTCTTACTCACTTCGTTGTTGAGGGATTGACTTCTAAAGATAAAATATTTTTAAAAATGTTATGAAACAGCAATTCAGAAATATTTCATTCAAAGCCTAGTATGGCATTACAAAAAAAACTTACAGGGGGTTATAAATTTGCAGTACTTTCTGTACCGGTACTTACAGTTTTTTCTTCAACGAATCTTATTTTTCGTCTTCGAATTTAATAGCAGAACCAATTTAAAACAAGTAAGGACGGGACTGTCTTCGGCTGTGCCGAAGACTTCATAGCTTTCATGAATGAGGCTGAACAATAATCTTATCCCATTCGTAACCTCCAAATAATGCGCTGTATAAGATAAGAAATATATCAGGCATCTTTAACCAACGAACCGATATCATTTCGTTACGATAATCAACGTTAATAAACGAAACAAAGTCACTTCGTTATCGTTTATTAACGTTAGGAACGTCAAATTAACGTTAATTATCGTAACGAAATGATATCGGTTCATTGGTTAAGCATGCCTGAAATATATAGTGAACATATGTACATACCTAAACGATTTTAAGATAAATATAAAACAAGTAAGGAAGCCTAAGTTCGGGTGTAACCGAACATTACATACTCAGCTGAGAGCTTTGGAGACAAAATAAGGGAAAACTATCAAGTAGGAAAATGAACCTAGGGTAACCCTGGAATGTGTTTGTATGACATGTGTATCAAATGGAAGGTATTAATGAGTATTTTTAAAGGGAGTGGGCTTTAGTTCTATATGTGAAGGCGTTTTCGAGATATCGCTATAAAGGTGGACCATTTAATTATATATACTTACTTATATATGTAATACAACGAAGAGTATTCCTGACAAGATTCCAAGGGCTTTTGATTTCGCCCTGCAGAACTTTTTCATTTTATTCTACTTAATATGGAAGGTGTCGCACCCATTTTACAAAGTTTTTTCTAAAGTTATATTTCAATAAACCGATGCAATTACAATGTTTCATCTCTTTTTTCATGTTTGGTACAGAATTATGGCATTTTTATCATTTTTTGTAATTTTCGATATCGCAAGAGTGGGAGTGGTCATAGTCGGATTTCGGCCATTTTGTATAGCAATACAAAGTGAGTTTAGATAATTGCGTGAACTGGGCGTGGCTTCAACCGATTTCGCCCATTTCCATAGAAAACAGTTATCGTCATAGAATCTATGTCCCTACCAAATTTCACAAGGATTGGTAAATTTTTGTTCGATTTATGGCATTGAAAGTATTCGAGACAAATTAAATAAAAACGGAGCCACGTGCATTTTGGAATTTTCTATTATTTTTGTATTTTGTTGCACCATATCATTACTGGAGTTGAATGTTGACATAATTTGATATTAAATTTTTTATTATAATTTGACTTAAAAAAAAAATTTTTTTGTAAAGTGGGCGTGTTCGTCATCCGATTTTGCTAATTTTTATTTAGCACACTTAAAGGAATAGGAGTAACGCTCTTGCCAAATTTCATCATGATATCTTAAACGACTGCCAAATTACGTGTTGCAAATCTTTCAAATTACCTTCTTTCAGTAGTGGGTGGTACCACGCCCATTGTCCAAAATTTTACTAATTTTCTATTCTACGTCATAAGTTCAACCCACCTAACAAGTTTCATCGGTTTATCCGTTCTTGGTAATGAATTATCGCCCGGGCACCCCTAGAATGTGTTTATACAATAAATGAAAAAAAATGAAAACTGTTGATGAGTGCTATAGTACAGGATAATTTTCATACAACTGGGAGGGTAGGGTCTCGAGATATAGCCCAAAACATGGACCCGGGTACCCCTAGAATGTGTTTATACAATATGGATATCAAATGAAAACTGTTGATGAGTGCTATAGTACAGGATAGTTTTCATACAACTGGGTTACTACGATCTCGAGATATAGGCCAAAACATGAACCCGGATACACCTAGAATGTGGTTTTATATTATGTATATATATTATTCTGTTTTATGAGCTCTAGGCCTGTTTTAAATAAAACAACTCCGTTTGTTGCTTATATGTATTTAATTTCGATATTTCGATCTCAATCTGAGATCATCATCAGGACTGTAATAAAAAACAATAAAAACACACATTCAATTACACATAAAAAACATATCCATCTCTTAAACATATTATATTTCACATAAAAACATGTTAATCTACTTAAACATAATGCATAAGCGCGACTTCGTCTTATATTGGATTTGTGAGCGGATATCCTTGTCTTCAGTTTTGATTTTGTAGTACCCACATATACTTTCTCGCATACGTGGGACCCGTCGCCGTTGCAAGGAATCCTATAAACAACATCCGATTTTTCTTGTATTGGTATTGGGTCTTTTAATCTGCTGAACACCTTTTTTAAAGAATTGCTGTAGGTAAATGCTAGCTGAACATTATCCATATCATACATTTTTGAATGTTTGATCCTTTCTGAAAGCCCAGGGATATATGTGACGGATTTAAAGATTTTGGCATTTTGATTTTTCTTCTTATTATCTTTACCTAGACGCGAGTAATAATTATATATAAGTTTGTTCACTAATTTAATTGGAAAATCGTTCTTTTCGAGGGTATCCTTTATAAGTTTGATATTTTTGGTATGGTAAATTCTATCACTAATTGAGAGAACTCGTCTCACGAAATTATTGGCCGTGTTCACTATTACTCCTCTATCATGCTGTGAGTTGAAGTTAATCAGTCTGCCGGATGCAGTAGGTTTTTTTGTACCAGTCTAATGCTAATTGGTTGTTCCTCCTAATCACTAGGGTGTCCAGAAAAGGTATTTTTCCGTCCCTTTCTACTTCAATAGTAAATTTAATCGATCGGTGGTATCCGTTAAGTAGGTTAAGCAAAATATTTGTGTCCTCCGTTTTTATTATCGCGAACAAATCATCTACATATTTCGTAAGCATTCGTGGTTTGTTCGGCGCCTGCATTTCATCGGATACCACCACGCATTCTGCCAAGCTCGTTTTACTACGTGCCACTGGTGCAGGCTGGGTAGTTGATCAGGCAAATCAAACGCTGCTATGTGCATGCAGATGCAAGTGTGTACATTTATTTCAAAGCGCTTGCATTACAAACAGCTTCACTCATGTAAGCGTATGTAAGAATGTATAATATATTGCATATACGAATATGTATGTGTGTGTAACTCATATTTCATTTTATTGCAAATTTTTCCTCCTATATACATTACCAAAATAGTTACCCATACGCCATATTATCTGCTTCCGATCCGCCGCGATGCTTTGTGTGTATTAACTCTGGGTAACGCAGCGCACTGTCGCGTAGATGTGTTAACAGTTAAATTTGCAAATCTATAGTATTTTTTACGCTTATCTTATGTAAACATTTTTCCTCACACTAGGAATAAAGCCAATCAGATTTTCATTTGTTTCGTGGGTGGGTATAGAAAGTTGTTAATATGTTGCCACATTTCTGAGGCGATAGCATTATGTTGTTATTGGTTCCATGGCGAGCATTTGGAGACGAAAAACGAATTGATCCTTCTGTTACATGTAACTTAAATGGTTCCTGAGTGATACAACACACTCTGAAGTAACTCCACGGGCTGTTGATACCATATGATTTGCAACCGTTACAAGATTACGGTTAATATGTTTGCCCACTTCGCACTGGTGAAAGCGTTTCTTAAGTCTAAAATAGCAAAAAATTAACGATAAAGACACTCCCCGAAGGTTTTGGGGAGTGTTATCGATGTTGATGGTTCTTTGCCGGTTACAGATCCGGTATGTTCCCGTAACAATGCACCATTCAGGTACTGGCTCGAGCATCTCGGAAACGACTAATATAACCACATTAAATCTGCGAGTGATATTTCAGTATTTTATCCGATTTTTCACTAGAATGAAGATAAAATATAGGAAAAGGTGCGCCATATCCGAAAACTTGAAAAAATATAGCGAAAACAATAAAGTAACTGTAATTAAATAGTTGTTAACATGGCAAAGTAACTTCATGACCATTTCGGAAATGCAGGGTGGTTATAATGCTAATATCGTTGACATTGTAACCAATTGAAATTCGACGTTGTGACCACTTTATAAGGCATTACTTCATCTGACTTTATAACCATAAAGTGCTCATAAAGTCAATTGATATTATGGGGCTTGACCTTTTGTCACCCCTGCCTAAAGATTTGCTGCTTGTTCTATAGCGCCTACAATATATAGCTTTAAGAGACGTTCTATTAATGATGGCGAGCTGCCGCTAAGTTGGAAATGTGGTGTGACCACGTCTGTGGTTCTTTAAGTGCACCAGTCTGTTCTCCACTATCCTACACTATCCTACTAGATTTTCTGTGTAAGGAAAAGTGCTTAGTGGGTTTTATCTTTTTTAGTACTTTCTAGTACCCTAGACCTAGTTGGCCCTTGCTAACATGTACTCGATGTTCGTTTCATTTTCGCTTCTGCTACTGATAATAGTGGCTTTTTAGTTTTTGTATTCTAATGCTCAGAGAGCGTCTTAACTCGAATACCTGGCATTTGCATGTATTTACCTAAAGCATGAGCAGTTTTGTATGAATTAAGCAGGGGTTGCCCTTATTGCTTTTAAATGTATGCTTTATGTCTGCTATTTCTTCTATCCAAACATACCCATTACAGTGTTTATTCGTAAGCTCTCGTGGTGATGTTCATGTCTACTTGTCACATATCAACGTTGGCAAAAACCTGTTATCTGAACTCGTAGAGTCGAGATCTGGGAGCAGGCATGGGTGATTGGCAACATTTTCGTTTTACAAGTTTAGCTTAGACTAGCTGTCTCTGCTTGCGCTTCTGCCAGTGTTTGCCCTAGGCGATGTCTAGGGGTATACTAGGATGAAGATGGTCGCACTCTGTGAATCGTTTAAGCATTTTAATTTTTTTAATTTTAATTAATTTAATGACTATTAGTCTCCGTCTATTAACCAGAAAGTAATCACGAAAAAGAAACCAACTGATGGCTATAAGAACAGTGTGTTATAAAATTGGAGAGAAATGAAATGAAGGATGAAGAAAGAAGGAAATTTATTTGGAGGAGCTCGGCTCAAATCTTCTCAAAGGTATATAGCGGAAGTTATAATTATTATTATTATTATTATTTAAAAATAAGTAAGGAAGTCTAAGTTCGGGTGAAACCGCTATTGTTGTTTGTTTTGTGTGCTTAATAGTGTTATAAGGCATCACAATAATACATATACATGTGGTTCTATTCTGAACTAATTTTTCTTCGAGTTATGGCTCCCGAAACATAGAAAATTGCTTAGTCATAAAAGGGGCGGTGCCACGCCCATTTTTTAAGATTTGAGGTTTTCCCATTTCTTGTTATCAATCCACTTGGGAAATGAAATTCCATTGATATAAAGCTCTTTTTGCAAAGATATAGCTTATTTTGTTCGTCCACGATCCTTTTAAAAATCTTCTACATAAAAGTGGGTGTGGTCCTTAACCGATTTCGTAAATTTTTCTTCAAAGCATTCCTTATAGTAAAGGCAACATCTCTGCCGAATTTTGTTACGATAGGTTTAACGATTTTTGATTTATGATTAATAATATTTGTGAAATTGATTTTATCACAAGTAGGCGGTGCCACGCTCATTTTAAATTTTTTTTTCAAATTTTTATCAAGAGTCTCAATATTAGTCCACACGTCAAATTTCAACATTCTAGGTCTATTATTTACTAAATAATCAGGTTTTTTGTGTTTTCCAAAATGTTATATATATAAAAAGTGGGCGCGTTTATCATCCGATTTCGCTCATTTTCAATGCCAATCTGGGTCCATATAATCTCTTATACCAAATTTGGTGAAGATATCTCAATATTTACAGCTGGGTATAAAAAACAAAAATTAAATTGCTGCCTTAATTTTATGGGGAAATCTTTGGCTATACAAATTTTTGCTACGATTTAGCTAATTTTAATAAATTCTTTAACGAATTTTCCTCTTGAGTTCTTGGCAGATGAATTCAGGTTTGAAGAAATTTATTGCGCCCATGACAATTCTAGAAAAAAACTTGTCAGAGATGAAAATGTTTGGGCGAATAGCTTACGAAGTTTAAAGTAAATTCTTAGGTAAACTTTTAGTCCCTTACGACGACAAAATTTTACCATGCCCATCCCACCTCAATTGGATATAATTTATTCTGAAATTTTCTCTGAACTAGGGTAAAATCAAATTTAATCACATTTTCGCAGACACATTTTCAAGACAGCGACTCATACAAACAATTACAAAGAAACACCAACGAGAAAATTATTAGGAGAATAATGAATTTATAACGATATTGGTATATAACTTCCGTATACTTCGATATAATATTGCAGCTCTGAAAAATGCGTTTTAATAAGCTTTTAACAAATTACACATGAGGCATGCAATAAGGAAAGCTGCGACCTTTTTTGTGGATGTCAGTTGTAGATCAAAAGCAAGTGATGAAGATTTTTTTTTTATCAAAAACTATATAAACACTCAAGAAACCGCGCCATTACCCAGCTTTAGTACGTATGTACGCAATTTTTGTATAGTTTTGGTAACTTCTATTTTGTTTTCTTTTTGCCACCGCTGCTCAATCAATTTTTGTAAACTGTGCAGCAAACACGTACAGCACGACACAGACTGCAACAGACTATCAACATTCAAGAAAGAATTATATTAAATGTATATTTTGATATGTTGAAGTGCTTATGATGTGTTTGTATGCCAGATCATTATTGCACATATGAGTGCATACATATTATTATGAGCCATTTTGATTGTGTTTATTTCATGTGTTTTTATATACACACATACAACCATATGCATAAGCTATTTCGGCATGGCAACGCAAGTGGGATGCAAATATGTATTGCAAGTAGTAGATATCCAGTGGATTAAGTTATGTATATAGTAGAGAGGGATATCTTTACTTACAAATATATTTGAGTTTCAAAGCATGTTGTTTACCAGCGAAAATTTTATTAGCTGTGATTTATTGGTATTTTGATGGGCTTTGAATTTTTTAATAAGCGCTAACGGCTGAAAGATTTTGAATAGTAAGCAATTGTGAAATTTTAAGGATATTTTATGCAAGAACTACATCGTCTGACATGCCTCAGTGGCTGGATTCAGCATATGTTTTAAAAAAAACTTTCAATGCCATTCATTTTTATCAAAAACTAGCTTTACCAGGCGCACGTTGTAACGCCCGAGATCGAATGGATGTTGCGTTATTTTTTCTGTTTTGTTTTTTGATAATTTAATTTGTTGTTCTGTAAATTGAATTGAATTTTGTACGCATATTTGGTGAAATTTTCTATTAAAACATTTTATTCATGTATCTTATTGTATCTTATTTTATATTATTGTAGTGCTTTTACCGCTGACGATTGTTGCTTTGATTACATTCCGAAGAAGCATGACTGGTGAGCCAATTTTCAAAGTTGATATATGCGCAGGCATTCCCTTTGGTTCTAAGGAGTATAGAAATTCATTTGGATAATTCACAATTTTATCTTCATCTGTAACTGTGTCGATCGTTTTATATTTCGTCACTTCACCAGGAAATTGATTTTGAAAGCGATCATTGATTTTGTTAACATGATCATTTTTGGGAGCTACAATAGTTCTTTCGCATAGCCAAAAAACAAAAACATTTAAATTTAAAATTCTTAATTCTGAAATATGAAAAACTTTCGTCTTGATCGAAGGAACCTCGAGCCAAAATTTGGTGATGATCGAAGTATAGCAAACACGTTTTCA
This sequence comes from Eurosta solidaginis, assembly GCF_040869045.1. Taxonomy (NCBI): domain Eukaryota; kingdom Metazoa; phylum Arthropoda; class Insecta; order Diptera; family Tephritidae; genus Eurosta; species Eurosta solidaginis. Next base: position 896,336 of record NW_027136889.1, on the reverse strand, counting down.
TAGGGAACACACACACAGAATTTGATTTTTATACAAGATGTAGATAGACTGAAGCTAAAAAATTTTTTTAACAGCGGCAGATTACTAAACGTCCAAAAGGCATAACAGCTAAACTCAACAATGCAGTCAAACTTTAGGTGTTAAAATAACTTAAGTTTGTACGGCAGCCATAGTTTTTCCCCATTCTACATTTTACTGAAGGTTTTAGGACTTAACGTCACATAGCTCCATACCAATTTTAATTATCCTACCATTACGACATCCAGATATATGCAGTATAATATATTCCATTTGTATGTGAGGTGCCACGCCCCCTTTTTCCCAATTCCGCCTTTTCTTGGTGGTGTTAAGGATTGACCTCAAATAACTCCTTACTGAATTTCAATATCCTGGCATGTATACCTTCAAAGTTATGCAGTACCAAAGATTCCATTTGAATGGGAGGTTCCACGCCCGCTTTTTCTCAATTCCGCCTTTTCTTGGTGGTGTTAAGGATTGACCTCAAATAACTCCTTACTGAATTTCAATATCCTGGCATGTATACCTTCAAAGTTATGCAGTACCAAAGATTCCATTTGAATGGGAGGTTCCACGCCCGCTTTTTCTCAATTCCGCCTTTTCTTGGTGTTGTTAGGGATTGACCTCATATAACTCCTTACTGAATTTCAATATCCTGGCATGTATACCTTCAAAGGTATGCAGTACCAAAGATTCCATTTGTATGGGAGGTGCCACGCCCCCTTTCTCCAAATTCCACATTTTCTTGGTGGTGTTAGCGATTGCCTCATATAACTCCTCATTGAATTTCAATGTTCTGGCATGTATACCTTCAAAGGTATGCAGTACCAAAGATTCCATTTGTATGGGAGGTGCCACGCCCCTTATATATATCGAAATTATTTTTAGCCTAAAGCCTTCCCGTTGATCGAAGGAACCCATAACCAAACTTTGGTGATGATTGATGTGTGGGAAATACGTTTCCATAGCGAACACACACACACACAGAATTTGATTTTTATAAACCGATTTGGGATTTCAAAATAAATTAACCACCATCTTTATTTCCTGTATCTTTCCTAAAAATTTCATGGCAATCTGCCGAGTCGTTCTCAAGTTATGGAGTGACAATCAAAATGTACACTTCTTTTTATATATATAGATTTGAGGAACTATAGAAGGGACCTGTTAGACCCAGTACAAATGAGATAACTTCAGAATTGAGTCAAAATATCGACAATGATAAATAATGACAAATATATCGAATGAACCCGATATAGTTCAGAAAAAGCCCAAAATGACCCTGACCCCTGAAAATCATCCAGAAATGATGCCGGAAAGACCCCCAAATGATCCCGAAATAGTCCGGAAAAATTCCAAAATGACTCTGATGGGATTCCTTAAAAGTCCCGAAATGACACTGACGGGATCCCGGACGAATCCCGAAAATCATCCAGAACGATCCCGAAAAGACCCCGAAGGGATTACATATAAGGTGAAGCTAATTATAAAAGCATTTTAATAAGGCAGCAGGCGCGTTGAACCGAATGAAGAGTTACAAACAAACAAACATACAGGTAAAGCTAATAAAAGCGTGCTAATAAAAGCAATTGAAGGAGGGAGATGGCGGGAGGAGAAGGAGAGCACCACTGATCGTTTTTAGCCAGTACACTATTGTCTATCTGTGTCCCAAAATCCGTGTAGCCGTCCAACGCGACTCAGTCACAAAGAGGAAGATATATAATTAGATTATATGTATTCCTAGGGGGTTCCTAGGCTGTCCCTTTTTCAAAAATATAGTAGGTATTTTCAAACTATTGGCACAGGTATCCAAATTTCATCTGAATCCGTCAAGCCGTTCTTGAGTGATTAAGTCTCAAGCGTCCAAACATCCAAACTTTCGCATACATAATATTAATAAGATAATTTAATAAACCAGGATCCAACCCAACCTCACTTATGTATGCGTGGCGAAGCCTGTTTCTTTAGCAGCCGATGCTTTGGCGACCCCGATTTCATCATGAATCTAAGGGGTTGGAGGGCGGGATAGCCTAGAGGGTTTCATGTGGTCATATTAAATCAATCCCGAGATGGTTCGGCTAGCACCTTAATAGTAGTTGGTACCCGAATTTGCCTGATTCGCATCCGGCAAATTACTATCCACATCGATAATACTCCCCAAAACCTTCGCGGAGTATCCTTATTGCTACAACTAGAACAATAGCAACCAGGATCTACTAGTATGACTAAATAAAGAAAAATTTATGAAAACTACAGAAACGTAGGAATCGCATTCTTCCGTAAACCTACGAACAACAAAAGCTTAACCAAAATTAATATTCGTGATTGAACGTCAAAAAGTCGACAAGAAAATTTGCTCACATAAAAATACCACAAGCTTACTGATGCCTAACAAAGACCATTATGTTACATATTCTGGATCAATTCTGTATCGTTTTCGGGATAATAGCGTCTTCGTTCCGGAACTAATCACGGATCACGTTGAGTCCTGGCTGGGATTATTTCAGAGCTAATTCGTGATCATTTCAGAAACAATTCAAAATTGGCCTTTTTTTGGCGTTTACGTGATGATTTTTGTGACCATTCCCGAATAATGTAGGGGGTATACTGTGGTTGGTTTCGCAACCATTTTCAAGTTTCAAGTTTATTTCATTGATTTTGCACATGTGAGACTATTGTCTCTTAAAGTACATCAACTTATGGAAATCTAACATCTAAGATGAAAATTTATTTCAGGACTACAAAATGACCGTTTCATGGCTATTTTGAGGGTTCTTTCAGCTTTATTTCGGGTTCGTTTTGTGTTTTTGTTTTGGACTTCACGACTCTTTTGGGATCATCTCGGCATAATTTAAGGTTAATTTCGACTTAGTTTTCGGAATATTTTGGAATCATATCAGAACAGTTTCCAAGCCGTCTTAAGGTAGTTTTCCGGCTCATTTCGAAACTATTTTGATGCCATGCTGCGTTCCGTTTCAAGACAAATTGCGGGAAATTTCAGTATAATTTCAGTTTTATCTCCGGAATCATTCCAGGGCTATTTTAGAATTCTTTTGGTATCATTTAAACATTTTTTTTGACATTTGCAGGATCGTATTTTGAATATTTTCGAGAAAATTTTCGGACCATTTATTTCGGAATAATTTACTAATGCTGATCACTAATGGTGATCACTTTGGCATGAACCCCTTATATTTTTTTGGATCATTTCCAAACTATTTCGAAATTGTATTCGGGAATATTTCAAAAGCATTTTAGGATAGTTCTGGAACTATTTTGGCACCATTTTGAGATATGTTTTTGATCGTCGACGATTCGAATCGTTGGCCCTTATTCGGAGTCCTTTAAGGATTTTTTCGAGACGAACTCAGGACAATTTCATTATTGTTCTCATAAAACTAGGTTTATTGATAGTCATAATAAAATGTATGTATATGATATTGTGTTTAATTGTCCTGAATTTTTTTGTTTTATTTTTGCAGGGTTTTTTTTTTTTGCTTTTTACAAGCATATATTATTTGATGCTTAAATATTTTCCTCAGCAATATATAGGAATAGGAGCACAAACGCGAAAGTGAGGGAAACTGCTTAGCTTAAATTTTAGCTCCACATTTATAATTTTAATTAATTATCTGTCTGCGGTATACTGTGCTGATCCGGAAATCCTACAAGCTGCCAGATCACAGTAGGGTTTTCCAAGCGGAAGTATTAGCCGTAAACAACGTAGCAGAAACACTGGAAACGAATAGCTTAAACAAAAGCCGTGTTAACTTTTATATTGACAACCAAGCAGCAATTAAGGCAATAATCTTAAAGTATGCTAGAGTATTAGCAATTCCTGGAAGGAGAGTAGGGACTAGAAGCATACATCTATATGGGTCCCAGGGCATATGGGATTAGATGAAAATGAAAAAGCGGAAGAACTAACTAAAAAGGCCGCGTTCCTTTAAGATTGTCCCAACTAGCTTGGGTGAAATGAAGAGAAGGCGAAAATTTTACATGATCGACCATGCGGAGAATGTGTGGATCCAATCGCGGGGTTCTAAAGTAGCAAAGATCATGCGTATGTCTTACAACCGAAGACTAAGGAAGTAGCTTCTATCATTAAAAAGAGAGTACTGTAGACTCATGACGGGAATTCTGACTAAACATTGCCTTATGGCGTCACATGCCTTTACATAAGGCTCTGCCAGTGATATCAGATGTAGGAAGTGCGGGATGGAAGAGGAAATGATCGAGCTCATTTTGTGTTCATGCTCTGAGCTTGCCAGGCTATCAGGAGTGATACAGCTGCCAGATCTAGAAGCTGCAAGTGGCATAGGTCCTGGAAAAGCTTCTAGTATTTACCAAGAGGACGGAGTTCTTTTATTACATATGCTTTGTTTTGATAGGGTTTTTAGTTAGGTCGTTAAATAAACTTCTGGTAATACTACGGACTCATTCAGTCTATGTGGGGTCCTCATAAACCACCCAATTATACATATCCTTACCTAAGGGAAACGCCATAAGTTAAGTGCAACCTAACTGCTTAGTTTTAATTTTACCACAATTTTAATAATTTTACTTTATTATATTTTGAGAAATAAACATGTGTTTTTACAATTTCACAATATTTGGTAATTATGCCCCTTTCTTCTTATTCAAAGTTCCAAATACTCATAATTTCATATGATAAATGACACTAAAATCTGTTTCATACCCACAATAGTCCTCTGCGAATCGATTCCCCATACTAGTTCCCATGATCTTATTCGAGCAACCAACTAATAATCAAAGCTTCACCCATACACTTATATTATTACATTATATCAGTATGCATATAATAAGAAATCTTCTGAAGTATTTACTTGCACTTGGCATATACTTAACAAATTTACAGTAAATTTAAATGGCAAATATTTTACTTGCAGCGAAATTGGATTTTCGCTTCTCATTTCACATTGGCTTACTAAAAATAAGAAAAAAGTTCTGCTCTGCGGATGAGTACTGCGTTATAAGTTTTTAATGTGGTGGCAAGTTTGTATACATATGTAAATGAATATGTATATGATGGTATTTGCCAAAGGAAGCATATATTTGTTTGTTTTTTTTTTTTTTGTTATCAGCATAAACGCAACATCGGCCGCAATGCAAACATGGGGCGAAACTCACCCGCATCTTGTTGGCTGCAACTTTAAAAATCGTTTATTGTGACTTTGTTTGAACTGTACACCCATGCCAATAAATTTATATTTATTACTCTGCATCCACATAAATAAGTTCATATTATAACTTTCCGCACTCCATTCTTTAGCTACTTATGGTGTCATTTCATTGCACTTTAATGTTTATTGTTTGTTACATAATATGCTTTAATTTCCTTCCACCATCGCATTTTTATACCCAGTTGAGTAGAGCTCACAGAGTATATTAACTTTGATTGGATAACGCTTGGTTGTACAGGTATAAAGGAATCGAGATAGATATAGACTTCCATATATCAAAATCATCAGGATCGAAAAAAAATTTGATTGAGCCATGTCCGTCCGTCCGTTAACACGATAACTTGAGTAAATTTTTAGGTATCTTGATAAAATTTGGTATGTAGGTTCCTGAGCACTTGTCTCAGATTGCTATTTAAAATGAACAATATCGGACTATAACCACGCCCACTTTTTCGATATCGAAAATTTCGAAAAACCGAAAAAGTGCGATAATTCATTACCAAAGACGAATAAAGCGATGAAACTTGGTAGGTGAGTTGAACTTAAGACGCAGAATAGAAAATTAGTAAACTTTTGGACAATGGGCGTGGCCCCGCCCCCTTTTAAAAGAAGGTAATTTAAAAGTTTTGCAAGCTGTAATTTGGCTGTCGTTGAAAATATCATAATGAAATTTGGCAGGAACGTTACTCCTATTACTATATGTACGCTTAATAAAAATTAGCAAAATCGGAGAAAGCCCACGCCCACTTTAAAAAAAAGTTTTTTTTAAAGTAAAATTTTAACAAAAAATTTAATAAGTATCTTTAAAGTAAATAAGTAAATTATGTCAACATTCAATTCCAGTAATGATATGGTGCAACAAAATACAAAAATAAAAGAAAATTTCAAAATGGGCGTGGCTCCGCCCTTTTTCATTTAATTTGTCTAGGATACTTTTAATGCCATAAGTCGAACAAAAATTTACCAATCCTTTTAAATTAAATTAATTAGGTAGGGGCATAGCTTTTCTGACGTTAACTGTTTTCTGTGAAAATGGGCAAAATCGGTTGAAGCCACGCCCAGTTTTTATACACAGTCGTCCGTCTGTCCTTCCACATAGCCTTAACACGATAACTTCAAAAATCGACATATCTTTACTGAACGTAGTTCACGTACGTATCTGAACTCACGTTATCTTGGTATAAAAAATGAATGACATCCGACTATGACCACGCTCACTTTTTCGATATCGAAAATAAGAAAAATGGAAAAAAATGCCATAATTCTATACCAAATACGAAAACAAGGATGAAAGTAAAAAACCCTTGAAATCTTGGCAGGTATTACATATATAAATAAATTAGCGGTATCCAACAGATGATGTTCTGGGTCACCATCGTCCACATTTTGGTCGATATCTGGAAAACGCCTTCACATATACAACTACCACCACTTCCTTTTAAAACTCTCATTAATACCTTTAATTTGATACCAATATAGTAAAAACAAATTCTAGAGTCACCCCTGGTCCACCTTTATGGCGATATCTCGAAAAGGCGTCCACCTATAGAACTAAGCCCCACGCCCTTATAAAATACTCATTAACACCTTTCATTTGATACCCACCTAGTACAAACATATTCTAGAGTCACCCCTGGTCCACCTTTATGGCAATATCTCGAATAGGCGACCACCTATACAACTACCACCACTCCCATTTAAAACCCTCATTAATACCTTTAATTTGATACCAATATCGTACAAACACATTCTAGAGTCACGCCTGGTCCACCTTTGTGGCGATATTTCGAAACGGCGTCCACCTATTGAACTAAGGCCCACTCCCTTTTAAAATACTCACTAACACCTTTCGTTTAATACCCATATTTTACAAACGCATTCTAGAGTCACCCCTGGTCCACCTTTATGGCGATATCTCGAAAAGGCGACCACCTATACAACTACCACCACTCCCATTTAAAACCCTCATTAATACCTTTATTTTGATACCAATATCGTACAAACACATTCTAGAGTCACCCCTGGTCCACCTTTATGGCGATATTTCGAAGCGGCGTCCACCTATAGAACTAAGGCCCACTCCCTTTTAAAATACTCACTAACACTTTTCGTTTAATACCCATATTGTACAAACGCATTCTAGAGTCACCCCTGGTCCACCTTTATGGCGATATCTCGAAAAGGCGACCACCTATACAAATACAACCACTCCCTTTTAAAACCCTCATTAATACCTTTAATTTGATACCCATATCGTACAAAAAAATTCTAGGGTCACCCCTGGTCCACCTTTATGGAGATATCTCGAAACGGCGTCCACCTATGGAACTAAGGATTACTCCCTTTTAAAATACTCATTAACACCTTTCATTTGATACCCGTATGGTACAAACAAATTCTAGAGTCAACCCTGATCCACCTTTATGGCGATATCCCTAAATGGAGTCCACCTATAGAACTATGGCCCACTCCCTCATAAAATACTCTTTAATGCCTTTCATTTGATACACATGTCATACAAACACATTCCAGGGTTTCCCTCGGTTCATTTTCGTACATGGTTATTTTCCCTTATGTTGTCACCATAGCTCTCAACTGAGTATGTAATGTTCGGTTACACCCGAAATTAACCTTCCTTACTAGTTCTCTACTCGTTTTCGCTCTTACCTTGCACAATCTTTTCCTCTTAAGTGTTTGATTTAATTTACGTTACATTCCCGTGTAATTTGCCGACTTGTGATTATTATTGCTTGTTCTATTTGTTGTTTGTTTTTTACATACTAAAGTTTTTATTGCTCTTTTGGCTGACTGTCTAACCGCTTCTCTTCCTTTAAGGCTGTCGCAAGTCCTCCACGTCCTGTTGCAGTCAACCGGTGTTTGGTTTGTTGCTCGTTTTTTGTTTTTAATTTTTTCTTACCATCCCCATTAGCCAATTTGGTATTGTTCAAGTTTACCTTTTTAATCTTTTTATTTTTTTCGGTGTGCAAGTTTTTGCTTCCATTTTCATTTTCATTGCTATTTGTATTTTTCATCTTCTTTATGTATTATTAAAAGTTCCATTTGTATCTGTTGTTCTTTCCTGTGTTGGGAGGAAGTAAGTTGGCATACTTTTTTTTTTTTAACTCCATTATATGCTTAAGGTTTACTTGTTATTTTCAATTTCTACAACCCACTTTCACCTTCTTTGATTATGGGCATCTACAGTTACTTGAGTTTTTTTATGACGTGATTTTATTTAATTATTTATAAGTTTCTTACACGGAATAGCAAGCCATTTTGATGTAGACTGACTTCAGCGTTCAGCCTGTATAATACAAAAAAAAAAAAAATTATTTGAAAATCACATTATCTCCATGTCTTAATTTAAGGAAAATCATATACTTTCGTATAAAGAAAGGTGGTGGTGCGGGCTTTGCGCACCGCAACCATAATAAATGCTGTCACTATATTTGCGAATATTCAAAGGCTCCTACAAAATAAGAACCCTCTTCCGTTTATGCTCAGTGGCATGAAAATAAATTTTTATTTTTTTGTGAATATCCTCGCTGACCAGATGCTGTCCTATTAGTTTTTCAGTAAACTGTCTGCTCTTCCATATACACTCAATAAAGTGTGAAAGATTCAGTAATATCAGAAATCTGAATCATCTTGTCTACAATCCTGGACAATTGGAAATAAAAAGATGCATCGACTCCTCTTCTACCTCATCAAGGCAGATTCTGTAATGAGAGCTTGTTGGTATACCTAATACATATATATTTAAGCGTTTGAGTATATACGCAATTCAGCATGCAAGTGCAAGAGATTATACACTGCTGTTTTATTAGAAAAAAGAGCTAGAGCAAACATGGGCAAATGCGTCATTTTGATTACTGATATAAACAGTATTATTTATTTTGTTCAGTCTATGTTATTACAAACCTTACAGACTAGATAACAATTGTAGACTTATAATGATTTGGTTAACTTATGAACTGATTAAAACATTAACGTTCTAGTAACAATAAATTTACAGACTACATAGATAACAAGTATACCAAAAACTTAACTCACTATGAAACTATATCGGTTGGAAGTGTTTTGAACATGGGTTTTGCAAGGAGAAATCAATGGCTGAAAAACTTAGATACTATTAAATTCTGTCATTGCCCTAAACATAGGTGCATTAGAGGCAAAGAGGGTCCTCACAAAATCCCTATAAAAGATATCTCTACTGCGAATAGTTCCGTAAGTGACATGGAAGCGGATGCTCTCAAGTAGATATGTAGCATCAATCGCACCACTAATAATTTCAAAAACAAAAGTAAGAGAAATTATCGTTCTTCTGCATTGAAGTAAATGAAGGTTTATGAGTGCATATCTAGTTTCATATGAGGGAATCGGTTCAGAAAATTTTAGCGATCGCAACACAAAGCGAAGGAAAGTTCTTTGCATCCATTCGAGCCTCATAATATGGCACTCGTTATACGGTCGCCAAATGAAACAAGCATTTTCCAGCTTAGAATGAACGAGCGACGTCAACAGTAATTTAAGAGTATAAGGATCAGTAAAATCTGAACTACAACGCCGAATGAAAGCCAAGACTGAATATGATTTAGCAATAGTAGTATTTAATTGAGTCGTAAATGAGAATTTTGAATCGAAAACTACCCCCAAAATCCTTCATCTCTCTAAGAGTTGAGAGACGAGCACCATCAATGGAATACGAAGTGGGAATGTGGCTACGCGATTTAGTGAAGGTTACATGAAAGAATGACTTGACATTCAGCGGTAGATTATTCTACACAAGTCTTACTGAATCAATTCCACATCAGAAGAATTTTATATGGAATTGAAAATGTTTAAGTCGTCAGCGTATAGGAGAACGTTAGAGTACTCGAAGCAGGTCGAAATGTCGTTTATAAAAATTACGACAGCAATGGCCCCAGGATACTACCTTGTGGCACGCCAGAGGTGGCCATAAAAGAATTTGAGTAAGTGTTGTCAATTGCAACCACACAGCTCCTTTATCTAAGGTATGATCTTAACCAAGATAAGAATATTGAGTGATAACCCAGACAGACCACCTTAGAGATCAATATTGAGTGACTAACCTTATCAAACGCTTTTAAGAAATCCGTATATATAGCATTTTCAGGTCAAATGAAACTTTTTTCAAGTCAAATGAACCTTTTTTCATTTTAAATGAAACTTTTTTCATTTTAAATGAAACTTTTTTCATTTTAAATGAAACTTTTTTCATTTTAAATGAAACCATTTTCATTTCAAATGAAACTTTTTTCAAGTCAAATGAAACCATACTACTAAGGTAATTGTCAAGATATATTTATATCGTACTTTATAACGCTATTTATCAAATTTTTCTTTAAGACAACTATTTCTAATTAGCCACATTCAAGGCAAAATTTTTGCTTAAATTTTCTTTGTGAATTTAAGCTGCAGTTAAGGTCGGCTTAGTTTAACCTTGCCTTTTGATCGTTTCAATTTTTTAATAGATAAAGTAGCAGGGTTATACGCTAGGCAACTTACATACTACAGTTTAACCACCCACTGAAAATAAGTACCTATATTTATACCTTTCACGAAAATGAAATGGTATATTAATTTCGTCACGAAACCGAAAATTGTAAGTGCTTAAAGGAAAATTGATAGACCCACCATTAAGTATACCGAAATAATCAGGTTGAAGAGCTGAGTTGATTTAGCCATGTCCGTCTGTCTGTTTGTATGCAAACTAGTCCCTCAATTTTTGAGATATCTTGATAAAATTTGGTGAGCGGGTGTATTTGGGTGTCCGATTAGACATTTGTCGGAACCGACCGAATCGGACCACTATAGCATATATCCTCCATACAACCGATTTTTCAGAAAAAGAGGATTTTTGTAATATCTTACCCAATTTAACAGATTGAAGCTTCAAACTTCACCATATACTTTCGTAAATTGCACATATTGTTGCCTGAAAAAATTGATGAGATCGGTCGTATATATAGTATATATCCCCCACAACCGATTGTTCAGATAAGGAACTTTTCGTAATTACTGCCCCATTTTAAGAGCTAGAGGCTTCAAATTTCAACGAATGCTTAGGTATATAGCATATATTGTTGTCTGAAAAAATCATAAAGATCGGTGGTATATATAGTATATATATGGTGGTATATATATTATATATATATAGTATATATATATATATTTTCGCAAATTTTAGCCCCATTTTAACAGCTAGAAGCTTCAAATTTCACCGAATACTTACGTATATAGCATATATTGTTGACTGAAAAAGTCATAGAGATCGGTTGTATATATAGTATATATCTCATACAACCGATTGTTCAGATAAGAAACTTTTCGCAATTTCTACCCCATTTTAACAGCTATAAGCTTCAAATTTCACCGATTGCTTACGTATATAGCATATATTGTTGTCTGAAAGAATCATAGAGATCGGTTGTATATATAGTATATATCTCATACAACCGATTGTTCAGATAAGAAACTTTTCGCAATTTCTACCCCATTTTAACAGCTAGAAGCTTCAAATTTCACCAAATGCTTACGTATATAGCATATATTGTTGTCTGAAAAAATCATAGAGATCGGTGATATATATAGTATATATCTCATACAACTGATTTTTCAGATAAGAAACTTTGCGCAATTTCTGCCCGTTTTAACAGCTAGAAGCTTCAAATTTCACAAAATGCTTACGGATATAGCATATATTGTTGTCTGAAAAAATTATAGAGATCGGTGGTATATATAGTATATATATGGTGGTATATATAGTATATATATATAGTATATATATATATATTTTCGCAAATTTTAGCCCCATTTTAACAGCTAGAAGCTTCAAATTTCACCGAATATTTACCTATATAGCATATATTGTTGTCTGAAAAAATCATAGAGATCGGTTGTATATATAGTATATATCTCATACAACCGATTGTTCAGATAAGAAACTTTTCGCAATTTCTACCCCATTTTAACAGCTATAAGCTTCAAATTTCACCGATTGCTTACGTATATAGCATATATTGTTGTCTGAAAAAATCATAGAGATCGGTTGTATATATAGTATATATCTCATACAACCGATTGTTCAGATAAGAAACTTTTAGCAATTTCTACCCCATTTTAACAGCTAGAAGCTTCAAATTTCACCAACTGCTTACGTGTATAGCATATATTGATGTCTGAAAAAATCATTGAGATCGGTGGTACACATAGTATATATCTCATACAACCGATTGTTCAGATAAGAAACTTTGCGCAATTTCTGCCCCATTTTAACAGATATAAGCTTCAAATTTCACCGATTACTTACGTATATAGCATATGTTGTTGTCTGAAAAAATCATAGAGATCGGTTGTATATATAGTATATATCTCATACAACCGATTGTTCAGATAAGAAACTTTTCGCAATTTCTACCCCATTTTAACAGCTATAAGCTTCAAATTTCACTGATTGCTTACGTATATAGCATATATTGTTGTCTGAAAAAATCATAGAGATCGGTTGTATATATAGTATATATCTCATACAACCGATTGTTCAGATAAGAAACTTTTAGCAATTTCTACCCCATTTTAACAGCTAGAAGCTTCAAATTTCACCAACTGCTTACGTGTATAGCATATATTGATGTCTGAAAAAATCATTGAGATCGGTGGTACACATAGTATATATCTCATACAACCGATTGTTCAGATAAGAAACTTTGCGCAATTTCTGCCCCGTTTTAACAGTTAGAAGCTTCAAATTTCACAAAATGCTTTCGTATATAGCATATATTGTTGTCTGAAAAAATCATAGAGATCGGTCGTATATATATTATATACTACATATAAACTGTCATATTGACCCCTTTTTTACGGCTAGAAGCTTCAAGATTCATCAAATTTCATCAAATAGTTACGTTTACGTCATATGTTTTTGAAATACGTGATTCTTAGCCATAGTTTTTACATGCAGACCACAAAAAACGTGAAGCTTTGCATCCTCACACAGATTACCTACCTATTTTTATACCTTTCATGAAAATGAAATGGTATATTAATTTCGTCACGAAACCGAAAATTGTAAGTCCTTAAAGGAAAATAGATAGACCCACCATTAAGTATACCGAAATAATCAGGTTGAAGAGCTCAGTTGATTTAGCCATGTCCGTCTGTCCGTCTGTCCGTCTGTCTGTTTGTATGCAAACTAGTCCCTCAATTTTTGAGATATCTTGATAAAATTTGGTGAGCAGGTGTATTTGGGTGTCCGATTAGACATTTGTCGGAACCGACCGGATCGGACCACTATAGCATATATCCTCCATACAACCGATTTTTCAGAAAAAGAGGATTTTTGTAATATCTTACCCAATTTAACAGATTGAAGCTTCAAACTTCACCACATACTTTCGTATATTGCACATATTGTTGCCTGAAAAAATTTATGAGATCAGTCGTATATATAGTATATATCCCCCACAACCGATTGTTCAGATAAGGAACTTTTCGTAATTACTGCCCCATTTTAAGAGCTAGAGGCTTCAAATTTCAACGAATGCTTACGTATATAGCATATATTGTTGTCTGAAAAAATCATAAAGATCGGTGGTATATATAGTATATATATGGTGGTATATATAGTATATATATATATTTTTTCGCAAATTTTAGCCCCATTTTAACAGCTAGAAGCTTCAAATTTCACCGAATATTTACTTATATAGCATATATTGTTGTCTGAGAAAATCATAGAGATCGGTTGTATATATAGTATATATCTCATACAACCGATTGTTCAGATAAGAAACTTTTCGCAATTTCTACCCCATTTTAACAGATATAAGCTTCAAATTTCACCGATTACTTACGTATATAGCATATGTTGTTGTCTGAAAAAATCATAGAGATCGGTTGTATATATAGTATATATCTCATACAACCGATTGTTCAGATAAGAAACTTTTCGCAATTTCTACCCCATTTTAACAGCTATAAGCTTCAAATTTCACTGATTGCTTACGTATATAGCATATATTGTTGTCTGAAAAAATCATAGAGATCGGTTGTATATGTAGTATATATCTCATACAACCGATTGTTCAGATAAGAGACTTTTCGTAATTTCTACCCCATTTTAACAGCTAGAAGCTTCAAATTTCACCAACTGCTTACGTGTATAGCATATATTGATGTCTGAAAAAATCATTGAGATCGGTGGTATACATAGTATATATCTCATACAACCGATTGTTCAGATAAGAAACTTTGCGCAATTTCTGCCCCGTTTTAACAGTTAGAAGCTTCAAATTTCACAAAATGCTTTCGTATATAGCATATATTGTTGTCTGAAAAAATCATAGAGATCGGTGGTATATATATTATATACTTCATATAAACTGTCATATTGACCCCTTTTTTGCGGCTAGAAGCTTCAAGATTCATCAAATTTCATCAAATAGTTACGTTTACGTCATATATTTTTGAAATACGTGATTCGTAGCCATAGTTTTTACATGCAGACCACAAAAAACGTGAAGCTTTGCATCCTCACACAGATTACCTACCTATTTTTTATTTTATATTTATCTTAAAAATCGTTTAGATATGTTTAAATTTCACAAAATGCTTTCGTATATAGCATATATTGTTGTCTGAGAAAATCATAGATACCGGTGGTATATATAGTATATATCCCATACAACCGATTGTTCAGATAAGAAACTTTGCGCAATTTCTTCCCCATTTTAACAGTTATAAGCTTCAAATTTCACCGATTGCTTACGTATATAGTATGTATTGTTATGTCAAAAAATCATAGAGATCGGTGATATATATAATATATATATGATGGTATATATAGTATATATATATAGTATATATATATTTTTTTACGATTTCGGCCCCATTTTAACAGCTAGAAGCTTCAAATTTCACCAACTGCCTACGTGTATAGCATATATTGATGTCTGAAAAAATCATTGAGATCGGTGGTACACATATTATATATCTCATACAACCGATTGTTCAGATAAGAAACTTTGCGCAATTTCTGCCCCGTTTTAACAGTTAGAAGCTTCAAATTTCACAAAATGCTTACGTATATAGCATATATTGTTGTCTGAAAAAATCATAGAGATCGGTCGTATATATATTATATACTTCATATAAACTGTCATTTTGACCCCGTGATTTTCCGTGAACTACCACAAGTCGAACCATGTCACGAAAAAGGATTTGCCAAAAATCTGGACTACTATCTGGTACCAAATGGTTTCTCACGCTGAACTTGAAAAGAGGCTACTGGCAAGTAGAGGTGAAGGAGGAAGACAAGGAGAAACCGCGTGCAGTGTAGGAGATGGTCTTTGGCAATTTACAGTGTCTTTTTTGGACTATGTAATGCATCAGCTACTTTTGAGAGGCTTATGGATCAGGGGGCCTACTCTGTATTGCGATGCGAAAGAAAAAATACGCGAAATCGCAAAATCGGTACTCTGTATCTTGACATTCGCATGTATATTTTGACTTTCGCATTCACATTTTGCCCATTCGCAATTTTTCTCCCTTTTCGCATTGCCGCAACTATGCTGAAAAACATAACGGTAAAAAGTGATCTTTTCTACTCTGTGGCGCATTCACATTGCACTTCACTCGTTTGGGCCTTTGAAATCAAAAACAAATATTCCATTATTTTTCATTTTATATTGTATTTAAATGTAATACTTAGAATATATACATTAGACATTAGATTAGTGGATTTATTAACCCATATCGCGCCTTCGAATTTTCGATAGCATTTGGACTCAGGAAAAAAATTCCACTACTCTTACCCAAAAAAATAATTTTCGAGCCTGCGAAATTTAATTTTTTTTTTTCACTTTTTTCGACTTAAATTTTTAAGGTTTTTTCATGACCTACTAAAAAAAGTTTCATATGTATACCCTCTCCGACCCAAAAACGTCCGCTAAAAACGTTGGTATACATGAAAATTATACAATCAGATGATGTATTTGTATATTAATTGATTGTACTTATATGAAATGCGGCCATGTGATGGTAGCGTGTTCCGTCTACCAAATCAAATATCCTGAGCTCACGCCCGGAACGAAGCAACATCAAAATAATAGAAACACGTTTTTTCAAGCAGGGTCGCCCCTTGGCATTCATATGTCAAGCACTCCGAGAGTATTTCTGTCATGAAAGACTTCTCAACGAAAACTCATCCACCATGCAGATGCCGTGGGGAGTCGGCATTAAAAATGTAGGCTCTGTCCCGCCATTGTGTGGGAAAAATTAAAATGAGTACGACGCAAATTGGTAGAGAAGCTCGGCCTAAAGGAGGTTATCGTGCCTTGTATTTTTTTATTTTATATGAAATAAAAATTGCACGAAAAAGAGAAATAATTAAAAAATAAATAAATTAAGAAATCAAATAAAGTAAAATAACATAGAATAAAAATATAAAGAAATAAAAAAATTTTAATTACACATTAATGAAAAAAAAATTAAGTCAAATAAAATAAAATAAACCAATTAATAATTAATAATAAAATAAATAATTAATTTTACTAAAACAATATAATAAAACGAGATAAAATAAAGAAAGCAAAATAAACTCAAATAAAATAATATTGTTTAGAGAGGTCACACAAAATATAAGAAATAATTAAATTAATAAAGTAAAAAAAAAAATACAATAAAGTGCAATAAAAGAAATAAAAAAAGAAATAAATAAAAAATAATGTGATGAAAATAATATGAACAATTAAAAAAAAAATAAAATAAAATAAAATTTAATTAAATTAAGATAAATAACATAAAATAATGTAACGAATTTTCTGCAAATCCTCTTATTTGCAATCCTCTGCTAAGTTCGAATCCCTAAACTGTTGAATAAATAACTCCAATATTGAATGATGGAAAAATGGCCTTTATTAAGTACTTCACAATAACACTCAAACTGTGCAACGAATAGCTTAATAACCAAACTGATATCTTAAAGGAAACTGACTTTCAAAATAATAGTGCTATTGCTCGCTAGATATCGTCTTACTCGTAACTGCTTGACAATTCAAATCAAACTGAATTCCTTCTTACTCGCTGGCGCCGCTTTTATAGTTTACGCTGCATACTTCTAGGCTCTTCGATTTCCAGAAGTTACTAGTTGTTTCGGCTACAAAATCGCCAGCCACAACTACGTGCACAAATTATTGCTCTCTCTTGTGACAACTCAGATAAGGTATATGCATGTGTTTGTAGTTTACAGTCTCCCGCACACACATAAGCGTATAAGTAAATTCATCGGTGTGTGACATCTCATCTCTCGCTGCCTTGTATGTAAATGTTGCTCGTCGGAATGTGTACATATGTGTAGACGCAATTATTGATTCGTTTATGTAGATACATAATGATTGAATTATTGATGTGCATTCACGTCACTGCTTAGATCGGCTTAGAGCTGGCAGCACTCCTTAGTTTTGCTAATATTCGTAACACTGCCCTCCACCTAAGTCTGATCGTCCCGATCAGACAAATCTCTCGATCTAAACGCTGCTAATCTCTCCAAATGAACCACTTTCATTTTGGTTCGTGGTTTGGTAGTGGTTTGTATGCGGTACACTACATCGTTGATCCGTTTTACAACTTTGTATGGGCCTTCCCAGTTACACTGCAATTTCGGGGACAACCCTTTTTTTCGTTGTGGGTTGTATAGCAGCACCAAATCTCCTTCCTGAAACCCTTCCGAATTAATTGCTTTATCGTACCTCGCTTTCATCTTGTCACTCATAATCTTCTCTCGTTGCCTTACCAGATCGTGTATCTCTCTCAGCTCTTCTTCTAAGACATCAGTGGATTTCTTGACATTCCTCTCCGCATCGGCATCTATCCCATACTTCAAATCAGCTGGCAGTCGAAGGTCATTGCCAAAAATTACCTTTGCGGGAGTTTGGCCCGTTGTGTCATGTACTGCCGATCGGTAGGCCATCAAGAATAATGATATGTGTGTATCCCAGTCCTTATGGTACTTGTCGACTACTTTCCTTAAATGCTCCTCCAATGTTCTATTGAAACGTTCCACCATACCATCGGACTGAGGATGCAATGCAGTTGTCCGTGTTTTTCGAATGCCCAACTTCTTGCACAGTTCTTGGAACACAGCTGATTCAAAATTCCTGCCTTGGTCAGAATGTAACTCCATTGGTACACCATACCTTGCAACCCATTCGTTTTTAACCACTTCTGCTACTGTTTCTGCTTCTTGGTTTGGGATTGGGTATACTTCTGGCCATTTACTGAAATAATCCATAACCACCAGTACGTATTTGTTTCCGCGGTTGCTAGTAGGAAATGGACCTGCGACATCCATGGCGATCCTTTCAAATGGTGCACCTGAAATATACTGCTTCATCTGGCCGCGACTTCGGGTTTTGGGCCCTTTCGCTCTGTTGCATACCTCGCAATTGGCAATCCACTCGGTGACCGACTGACGGCAACCAACCCAATAGAATCTCTGCTTAATTTTCTCGAGTGTCTTCGTGATTCCAAGATGGCCTCCACTTGGACCATTGTGCAACTCGCTGAGCACGTCAGGAATCCTCTTTCTGGGAACAACTATAAGTTTCTTCTTGCACTGACCATCCTCACTCTCCCATACTCGATGCAAGCAACCGGATATCAATTCCAAACTGTTCCACTGTGCCCAATATGACTTCCCAATGGGACTCTCTGCTGACATATCCTCTCTGCTTGGTCTTTCGTTTCGTTCGAGCCCTTGCATAACATGTGACAGACCTGTATCTTCTAGCTGACACTTTCTTAGTTGTTCCTTGTCCCATTCATCCGTACACGTTATAGTCATTAGCCGGACATCTATAATGTCTTCTTTAGCCTCGGCCTTTGAACAGTGCTTGCATTCCAAACTACATGGCCTTCGTGACATTGCATCGGCATTTCCATGGGTACTACCTTTTCGATGCTCAATGGAAAAGTCATAGCTTTGAAGTCGCTCGATCCACCGTGCCAATTGTCCTTCCGGATTACGGAACTGCAGAAGCCATTTCAATGCTGCGTGACTGTCCTGACATGGAATCGCTGGCCGTAGAGGTATTTGTGAAAATGTTTAATGCACTCTACCAATGCCAACAGCTCTCTCCGCGTAACACAGTAGTTCCTCTCTGGTTTTCCAATCGAACGGCTGTAATATGCAACTACCTTCTCCTGTCCATCGACCAGTTGTGATAAGACGCCTCCTATAGCATATCCACTTGCATCTGTATCTAGAATAAATGTTGCTCCTGGAATCGGATATGCTAACATTGGGGCAGTGCACAAACGCTCCTTCAATGTTTGGAAAGCCACTTCTTGCTCCTTCTTCCATTCAAAAGCTTTGTTTTTTCTTGTAAGCTCATGGAGGCTATGGGCTACGCTGGAAAAATTTGGTACAAATCGGCGGTAATATGTGCACAGCCCAAGAAAACTTCTCAATTCATGTAGATTCTGTGGTCTTGGCCAATCCTGTACAGCCTCTATTTTTTCGTTCGCAGTGCAGATGCCCTCTGTCGTTACCTTGTGACCCAAATAATTGACTTCCTTTTTAAACAGCGCACACTTTTTGGGACTTAACTTCAGACCAGCGCCAGCTATTCTCTGGAAAACTTCCTCCAAGTTCTTAAGATGTTCATCAAAGTTCTTGCCCAATACGATGATGTCGTCCAGGTACACCAAGCATGTTTTCCAATGTAGTCCTTTCAGTACCTGGTCCATGAGTCTCTCAAAAGTAGCTGGTGCATTACAAAGTCCAAAAGGCATCACTGTAAATTGCCAAAGACCATCACCGACACCGAAGGCTGTTTTCTCTTTATCTTCCTCCTTCACCTCCACTTGCCAGTAGCCGCTTTTCAAGTCCAGCGTGGAAAACCATTTCGTACCAGATAGCGAGTCCAGAGTGTCGTCAATTCTTGGCAATGGGTAGCTATCCTTTTTCGTTACGTCATTCAACTTCCGGTAGTCCACGCAAAACCTCATTTTTCCATCCTTTTTTTTTACAAGTACTACCGGTGAGCTCCATGGACTAGCTGATGGTTCGATGACGCCGCTGTCGTTCATTTCTTGAATGATTTGACTCACAACTTCCCGCTTCGCCAGTGGAACACTACGTGGAGCTTGACGGATCGGTCTCGCATCTCCAGTGTCAATTTGATGTTTCACAACGTTGGTGCGGCCTGGTTTAGAATCATCCTGGTCAAATATGTTCGCGTACTTTAGGAGCAGTTGTTTTGCCTTACTCTGATATGCTTCCTCTAGTCCCTGCATCCATGCCGTGATGTCATTTGAAAGATCAGTATTACTAGCTGAAACGTGTTCCTGGAGCTGTTCACAGTTAATAACCACTTCAGCCTCTTGGCATCTTCCCAAAATAGCTCCTTTAGTCAGTTTGAGTGGTGACTTGAACTCATTGAGTACTCTTACCGGAATACGTCCATCTTGTTTTGTCATAGCCAGGGTTTTTCCTACAAGTATGTTTAGTGCTGATTTGTTTGCTGCTTCGACAACCCACAATTTGTTTGTCCCACAATCTCCATCAACCTTTGCCCAGATGACTGCTTCGGATTTTGGTGGTATTTGCTGACTCTCTTCCACCAGCACTCGTTTACTGCTGTAGCCTCTCTCGTAGCCGAAATTAAGTGGTACATCCATGTTTTTATATCGCATCGTCTTGCTTTGCATGTCGATCTTGATGCCCTGGTCGATTAAGAAGTCCACTCCAATTATGATTTCATCAACAATTTCTGCCACTATAAAATTGTGTACTACCATGACGTTCCCAATTGCGACTTCACATTCTACTTCTCCAATTACCTGGGTGTCCTCTCCCGTGGCTGTACGTAATCTTGCTCCAAGCAATGGTCTTATCTTTTTGTTGACTAAATCCGCTCGAATGATGGAATGAGATGCACCCGTATCTACAGTCAATAACCGTTCCTTTCCGTCCACATGTCCTCCAACAGTAAGGTTGCTCGATCTTCTTCCAATCTGCGAGATAGAGATTATGGGGCATTCAATTGCGGGAGCCAGCTGTCGCCCCTTGCGGCTGACTCGATTTAGTTTAACGATTGAGTGGTCTTGGATATTTGCTCATCACCTTCTGCTCTGCGTTTACGACCACCCACATTGTTGGAGCTATTGGGACCGCTGCTGCAATGTCGTGCAATATGACCTGGGTTGCCGCACTTGAAACATTTAATAACTCCGGCATTTTTCTGTTGTGATCCCTTCAGTGCTTCCAAAATAGTGTCTACCCAATCTGGTCTTTCCACTTCTACACGATGAGCTTTGCATGCTGGTTTACTCAATAGTGAGGCCGTTTCCTGAGTCAATGCATGTGATACCGTTTCAGAAAATGTCAGCTTTGGGTTTGCGTATGTAGCTCGCTTCGTTTCCACGTCCCGTATGCCATTTATGAAACTCTGGATTTTTACCCTTTCAGTGTATTCCACGGGTGCGTCCGCATTTGCAAGATGAGCCAATCTTTCAATATCTGAAGCAAACTCCTGCAATGTTTCATTTGCTTTTTGGTAGCGGTTTTGCAACTCAATTTGGAATATCTGTTTCCTATGCTCGCTTCCGTAACGTCTCTCTAAAGCGCTCATCAATGTTTCGTAGTGGTTCCGCTCGTACTCTGGGATGGTCTGTAAGATTTCCGCGGCAGGCCCTTTCAGTGCCACGAACAGAGCTGCAACTTTATCTTCAGCATTCCATTGGTTCACTGCTGCGGTCTTCTCAAACTGTAGCTTAAAGACCTGAAAAGGAACAGAACCGTCAAAGGATGGTGTCTTTACCTTTGGATTACTCGCTGAAACAGCTGGGCGGTTTAGTTGTAACTGCTCCATACGACCTTTTAACGCTTCTATTTCGGCATCAATTTTGTCCTCGAGTTGTAAAATTTTTGCATCCTGCTCTTCCAGTTTCACAAAGAGCTGCGCTGATACCTGTTCCGAAATTTGTGCCGACATTTCAGATATACGTGCCTCTTGCGCTTCCAGTTGAGATGCCAAATATGTCTTCTGTTCTTCCATCTTGGATGTTATACGTGTCTCCTGCGATTCTAGTTGTGATGCCATATATGTCTTCTGTTCTTCCATCTTGGATGTTATACGGTTCTCCTGCGATTCCATATATGTCTGCTGTTCTGCCAGTTGAGATGACACTGTCGATGTTTGAGCAGATATTGCAGCTAAAATCATGTTCAAGTCTGTACTGGTAACCGTCTGCGATGTTTCGTTCTTCTCTTCAATTTTTGTTGTCTCCTCGCCATCAAGATGAAAGACATGCTCTTCCACATCAATTCCTTCTGCTTCCATTGCTTCTCGTAGCCGTGCCTGAAGTTCGAGTTTAACGCCGCTTGTATTCAATCCACGGCTCTCCAACTCCTTCTTCAGTTGCGGGATCTTCAATTCACTTAACTTTGCCATGTCCTTGTTGTCCTCTAGAATTTATTCAACAATTCCTCTTCTGACACCAATTGTAACGAATTTTCTGCAAATCCTCTTATTTGCAATCCTCTGCTAAGTTCGAATCCCTAAACTGTTGAATAAATAACTCCAATATTGAATGATGGAAAAATGGCCTTTATTAAGTACTTCACAATAACACTCAAACTGTGCAACGAATAGCTTAATAACCAAACTGATATCTTAAAGGAAACTGACTTTCAAAATAATAGTGCTATTGCTCGCTAGATATCGTCTTACTCTTAACTGCTTGACAATTCAAATCAAACTGAATTCCTTCTTACTCGCTGGCGCCGCTTTTATAGTTTACGCTGCATACTTCTAGGCTCTTCGATTTCCAGAAGTTACTAGTTGTTTCGGCTACAAAATCGCCAGCCACAACTACGTGCACAAATTATTGCTCTCTCTTGTGACAACTCAGATAAGGTATATGCATGTGTTTGTAGTTTACAGTCTCCCGCACACACATAAGCGTATAAGTAAATTCATCGGTGTGTGACATCTCATCTCTCGCTGCCTTGTATGTAAATGTTGCTCCGGAATGTGTACATATGTGTAGACGCAATTATTGATTCGTTTATGTAGATACATAATGATTGAATTATTGATGTGCATTCACGTCACTGCTTAGATCGGCTTAGAGCTGGCAGCACTCCTTAGTTTTGCTAATATTCGTAACAATAAAATAGAATAGAATAATTCAAGGTTCGATTCGAGCTCAAGGCCAGAACAATAATTTTTTTTCTAATGATAATTAATGTTATTTTTTAATTTTTCTAAATTTGAAAAATTGTATTTTGTTTTTGGAATAGTAAGTAGAAACTTTTTCAGACAACCTGCCAACCTGTCACAAATCCAGCATTATCAGTGATTTGCACCAGATGGCGCAACACTGAATAAATATAGTTGGTAAAAGGAATAGAAGTAGCAAATTTGCCAGTCAAACAAACCACCGCTGTATAGCTAAATGGTTAGCGCAGCATGCCTAAAGCGTACTGATGATGAAGGCTTAGCACCCTTCGAAATGGATCTATCTGCGCAGCTATGGCAGGTTGTCTGAAAAATTTTCTACTTACTATTCTAAAAACAAAATACAATTTTTCAAATTTAGAAAAATAAAAAAATAACAATAATTATCATTAGAAAAAAGTATTGTTCTGGTCTTGAGTTCGAATCGAACCTTGAATCATTTATAAAAAGGCCGATAAAAACAAAAACAATAGAATAAAATAAATAAAATATATTAAAATAAAATAAAATAAAATAAATTAAATTAAAATAAATTAAATTAAACTAAATGTACTCAAATTAAATTGTTTTAATTAAATCAATCATTAATCGACGAGTATTCCGTTTTTATCGAACTGATTTCAATATGTTTTCGGAAACTTATAGATGGGTTGTCGGAGCGCTAGCAGTTTGTTCGATGATCGGTTTGATATCGAAAGGCTATCGACTTCTTATCGGAGTGTTGCCCAATGTTTTCAGCATGTATTCTTAACGTCGACACATCGGTTTATTGTGAAACGCATACCTTCAAAACCTCAATATAAAATCGATTACACACATAACAAAAATCGATACGTTAAGAAACCAATAAGAAGACGATGGCACGCTAATAAAAGATCGGCAGAAAGCTGTCGAAATCTAGAATCTTGTATTTTTCGTTTGTTCCCGACAAGAAGCAGATGAAGCTCCTGCCAAAAAGCCCGAAACTATTTGTTTCTGGTAAAGTTACCCCTGTTGCGGTTTAACTTCAACTCCTACGTGGGCTCTAATTAGCTTTAAAAAAAAATTGGCTACCAGACTTACATCTGTATGTTTGCACATCAAACTTCACGAGTACTTGGTACTCACGCCTTTGCCTATAAAAAAAACCGCCTTACACTTTTTATATAGAAATTATTCAGAGAAATAATCAAGCTAAGTTGAGTAATGAAATAGGGTTGAACAGTTTATTTTAAACCAAATATTAATGAAAATTGTCCCAGTAAACAAATGAAATACTTGTATACATTAACTTCACATAAATTTTCAGACATATGCTTTTGGCATGTGTACATACATAAATAATTGAAACTTTTGTTTACACATAAACTTATATTTTAATTGTACTCATTTGCAACAATTAAGCTTAAAAACCTAATAATTAGCTATTTTCAAATTCACGAAAAAAAATCCGTGTAGTAAAATAATATTAGGCTTTTTGTGCTTGCTAGTTTTTTTGCCCTTTTCAATTCGCACACAATTAGTAATAACTAGCGATAAATATTTAATTAGAATTGAATTATTCAAAAGCCAAACAGCAAGTAAATATTCTAATAAAAAGAAATGTATTTGTTTACATTGTATCATCGGATTACATACACGCAGCAGTTGTGCTATAAATAAGGTTAAATGAAGAAAAAAATTAAATTTTTTAATTCCACTGCTCTAGTTTTTTTTTTTTTTTTGAATTTGTGTTCCACAGATGGGTATAATAATAGAATTCTGAATTTTCGTTTTTTTTTATATAACGCGTGATTTTATATAAACGAGACTTAAGACCTTAATTGACTATCAATATTTTACCACTTAAAATTATAGCAACCCTGCGGTCAAACCAACTAGTTGTATAATAGAAGAACACTAGTTAGCCCAAATATCCTTTTAACTACTATATTATTATTTTTAACAAATTTCTTATGGACAATTTTTTTTCTTTACAGCTAAAATAAGTTCAGAACATTTCCAACAACTTTCAATCAGACAGTTTTTCTTTTTTCGAATTCGTTTTAGTAAAAAAAAATTTCGAAATAAAATTAAAGAAAAAAAAACTTTTTTAAAAATAAGCTTTTATTATTTTGGTTAATAAAATTAACTAAAAAGTAAACAATAAATTGACTCTAAAGAAATATAACAATTTATAAGTTCATTGTAAGCTTAAACGATAATTAGGCTTTTTCGTCTGCGACAAAAAAATTCTATATTGTACATAATTATATATTTTTAACATTAAAACTTTACACCTAAATTATTAAATCTTACAGTTTATATCACAGTCCAAATTGTTCTAATAAAAAACGTGTTAAATTTTGATGGTATAATTAAGAACATTTAGGATCTCATTTTCTTGCTATCGCAATGTAACACGCTTTTATTAGAACAATTAGGACTGTGATATAAACTGTAAGATTTAATAATTTAGGTGTAAAGTTTTAATGTTAAAAATATATAATTATGTACAATATAGAATTTTTTTGTCGCAGACGAAAAAGCCTAATTATCGTTTAAGCTTACAATGAACTTATAAAGTGTTATATTTCTTTAGAATCAATTTATTGTTTACTTTTTAGTTAATTTTATTAACCAAAATAATAAAAGCTTATTTTTAAAAAAGTTTTTTTTTTCTTTAATTTTATTTTTTACTTTTTAGTTCGTTTTATTAACAAGTAATAGAAGCTTGTTCTTATAAAAGCTTTAAATATAAGTATTGGGGGTGAAACAAAAACACATATATCAGTTACATCTGCGTATAATGCGTATTGGAATTTATTAGTACACATTTTATGCGCAGCAACTTCAGAGGTGTATTTAAAGTTTAAAGCATAGTAAATATAAGTATTGAAGTCATGAGCCTGGGCATTCGCGCAATTTTAGTGATGTAAATTGCATGGCGCCAGCGCCAATGCGGTGCCAGCTCAATGGTAGCTCATTGACGAAATGACTCCAAGCGAATTTTTGACGCTACTTAGTAGTGAGTGCGTAGTACATTTTACTTGCGCTATTGAGTGAAACGACTTTTGTGTGTCAGGCACGAGTTTGGTGTTATTGGCGCTACTGGCAATGATGACACTGAGCTGTTGACGGTAGCGCTGGTATTTCAGATTTTGAATCAGAGAAAGAATTGATGACCCGTGTAAATTATTATGGCTTTGGCCATGTAAATTATTATGGTGTATTTGTATATTTTAGATTTAATGCACAATTAATATATGTGTGTTTGAGCGGCCAAATAATAACAGTAGTATTGCTAAAGTGCTGGTTAGTTGATGGAATGTCGCTAATTTCCTAGTGATGATCAGCAGATTGTCAATATTTCGTTCAACGGATGCGCGAAATTGCCACATCTGCTCAAATTTTCCAAGATTTTCTATTCTTGATTTAACTTAAGCTGTTATGCCAATATTTTTCAGCCAGCTTTTTTCAAATAGGTAATTTTTCCAAAAGCAAAATAAATTACAGAAAATATTACAGAGTTAAACAGCCTTAAAAATTCAGCTATGTTGGTTATACACAGAAATACAACAGAGGGTTGTGTCTCCGCTTTTCGCAAGCGTTGAGATTCACCACGCGTGACACGCGTGATTCACCACGTCCAAATATCACAATCCACGGATAGGTACCGGCGGGTTTGTATGGGACTTAGGCTGTTATGCCAAAGTAAATACAAATCTTTACCGATAACTGTATTATCGATTAATTTATCGAATTCTAACAAAGTAATATTGCATTGTCATCGGAGTTATACATGTGTGGAAAATTTCAGCTCAATCGGACACCAGGAAGTGTATCAAATTTAACTTGCAAGATTCCATTACAGACAACAAAAGTGAAACTAAATAAAAGCTTATAAAGAGCTATATTTTCAAGTAATAAGCAAAAAACACAATTTTTATAATTTAATGTAATTTATTTAAAAAATTATTTTTTAACTTAGAATTGACCATTTTAATTAAATTTTCAAAATAAAAGTAATGTTATGTTATTATTTTTTAAAATCTTTTTTGCTCTCCATTCTTGGTTGTTTTTCACGACTTTCTGCTGTAACAGCCATAACACCTTCACGTTTTTTTTTTTTTCTATAACACGTTTGGAAAGATGTGGATATGGAAGGCTTGGCATTTTCAATGGCTTTTTAAACCTCGGTTGAGGTAACGCATCGACTCGTCATGCTTGTGTTTATGTGCCCATTGATTTGGACGATATCTAGCATTATCAACTGAAGTATGCATTGCAAATTGGCTACAGAAAGCATTTGCGCATTTCCTCGAGTCCGACAGACGAAATTCTAGTCGAATAAATTATTAAAGTACTAACTAGTATGAATAACCCCACCAAATTCTAGTCAATGAACTAGAATATTTGCTGGCGACTTTGGCTTTTGATTGCAGGGAATGCACATCTACATTTAGCTTCACGAGGAAAATGTTACGTATACGCACTGTAGCCACTTTAAAAGCTGGAAGCAGTTTTGATTTACACAAAGGTAAGCGAGTTCACTTTTTGTTTGCCACTTAGTAAGCAACAAAAATGTTTAGTTTCTCACTGATTTGCGATTACCAAAATACATTTCTTGTTCGATAGTAGACTACCCACAATACTTAGAATAAATTTACTTCCCACTAAATAAAAAGCATGTGTGTACATATATGTGTGTATGCATGTATGTTTGAACAAGTAAAGTGAAAACGGAAATACCAAATGTTGTATCATTTCGCCACACGCCATTTCAAGTTAGACTAGTTAGTTAGCTATTTAGTTGGAAATTTATGTATGTACATATGTATGTAACTAGCTGTAACGGAAGTCGAAATAGTAAGTAATTTGTGCACATTACTCAAAGGCGTTGAGTAGCAACGAAAAGTGCAACACTACTAAATGTGTTCGAGTGGCATTATTGCTCGTTTATGTTTACAGATGCACCTTTTATTACTACAAATATAAGAACTGCCTTTTCATGTTACCACCTGAGATACTTATGCTTAATATATGATTACATTAGGGTGTTTACATTTTTATTGCGTTTACAAAAAAATTTGGGTACTACATTAAACTATAAAACTACAAACGTTTATTAACTCCCATAACGCCAAATTCGCACTAATCACCCAAAATTGCACAAGGTTTTTGGATATCCACCTTTAAAAATAGCCATGCAATTGGTTAAGATTAAGCTGAAATGGTTGAGCTGGAAAATAATTTCATCTTTGCGTAGTAAACCTATCCTTCATATGAGAGCTATGATTCCGACTTTAGCACCACATCAAGCGAACCCTCCTCAAGAGTCGGTGGGAGCGCGTTTGATGCCATATCACTGTGCTGCAGGTTTAGCTGCAGGACTCGCAGTGCCATTGCGCCAGCGCTTTTAGTTTTTTTCTCTCCAGATGTTCTAATACCGCGCTGACGCTATGGTCCTTTGCGCTGATTTTAACTTCTGAAGGTCAATTTCTATCTCCCCTACCCGTAGCGCTTATGTTTATTCATAAAACTCACGGCATCATTGAGCCACGTCCAACACCTCCGATTCTCCGCCTACACCTTCGCCATTTGCTGCAACTCTCAGGTTCTCGATGTGCTTTTCCTCTGTTTTTAGCGCATCGAGACTATTGTTCTTACTACTCCTGCTTTAGGCACATATATATAAATACTACCCGTGCCCACAGATTTCTTTACAAGCTGTACGTGTAACACACCCCCCTATTATAAGGCATCTTAGTAAGTTTCATTTCTTTTTAGTAGACTGTAGGCATAGTCCTTATTTTTTTAAGCAGGGCTGAACATTAGGGTGGTTACAAGGTATATGTTGAATTTTAATTTTTGTTCTATCTTTCGGGGCATCCTCCTAAAATATGGCAATAGATCAGAAAATGATTATTGCAAAGTTTCAGGCCAATTCGATAATATTAACACATGCCTCATTGAGGTCAAAGTTAGGAAAAACAGCGATTTTTCAGAAAAAATTTTAGTGTTTCGTCAGTAAAAGGGAAACCATTTATGCCAGGAACTTCACTCGTATATCATTCGATAGGTAATTTTATTTGTATTAAAAGAGGGTGCCCCAAAAGATAGGACAAAAATTTAAATTCAACATATACCTAGAAACCACCCTATTGTACATACTAAGGGAAACATGTGAGGTCGAAATTTCACACAGTAAGCACGTGTGGGAGCCTTAGGAGTAATGAACAGCCGCGAGCACTTTTTTCGATATTTATACTACGTAGAGTGCGTGGATCCATGACACTGGTCCAATGCTTTCTAACGTTTACGATGTGATTTATTTTATGTCGTGTTTTTTGATTAAGAAACAGCGCTATAGCTTCGTAATTTTGAGAACTTTTAAAGGTTGAACCCAGAAAATGTTATGCTTAGAAACATCTCCTTCATACAGTGCTTGTATGCGAAGTCGAATTTACATCATAAACCCAAACGAGTCCTTGATATAGTCCTGATCTTTTTTCTTGCTTCTTCCCGGTCACTGCGACAGATTTCGAATGGTACTAGCTTAATAAGAATCGGGACAGGGAGAAGCCTACATCTATATTGTGTCCAAGGGCATATTAGAATAGATGGGAATTAAAAATCAGATGAACTAGCTAAAAGGGGCGCATCCCTTGAAGCTTGGTCCATAGACGTCCCAATTAGACTGGGTGAGATTAAGCGAAGGCGAGAGGTGCGCATGATCGACCAAGCGGGAAAGGCTTGGGTTCAACCGCGGGGCTGTAAAGTGTCGAAGATTATGTGTAGGTCTTACAACCTTAAACCAAGTTGCTTCTATCATTAAAAAGAGAGGACTGTAGACTCATGACGGGTATTCTGACTGGACACTGCCTTATGGCATCACATGCCTTTAACTTAGGCTTGGTGATAGCAAATGTATGAAGTGCGGGTTGGGGGAGGAAACGATCGAGCACGTTCTGTGCTCGTGCCCTGCGCTTGCCAGGCTAAGACTCCAGCTATTAGGAGTGATACAGCTGTCAGATCTAGAAACAGCAAGTGGCTTAAGTCCTAGGAAGCTTCTAGTATTTGCCAAGAGGACGCAGTTATTTTATAACATAGGTCCTGGTTTTTAATAGGGGTTTTCAGTTTGGTCGTTAAAACATACTTCTGGTAACACAACGGACTCATTCAGTCTATGTGAGGTCCTCATGGACCGGCCAGTTCAACCTAACCTAAGCTGCCTTATTAAGTCTATTAAGTTTTTGAATACCCACCTCTGGTCTCATAGGGAAATCAACTAGCCCATCATCTATACTTTCTCCTGATAGGGTCCGGGTATTCTGTGAACCTGTCCCCATATCTTTGTCTTTAAGAAAAGCTTTGCTCTGTTTTTAATTGGAAGCAGATTCCAATTTATCTGAGTACTAGCAGACTTGACAGACGTTGTACTGCCCTACCTTTGTCTTTCTGCATAACTTTTCAGAAGTTTTTACATCTTACTCTCCCTCCCTCCCTCCCCCTTTTACTAATACCTTTATTCCCTGCCTTCTCGTTTTAAGTGTCTCTTTCTCCCTCTCCATCTTTTCCCTCCCTTTTTTCTGCTCTGTCTATTCCTATCTTATCCGACGGTTGGTTGAGTTTTTCATTGGAGTTTGGTTTGACGTGGCGGGTCCCAAGCCCAGCGCACAACTCGCTCAGCGGGAATAAAAATATTATTTGCACGTTTATATTGCAAGCGGCTTAATCCAAGACAGACACCCGATTTCAGCCGCGCCTTGTGGTAGACACACGCTACCGATGGAAACCCACCAGCTTTCCTTTAAACCGTGTATGTCAGAGTGGGCTAGTTAGGTTGTCAACTTCTCAAATTCTCACCACATAAACGGATATTCAGTGGCTACCAAGAGGATACTTGGCCGCAAGCGGTCGGAAGTAGTGAGCTACTTGAACCAAAGGAATCGCTCTGGCCATTCCCAGATGAATGGCGGTCAGAAGCTTTCCCCACTTGCGTGAATTTCTACACACGGCTACGCGAGGTGTTACCAATTGGCGCCAGTAAGTATGCAAGGATCTATCC
Organism: Eurosta solidaginis; assembly: GCF_040869045.1. Classification (NCBI taxonomy): domain Eukaryota; kingdom Metazoa; phylum Arthropoda; class Insecta; order Diptera; family Tephritidae; genus Eurosta; species Eurosta solidaginis. Next base: position 864,819 of record NW_027136889.1, on the reverse strand, counting down.
CAATCTCTCCGTCGTCGTCTTACTCTATCCCTATCTCAGTTTTTATCTCTTTTTCCCAGTCCCAGTCCCATTTTCGGTCCCAGTCCCAGTCCCAGTCCCAGTTCCAGTCCCAGTCCCAGTTCCAGTCCCAGTTCCAATCCCAGTCGGTCCCTGGTCCATTTCCCGGAGAAAAAAGCGCCGTAAATACTAATCTAGCCAAGGGCTACCTACATATATACCAAATATAAGGCAAATCGAGTCACGAATAGAATTTGTTTGAATAAATCGGTCCCTGGTCCACTTCCTGGAAAGAAACTTCACAGGAGCACTCACCGGGTTGCTGGGAAGCTATCCTGGAAAATTTGAATAAAATCGGCAGGGTGGTGTCGGCGTCCATAAGATGCATACAATCACTCATCCTTCTTTATATGTATAGATAAACACAGGCCCCACTGGAAATTAATTTGAACTGCCCCACCCTAATATACATACCTTCTGGAGTAACAAAACCTTAAGAGAGTTCCAACTGCAAGTGAATCTGCAATACTTGTTTTTTGTGCATAGGTTAAAGACCAGCTTGTTGTATTTTTTCCATATTTTTTTTTTACTCTATTCTTGGTACAAATTGGCATGCAAGTTCTATAAGATTAATGGCTGTGGTGGAACAGATACGTTGATGTTATACATGTACATGTATTTATGGAGATACATACGTAGGACAAGTGATGCGTAACAAGTTGCTAGACTCCAATTTGCACGCGAAAAGCGCATCAGCAGCTAAACAGCAAAAAAGTTTGTTACCAAATGTGTCGTTGGTATCTCTTATTAGAACAGCCTTTTAAAAGGTATATTTGTTTTTGTTGTATTCGAACTGTACTCTTTAAGAATAGCTTCAAAAGTGACGTTATGGCATTAGTTGGTTTTTGCAGTGTGAGCAAGTTAAAAATAAAGTGCAAGTCTAAGCTATTTAAAAATACATAAAATATTATTGTATTGAAATAAATAAAAATGAGTATTAAAGTCAAGGGTATTTACTTCATTCTGAAAAAGTGTTAGTGTCTTTAGCTTTTTGGTTTTTGTTTTTTTTTTGTTGTTATTTAAAATTTGACCAGTTGCCTTTTTTAGTGTTTATTTGCACAAATATTTCAATTTCAGATAAAATTTTAGTAGGGTTCCTCACCGATCTTCACGTGGAACTTATATGTTATTAAAAGTCAAAGTTTTAAGATTCTAAAGTGGTAATATCAGCTGCCACTTTCTGCCACTAACTATGTTTTGCGACAGTTTTCTGATAGCGTCACCCTGATAAATTATTGTCGTATGTTATATGTGCTCACATGTAACATACGACATTATCTTATGCAGTCGACGATATGCAAATGCAAACTTTTGTGTGTGTTTGTTGTGTTGTTATTGTTATGTATGCAAGATCTTTTAATATCTTGTATTTCTTTGTTTAAACCTATTAAACATTGAATTTGCGATAGACACATCTTACCACTTTTTCCCCCACATCTACTTACTTTTTGTATGCTTGCGGTGAAAGTGGGTGGTTGTGGGTCGGTATGAAGGTATCACCCGAACCAATTTTATGAAAAAATAATTCTCACATACTTGTAAAGCCGTGACCAAAGTTTCACTTTGATACCTCTAGTGGAAGTATTTTTGGCCACCAACTCCATATAAGACCGACCAGGGTGCAGTGCTAGTAGGTTGGACGGTTGGACATCGAACTTCTTGATTTATTTAAAGAAATATATTGAAGAAAGAGGTGCAAGAATTTGAGCGCCGAGGAGATAATCTCATTCCTTACCAGCTTAGCATTCTTCGGCGAGGCTCTTCATTGAGAATTTGCTAAACATCTTCATCGTTCTTTTCAAAAGAGTGTTGAGCAGGAAAGTTTCGCAGTTAATAATTCACCATTTTATTCGAAACGTGTATATTTTTGATGTGTTACCAGCTTATTCCTTGGTGTGGAGGGAGTCCAGAATGTAAGCGTAAGGCAAAATGTACAGGCGTAATATATTTGAATGGTATGCTGTATAGGCGACTATAGAGTGTAAGTCAAGGGTAAGCGTAGGCGAAATGAAAAAGGAGATACGGAAAGCGGAAGCAGATTCAGACAGTATGTTATCGATTTGTCATGGAAGTTGTTTTTGTTGTAGCCATAAAGACACCACCGAATGTTTTATAGAGTGTTAACGATGTTGATGATCCTTTGCCGGATATAGGTCTGGTACGCTCCGGTAGCAATCACAAATAAGGAACTAGCCCGAACGTCTCCAAAACGATTTAATATGACCACATTTAACCTTCTGGCTATACCTCCTCCCTCCCCCTATTCCGGAAGAAACTTTAGGCCGCCTGAGGCCTCGCCTGCTAAATTTGTGTATGGTCCATTCATCTTTGTAGCAGTAGTCGCTTTGCTTAGATGCGGTTGACAATTGGGTTTGTGCAGGCTGTGAATTGCGCTTATCAACCCCTTGAGTTATGGAAGTTTAATCTTTTACTCTCTCTGAAAACTGTGAAACAAGTTATAGTCGAGTTTTTCGAACGGCTAGGAGGGTTATTCTTTTAGGCAGTGGATGCTTTAGAGTTTAAAATGTAACCTAGCTTGGAAAATGCAAGACTCCAACAGTCACGATGTACAAGGTATCATAACCATAGATTATCGATTGCAATGTCAATGCCTCCCTTCGATAGGACAATAAGTGCCTCAAGTGGTTTGCTTAGTTTTTCCAGCCCGTAACTGTAATCGAGGATGTACGTGCGACTCGTAAAATAATGATGTGCTCTCTAAGCGCTATTCAGTCATGCAATCTAGACAACAACAACAAAAGAATCCTGTAGACGCATTTATAAAGAAGAAGAATATTAACGCTCACACTTCCTCACACTTTTAAACCCTCTCCACACTACACCGAATTGAAGCTCGAAATAACTCACTAATCAGTTCGTGAATTACTTAGCTCCAAATTTGTGCGATTTAGTGATTTCGGCGAGTGCTTAAAGCCTTTGGAGCTCTGCCAGGGAACTGCCTTATGGGAATACATGCGGTGCGGCTCAGTACTAAGGATGACGAGATAGAGTCATCCAATCACTTGATGCATGCCTACCTAGCTTTTGCAGAAAGATGTAAGTATCTCGATAGGAATGTATTTAAGAGAAATTGTGCAGAAAATTTCAAAGCGCGATGTTTGCCTAATCCGGAAGTTTATCATTGCAACGAAGCCATTCCCTTAATGATCAAAAATCAATGGCGCGGTGGAGGGACAAATACAGGTAGCTAGATAGAAAAAAAGGGAAGGAAAAACGGAGAACAAGAAATAGCCGCAGAGAGAGGAGTGCATAAAGAATAAAGGAAAGGGAAAGAGAAGAAGAGGGATCTAGACCGAAGTTAGGGTAGAACAACGTCTGCCGGATCCTCTAGTTTTATTATAATTTTCTAAACAATCTTAATTAGTGCTTCAATTTTATCTCTTCAGGTTTATATGTTTGTGTGATGGTGTTGGGTTTTTTGAGTAGTAATCGATTTCAGTAAGAATGAGGTGCTTCCTGTGTACATAGCATAATACGCGTCCGTATAAAAAATACTAAAGTTCTCACTCTCACTCTAAAATAAAGCTGTATTATTAAGCTGAAATCAAGATTTGAAGGGTATCTCAAACATAAACATTTTTTGCAAAAATACGCAAAAATAAAGGCGTGAGTTTCAAGGACGCGGAAAGCTCGATATGTAAACATACAGGTGTACGTGGAGAGCACGTTTATTATCTTTACGAAATTTTTTTTTTTTTATTTTTTAAATTTATAGCAAATCAATAACTAGTCTATATCTCGTCGACAATAAGCTGATAACAAACCGAAAATAAAAGGTAAACAAACTGCGCGTATACTTACACTTACCTTACGCTTACATTCTGGACTCCCCCAAATAGTGAGCAAAGATAGTGCAACATCAGAAACATTTTGCAATATATTTTAAACATTATCTTAGGAAGCAAACGTGGTACATGGAAAGTTGAGCATACAATTTTTCATAATCACGCTTTTCTTTTCTACATAAGCTCACATAACACAGAATCTTTTCTCAGCAGGATCAAACATAAACAGTGCCTGTCTAGTCCACCTTCATGTTCATAGCAATTGCGATGTGGTTTACAAATAGGCGGATAGCCTGCTGGGAAAAAAATCCACGACAAGCATTGGCATACATGCAACCGGAAGATCAGAATAAGTTTGTTGCCAGTCTGTTGATTCTCAAGCTGGCAGGAAGCTACTTAAATGTTTTGCATGTCGCTGTCGTACTTACAAATTGTACTGGCAGAACAAATGCTTTATGCTCTGTTAATGATTTAATGCAGTCATTCACTTCCTTGTTTTAAACTAAGGTTCTTTGACGAAAACGAAATATACATCTGTAAAAGATGAATATATATATATATATATATACCCTAAATAAAAATTTTTAAATATCCAAAGAGCACTTTAAATGTACTCAGAAGCTCCACTTCCTTATAGAAATTTAAATTGGCACCGTCTTTTATTACCAATTAATTTTCTTATTAAAGCGACATTTTAAAAAATGGAAATAAATTGAAAAAGGGTGTACACAACAACTTAAAAACGTTGGGATTGATGCCAGACGTACATAGATCCAACATGATGGATTCGTAAAATTATCGATGCACTAATTTAGACCCTGATCATCATGTTTCTTCGCCACGTCTTCGGTTCATGCGTCTGACCACGTCTTTGGTCGGATGCGTTTGTCAACAGTCTGATAATGAAAGAAGTACGGATTCTAATCCCACAGCCCGGAAAAAAATCTTTGAAGAGATTTACAAGGTATAATCGAAACAACTGGCGCCTTGTCCGTCTTGATGTCGAGTTCTTTAAATCTTTCCCCAAACTTTTTATAAAATAAAAATTTTAAAGAATGCTTTGCAATCGCCACCAACTATCATTTTCAGTTGTTGTTGCTCCTACGCATTTTTTTTTCAAGTTAGTGGTCTTTTGTATCGGGACGCTTCGTTTTTATAGGAGCTTAAAAAAAATTTACGGCGAGGAGACGCACATGCAATATATGACTGACGAATCCCTTATACATTATGCAGTTGACCTTATGCCACAAGGCGCGGCTGAAAGCGGGTGTCTGTCTTGGATTAAGTAGCTTGCAATATAAACGTGTTGTGCCTTGGGCTTGGGACCCGCCACATCAAACCAAACTCCAATGAAAAACTCAACCAACCATCGGGTAAGATAGGAATAGACAGAGCACAAAAAAGGGAGGGGAAAGATTGTGAGGGAGAAAGAGACACTTAAAAAGAGAAGGTAGGGAATAAAAGTATTCGCAAAAGGGGGAGGGAGGGAGAGTAAGATGTAAAAACTTCTTAAAGGTTATGCAGAAAGACAAAGGTAGGGCAGTACAACGTCTGTCAGGTCTGCTAGTACTCAGATCAATTGGAATCTGCTTCCAATTAAAAATAGAGCAAAGCTTTTCTTAAAGACAGAGATATGGGTACAGGTTCACAGAATACCCGGACCCTATCAAGAGAAAGTATAGATGATGGGCTAGTTGATTTCCCTATGAGACCAGAGGTGGGTATTCAAAAACTTAATAGACTTAATAAGGCAGCTTAGGTTAGGTTGAACTGGCCGGTTCATGGGGACCTCATATAGACTGAATGAGTCCGCAGTGTTACCAGTACAAAGGAAGAATATCTGAAACCCCCGTCGAAGAAAAAAGAAATTCAAAATAAATGCATATTTTCCGAGACTTATAACTTGTGATTTGTTAGGCGTAAACTCACACTAAAAGCTACACATTAAAAAAAAATTCAGAAAAATATAAAACATGGTCGAAAATTGTGAAAATAGTTTGAGATTGATTTGCATTGTTTCAGTTACAATATTTACAAAATAGTTTTTTTCAAATTATAAAAAATAAAAAATCGAATTAAGTTGATTTGAAAAAAATAATAAATTATTTGATTTTGAAAAAGTTTCACTGGATTTCAATAAAAAACTCATTTGTCTTGAAAAAGGTTTTATATTAAATAATTTTAAGAAAGTTTCATTTGATTTGAAAAAAATTACATTTGTCATGAAATTTAATTTGATTGGAAAAAAGTTTTATTGAAAGTTAAAAAGTTTCATTTGACTTGAAAAAGATTTAATTTTTTTGAAAAAGTTTTCCTTAAAAAGTTGAATTTGATTCGAAACAAGTTTTATTTACATTGAATAAGTTCCATTTGATAAGAAAAAAGTTTCAATTGAAAAAAGTTTAATTTGATTTAAAAAAAGTTTCATTTGTCCTTAAAAAGTTTCATTTGATTCAAAAAAGTTTTATTTAACATGAAAAAGTTCCATTTGACGTAAAAAAAGTTTCATTTGACATGAAAAAAGTTTTATTGGATTCGAAAAAAAGTTTTTACTTTTAATTTGAACTGAAAGAAGTTGCATTTGACTTGAAAATTTTTCATTTGATTTAAAAACAGTTTCATCTGACTAAAAAAAAGTTTCATTTGACATCAAAACGGGCTGATTTGACTTGGATAATTTTTTGTTTGATTGAAAAAGTTTTATTTGACATAAAACGGGTTCATTTGACTTGAAAATTTGTTTTTTTGACTTGAAAAGGTTTCATTTGTTTTAAGGAACGGTCCATTTGATTTGAAAATAGTTTCACTTGAAATGCAAAAAAAAAAATTGTTAGTTATTGAAAACAATACTTACATGAAGTAATAATACTAAAAGCTAGAAAATAATTTGGTAGGTCCTAGGTACTAGCCATCACACTAATCATCAATCTAGGGCGTTGATCAGACAATTAAATAAAAGCGTTGGGCGCGTGAAATTTCTAAAAATGTGAGGCGTAGCATAACCTGATTAAGGTTCAGTTGGTCTTATATATGATTATCAATAGAAATTTGACCTACCTAATTATTTTCTAACTTTTAGTATTATTACTTCATGTAAGTATTGTTTTCAATAAAACCGTTTAACTAAAAAATTTTTTTTAAATTATTTTATTTTCAAGTTTTTAGTCGTTATTTAATGCCTATTATTTCTCATTCTATTTAGTTCATTTAGTGAGTCATTATTACAGGGACTCTTTCCTGACGAGTTGTTTCAATCTAAGTTCTCAATACATAATCCTGGCAAAGACTTTACTCGACTCTGCGCCACGTATGCTTGTCACTCCTCTAACTCCAATATATTTTGATGTCGATTCTACTGGACTGTATGTAATATTTGTTCCAAATGTGAGCCAAATCGGACATCATAGGTCGCTTTCCATTCATGTATGTATTATGTGTTCCAAATATGGACCAAATCGAACCACAAATACGATTCTTTTGAATATCTCGATCTTTGCGCCACCTAGCGGCAATTTTTTTCATAGGCCGCTTTCTATTCTTGCATGTATTATGTGTTCCAAATATGAGCCAAATCGGATCACAAACACGATTTTTGTGAATATCTCGATCCTTGCGCCACCGAGCGGCGATTTTTTTTTATTGCATTGTCATCGGTTCTGAACTATATTCCAATTTTCAAGCATGTAGCTTATCGGGAAGTTACTTAAATTTTAATTACAAAATTCTTTCACAACGGCCATGCAGCCGGCCTGTCCAGTCAAGCTGAATAAAACCGTTTAAAAAATAAAAAATAAAAAAAAATTCATGTGACTTGAAAAAAGTTTCATTTGACTTGAAAAAGCTTAATTTCATTTGGAAGTTGTTCCACTTAATTTTAAAAAAGGTTTATTTGACTTGAAAAAGTCTTATCATGTTACGTTAATAAAGAGACAAGATCCGTATTCTCACATTTTCGACTAAAATTTTGCAGAATATCTCTTAGCTGTCCTTCCTGAAATACTTACCTTTTTACTAATGGGAAACTAAATAAACATGCGTTATTTTATAATATTTTTTTTTTTTTTTTAGTATTTTATTCATATTCTTTTATTCCATATCTCACATTTGTTTATGCATACTGTATCTTAATTTATTGTGTTATATATATTTTTTTATAAAAATATTTATCTCTTACAACTTTTCATTTAATATTAATAATACTTTTCCCTTTCCTTATAAATATAAACATTATTAACAATAACTAAAACTTTGCATAAATATTGGCTATATATGTATATATATTTACTTGTACACACACACGTATCTATTAGCAATTATGTTTGTATTTGGTTGCGTATTTTCATTTATCCGACATGCATATCTGGCTTCAAAATAAGAAAAAAAGATTAATAAATTTGTATACATACATATGCCCATATATATCTAATATTTAAATGATACCTTTATGTGTTTATATATTTATTATACACATGTATTTATATAATAACTAGCAGACCCGGCAGACGTTGTACTGCCCTAAATTTGGTCTATCTGCATAAATTTTTAATAAGATTTTTCCGCCTAACTATGCCCTCGCCCCTCTACACTTTTTCCTAATCTTTGTATTCACTCCTCCCTCCGTATTTTTCCCTTCATCTATCTCCTCCTTCGTCTCATTCTATCTCTTTCTCAGCCTCCTTCTCCTTCTCTCTTTTCTCTTCTCTCAAGTTTTTCTCATTCTTCTTCATATCTTATTGCCAGTCCCAGAGGTTGGTATGTACTTTGTTCCAGTCTCATTCCGAGTCTCAGTCCCAGTCCAACTCCGAGTCTCAGTCTCAGTCCCAGTCCTAGTCCTAGTCCTAATCCCAGTCCAGTCCGTCTCTGGTCTACTTCCCGGAAAAAAATCATCGCAAATATTAATACTGGCAAATTTATATACCAAATTTCAGGCAAATCGAATAGGACGTATATAAATAGGTATGTGGGTATTATTAATTCATGTCTTTATTTCGGCTTCGCATGCATATTTATCAGTTTTGCCAGGTTGATGCGGCTAAATCGAATATCACAATGAAAATTACTTTACAGCTCTCAGCAAGAGCTCTCCTTTGATATCCATAATATACACACATTCTAGGGGTATCTGGGTCCATGTTTTGGCCTATATCTCGAGACCCTACTCACCCAGCGGTGTAAAACTTAGCACACATCAACAGCTCCAATTTGATACCCACAATGTAAAAACACATTCTAGGTGTATCCGGGTCCACGTTTTGGCCTATACCTCCAGACCCTAGTCACCAATAGGTATGAAATCTACCATGTACTAAAGCACTCATCAACAGCTTCAATTTGATACCCATAATGTAAAAACACTATCTAGGTGTTCACGGGCCCATGTTTTGTGGCCTATATCTCGAGACCCTAGTCACTCAGGGGTGTGAAAATTTCCCTCTAATAAATCACTCATCAACAGCTTTCATTTGTTGTCCATATTCTATAAACACATTCTAGGGGCACCTGGGTCCACGTTTTGGCCTATAGTTCGAGACCCTAGTTACCCAGGGGTATGAAAATTACCCTCTACCAAAGCACTCATCAACAGCTTTCATTTGTTATCCATATTCTATAAACACATTCCAGGGGTACCCGGGTCCACGTTTTGGCCTACATCTCGAGACCCTGGGCGTCGATCCTGAATTTTCTTTGCTATAAACCTCACGGAGCCCGAGACCTTTCCAACGAATGTGAAACCGTGGAAATCGGTTTTTGCGCTCTGGAGTTATAGCGTCAGGAAAGAAAACCCGACTTATTTTTATATTATAGATTAAATTATATGTATATTCGTATGATTTATTTATATGTACACATTTTTACTTTTTATGCACAATATTTTATGTATGTATGTCTGTAGCGTAGGCGTCCTTGTATGCTTATTTGTTGTAACGATGCTTGAACCATGCAGTGTAATATATGTATATATATATGCCGATCTCAGAAAGAGGCTGCATTTAGTTGAGTTTAAGAAACTTATTCAAAATAATTTACTCGAGCTAAATATTTCTTGAGCTTTGAATTTTGGCAGTACATGCATACTTGAGCTTTTATTCCTTCAGCGCTCCACTTATCAGTTGCTTTGAGTATCTTTATTTTCACTGCTGGGTTGCAACATGTTACTACATATATACATATATGGTTTTATGCACTGCATGAATGATTTTTCATGTCAAATTTGATATATTAATTTTTATTTTTGTGCTTTTTGCATGAACATGAAATGCATTTCACTCTCGTTGGCTTTTAGCTAGCAATGAAATTTCCATGAATATTTTATGCAAATATTTTTTCTGTTGTAATAATATTTTGAGCTTTTTATTTTAGTTTATTTTTTGTTTTGTGTGTTTGTAATATCTTTAGCATAGACACATACTTATATGGCTTTAATCATTTTTCCATATTATTTATGCTCTTTATAATATGCCGCGTATCGTAAACATGCATAATCAATATTAATTTATTAAAATACACATTTCTATGTATCAATTTTTATTTTTATATTTTTTGCTTCAATTTTAATTACATATTTGTTTTTATACTCAGCTGAGCAGAGCTCACAGAATATATTAACTTTGTTCGCATAACGGCAATCCGTAACGGCATAAAGTAATGGAGGTAGATATAGACTTCTATATATCAAAATGATCTGGGCGAAAAAATAAATTCATTTAGCCATGTCCGTCCCTCCGGCCGTCCATAAACACGATAACTTGAGTAAATTTTGAGGTATCTTGATGAAATTTGGTATGTGGGTTCCCGGGCGCTCATCTAAGATTGCTATTTAAAATGAACGAAATCGAACCATAACCACGCCCACTTTTTCGATATCGAAAATTTCGAAAGACAGAAAAAGTGCGATAATTCATTACCAAAGACGGATAAGGAGATGAAACTTGGTAGGTGGCTTGACCTTATGACGCAGAATAGAAAAAAAAAAAATTTTGTACAATGGGGATGGCGCCGCCCACTTTTAAATAAGGTAATTTAAAGGTTTTTCAAGCTGTAATTTGGCAGTCGTTGAAGATATCATGATGAAATTTGGCAGAAACGTTACTCATATTACTATTTGTACGCTAAATAAAAATTTGCAAAATCGGATGGCGAACACGCCCACTTTTAGAAAAAAATTTCTTTTAAATCAAATTTTAACAAAAAATTTGATATCTTTACAGTATATAAGTAAATTATGCCAACATTCAACTCCAGTAACGATATGGTGCAACAAAATACAAAAATAAAAGAAAATTTCAAAATGGGCGTGGCTCCGCCCTTTTTCATTTAATGCGTCTAGAATACTTTTACTGTCATAAGATGAACAAACATTTACCAATCCTTGTGAAATTTGGTAGGGGCATAGATTCTATGAGGATAACTGTTTTATGTGAAAATGGGCGAAATCGGTTGAAGCCACACCCAGTTTTTATACACAGTCGACCGCCTGCCCTTCCGCTGGGCCGTTAACATGATAACCTGAACAAACATCGATATATCTTTACTAAACTTAGTTCACGTACTTATATGAACTCACTTTATCTTGGTATAAAAATGGCCGAAATCGGACTATAACCCCGCCCACTTTTTCGATATCCAAAATTACAGAAAATGAAAAAAAATGCCATAATTCTATATCAAATATGAAAAAAGGGATGAAACATGGTAATTGGATTGGTTTATTGACGCAAAACATAACTTTAGAAACAACTTTGTAAAATGGGTGTGACATCTACCATATTAAGTAGAATAAAATGAAAAAGTTCTGCAGGGCGAAATAAAAAACCCTTGAAATCTTGGCAGGAAAACTGTTCGTTGTATTGTATATATAAATAAATTAGCGGTACCCAACAGATGATGTTCTGGGTCACCCTGGTCCACATTTTGGTCGATATCTCGAAAACGCCTTCGCATATATAACTAAGGGCCACTACCTTTTAGAACCCTCATTAATACCTTTAATTTGATATCCATAACATACAAACACATTCTAGAGTCACCCCTGGTCCACCTTTATGGTGATATCTCGAAAAGGCGTCCACCTATAGAACTAAGGCCCACTACGTTTTAAATAATCATTAACACCTTTCATTTGATACCCATATCGTACAAACGCATTCTAGTCACCCCTGGTCCACCCTTATGGCGATATCTCGAAAAGGCGTCCACATGTAGAACTAAGACCTACTCCCTTTTAAAATACTCAGTAACACCTTTCATTTGGTACCCATATCGTACAAACACATTCTAGAGTCACCCCTGTTCCACCTTTATCGATATCTCGAAAAGGCGTCCACCTGTAGAACTAAGGCCCATTCCCTTTCAAAATACTCATTAACACCTTTCATTTGATACCCATATCGTACGAACGCATCCTAGTCACCCCGGGTCCACCTTTATGGCGATATCTCGAAAAGGCGTCCACCTGTAGAACTAAGACCTACTCCCTTTTAAAATACTCAGTAACACCTTTCCTTTGGTACGCATATCGTACAAACACATTATAGAGTCACCTCTGTACCACCTTTATGGCGAAAAGGCGTCCCCCGATAGAACTATGGCCCACTCCATTTTAAAATGCTCTTTAATACCTTCCATTTGATACCCATGTCATACAAACACATTCCAGAGTTACCCTAGGTTCATTTCCCTAAATTGTGATTTGCCCTTATTTTTTTTTCTCCAAAGCTCTCAGCTGAGTATGTAATGTTTGGTTACACCCGAACTTAGCCTTCCTTACTTGTTCTAACAGACGTTTGTTTTAAGTCAGTGCATTGCCTACTTTGCATAAAGTTTCGATTTAAGAGTAGGGGTTGATATAGGAAAGGGTCTGTGATTTTGGTATTTGTGGATACGAGTTCAGTATTAAATTTGAAATAATAGGATTTCTCTAATTTTTATTTTTGATTAAGCACATCCCAGCTAGCATTTTTTGAAAATTTTGATCAAAAAATATTTAAATATCACACCCCAAGATGATTAAAAACGTTCAAATTTAAAGGCATTTTCTGTTCGAAAATTAATGTACGTCGGAGAAGAATGTACCTTAAATGTGATTATTCTTATATAATCATTTATGATTCATATTTCGAAAAGCTTTTTTTTCATACTTGATATCATTGTAAAATTGAGCTTTAATTGTTTTAGAGTTAGTTAGCGAATACTAACACATATGTACCAGTAGGGTACTTAAGTATTAAATGGGTATATTTACTTGAATGTTTATAACTTTTGTATTAGTTCATCGATTTTGTTGAATGAAAGCTTATTTTTTTTTGTAATAAAAGAGAGCTTAGAGAGAAAAAAAATCTGCAAAAAAATAAAAAGTTTTCGAGATCCTTCCTCGCAAAGAACAAATTTTTTTATATTTTTACAAAAAAAATTGAAAAAATTCGTAATGATTGTTCGTTATCTTTGAAGCTGCAGGGCCTAGCAAAAAGTGTTGTATGCACAGTTTGTAGCAAATTGTATTGCCTTTTGAAGGTTTCCAACTGTTTTGGAATTGCTTAATTCGTTCTTGAGATATATATGATTAAGTGGACCCAATTTTTTATTTTTTTTTTGAAAAAACGGTTATTCGTAAATATCTCATAAACGTTACCGTAGAATTAAAAATAACCTAGATCTTCGGAATCAGGCGGTGATTTTACATAGGAATTTCATAATGGCGTCTCTGGTGCATTTTGGCTCTAAATCAGTGTATTTAAAATTGCTAGTAGTAAATTAAGAGATTCCTCGACTCACATACGCCAGATATCGACAAATACCACCTCACAATACTTTTGCGGGGAATATCTGTTCAATTATTTGGTGATATCTCTAAATACTTGCAAACTATTGTTGACTACTGAGATACAAGAAAGATTACAAACGGAAAGTTTTATTGATTTAATATTTTTAAACTTAATAGAACAGATCTCCCTGAAGAAGGCGCGATAACATCGAAACGCTTAGGGTGATAGAGGAAAGATTTAATATTTTCCCCTTATATTTATCGGCCGAAAATCTCAAAACTAAACAAATAAGAAATCAAAAAACTGACTCAAGTGTAGAATAAAAACTTTTCGGAAAATAGATTTTTAAAGCGACTCTCGTTGTTGACATTTAAAACGGAAAAAATGCATTCCCTTACCATTCCGTTCCCTTGGTAATCGCAATGTATATTCATAGGAATAATTCAAAACAATGGCTAAATTTCTGAAAATGTACCACCTTTTGTATCACCCTATACTTTTGCAAATTTCACTATTATTATTATTTTTTTCATTTCTTATTGTTATCATATTTATATTGTTATACTTTAGTATATATTTACGTAATATATTTAACTTACTTAAATATAAATATATTTAAACTTTAAAGTTAGCTGGGTTGATTAAATTTAAAGGCCGCCAAGCAACTCTTAACTATGTCAGCTGCTAAAAAATACAGTCATTGTCATAGAAACACATTTCGCTAGAGAGGTAACATTTAGCTCATTTAATTATTTAATTTTTTCATAATTCAATTTTTTTTTTTGTTTGATTTTTTATTTTTTTTTTTATTTTTGCTTATGCCGTTATGCTATTCGTTTACGTTTATTTAAATTGTTTACTGAATCAATAGCTGTTTTTATTTGCTTATATTTTGTATTTCCCTATTATATGATTTTCTTGCTTTGTTTGAACACTAACGAATGCTCCAGCTATAAATTACTTGGGTTATGTCTTCTTACCGTTGTTGTTGTTGTTGTAGCAATTGTAATTGTTGCTCTTCGCGCTTATGTCGCAAACGTTACGAGTAGCGTTATAAATAGCAGTAACATTGTATTATGATAAATGTTAATCGACTGACATCCACTTCCTGGACCCGTATTGCTGCCCCGCTCTTTGTAGAGCCAACCATTTTGATTTCATGAGCCATCTTCGTATCGGCTCTCTTTGTACGAGGCTTCGTTTTTCTGGAATCTAGATTGCAGGATAGAACAAAATAGTTGATAGATGTTAATCGCTTTTGGATAGCAAATGGATAAAGTTAATAAAAGATATCACATATCGACTGTTGTGTGGAATATCTCTCGCTATGTTGCCAGTTCGAAAACACTATCGTTGAATATTTTTTTGCAAAAATGCCGTACTTCAGAACCCTTTTTTAAAAACATCTTATCCCAGAATTTCGGTAAAGAACGACCAACATAATTTTTTTTTTTCATAAACGCTTAATCTAAGGTCAAAACGTATTAAAATAGGTCATTTTTGCAACAAGCGCTGAATAGTGCGTTCTTTAACGAAATCCAGGATAGCACGTTTTTGAAACGAATTCTGAAATACGTTGCTTTTGGAAAATAATTTGATTTCATGGCGATTGTAGTTTTTCTGTGCAAATCGTTTAGGTAATTTTCAAGTTTTTATAAAAAGTGTACCGGGACTCCAAGTTTTAGCACCCAAATCAGTAACCGTATTTATTATTAAATTGAATTTATTAGTCTACATGAAGGTCACACAAGATTTCTTGCTAAGTTGACGCGTTTAGTAGTTATTCGAGTTTAAAAGTTCAATTTAAAATTGTATGTGATTCCCCACACGATTTTTATGGAAAAACTTAAGTCGCGATGAGGCGCCTCTAAGCATTAAAAAAGAAAGGTAAAATTTTTATAAACTATCTTTTTGAATGACTTAAGCAATAATTTCGCCATACCAACAGAAAACAAATATTTTTTTTTGGCCACACTATTTATGTTAGGCTGATTTCACTAAAGCCCATCCACCATAATCCCAAATTTCACAGTTATCATTTTTTCCATGTAATTTGTAAAAAATTAGTTGACACGTATGTATTTATAATTTTATGGAAAAAAATGTTTCCCCCTTTCGTCGAATTTTTAAAATTAAGGATCTCGTACTCAATTACATGGCCACGCCAGTTTCAAGCGTTGATCCCTGAATACGTCTTGCTGATCATAAAATTTGGCATTTTTACTCCACTTTTTACCACAATGATCTCAAAAATTGTTAAAGCTTTTTGTTTTGTTGAAAAATGCAAAGTTTTAGGCTCTGCAAAAATTTTTCAGGCATCAACCGTTTTTTTTTAGATATTTGCGCTTGAAACTAGTGGTCATGTATCTAAGTACGTGACTCGCAATTTCAAAAAATCGAAGAAAGCGGTAACAATTTTGTTTTGCCAAAATACAAAAAAAAAGACGTGTGAACTATTTTTTGAAAAAAAAAAAAAACCAAAAAACCTTGGAAAATATGATAACATAGAAGTCTGTGATGATGGTGGCTGAACTTTCGTGGAATCAGCCATACGAGTATATGTTACATGTATTTACATGTATATGTATATACTTTGTTTACATTCATCACACACATGCTCACCGTGACCTCATTGTCATCTTCTCTTTGGTTTTTCTTTCCAGGCCTCTCCATATCTACAAAAATAGTAAGTAAAATATAAACTAATCATAAATATTTTTTCATGTTAGGATCTTTGTTATATAATAAAAATTTAATATCTACATTAACCTGGGTCGATTTGTATGGACGAAAGTTAACTGAAAAAAAATGGCGAAAGGGCCAATTTTTCGACCAAAACACTCCCCAAAACAAAAAAAAATATTTTTTTTTTCTAAAAACTATTGTATAAACGATGGCGATAACAGTTATTGAAAAACAAAAAATATATAATAAATAAATAATTTTTTTTGGGTATGCGTAGTGGAACTTTTTTTCTGAGTCCAAATCCTATCGAAAAATCCATGGCGCGATATAGGTTAATAAATCGGCCCAGCCTAATCTACGTATAACAAAATAATAAGAGACCGATTATTTAATCAACATTATTTTAAACGTGTAATTAATTAGCAAGATAGACTCATATAGCTTTACACAATTGGTTTTCTCTGGGCGCGCCCTCGCGATGATATTTCCCGACTTAGTGTGGATTAGGATTAGGACCTCCTTATGTTAATCTGGATCAACCGGCTGAGGTTGGTGTGGTTGAATATGCCAAAAGCTTTTGGCAATTTAAGTGCCGCGAGTACAGTCCCATGATGGAGTTTTGGTTGGTTTAGTCCGAAATATATATGGGTGTTAATGGCGTTTGACGCGGTGGTAGTGATATGCATTTTACGGAAGCCATGCTGTTGGCTGCCTAACAGAATAGTTGTCTCTAAATGAATGACATCGGTAGATACGACTCACCATCGTTAGCTGAATTTCCGTGCTTTGTTATTGAGATTATTCTTGCCATTATTTATTATTCTGAAATGACAAGTGCTTAAATGACAAATAAAAAACATGCGTAAGGTAGCTGATGCCCTTATGACCAAGGTATTTTAGCATCGGCATAGCTATTCCGTCTAGGTCTATCGATTTTAAAGGCTTAGCCCTTTTAATGGCTTCTTTAATATGCAGAGTAGTGGCAAGGGTGAGGTGGTATGTGCGAGTGTTTGTGATTATGTGCCCACTGATTTGTATGAAATTTAACCTTGTTAACTGTATTGCAAATTGACGGCAGAAAGCATGAGCACTAAGCTGGGTCGATTTATTAACCTATATCGCGCCATCGATTTTTCGATAGGTTTTGGGCTCAGGAAAAAAAAAGTTCCACTAAGCATACTCAAAAAAATAATTTTCGAGCGTGCAAAATTTGATTTTTTTGATTTTTTTTCTTTGATTTTTAAGGTTTTTTTCATGACCTACTTAAACAATTTTCATTTGATTTTAAAATTTTCATTTATACGCTGTCCTCAAAATTGTCCGCTAAAACTTTGGCTATAACAGTTTTTTGAAAAAAAAAATATTTTTTGGGTTTTGTGGGGTGTTTTGGTGAAAAATTTTATTTTTTCGCCATTTTTTTTAGAGTTTCTTCAGAAACGTGCAAAAGTGTTGCCGATGAAAACGAATTTGTCTTATAGTTGTTATCCCACTTAAAATTATGCGATAAAAACGTTGGCATTAACAGTTTTTTTAAAAAGTTTTTTTTTTTTGGTTTTTGGGACTTGTTTTGATCGAAATCGATTTTTTTCATTTTCAAGGCTCCAAATCATTTTTTATGTATATGTTTCCGTTAGACACAACAATAAGTATACCAAAATGATCAGGGTACGAGCTAAGTTGATTTAGCCATGTCCGTCTGTCCGTCCGTTCGGCCGTCCGTCCCTCCGCCCCTCCGTCCGTCCGTCTGTCCGTTTGTTTGAACGCAAACTTGTCCCTCAATTTTTGAGATATCTTGATGAAATTTGGTAAGCAGGCATATTTTGATGGGGGATTTGACATATGTCGGAATCGACCGGATCGGACTACTATAGCATATACCTCCCATACAATCGATTGTTCAATAAGAGGGTTTTCGCCATTTCTGCCCCATTTCTGCCTCTTTTTAACCGCTAGCAACATCAAATTTTACCACGTGCTTAAGTATTGGGCGTAGATGGTTGTCTGAAAAAATCGTCAAGATCGGACATATTTAAAAAATGATTTGGAGCCTTGAAAATGATAAAAATCGATTTCGACCAAAACAAGTCCAAAAAATCAAAAAAAAAAAATTTTTTTTTTAAACTGTTAATGCCAACATTTTATCGACTAATTTTAATTGGGATAGGAACTATGAGACAAATTCGTTTTCATCGGCAACACTTTTGCACGTTTCTGAAGAAACGCTTAAAAAAAAATGGCGAAAAAATAATTTTTTTCCCAAAACACTCCTCAAAACCCAAAAAAAAAATTTTTTTTTTCAATAAACTGTTATCGCCAAAGTTTTAAGCGGACAATTTTGAGGACAGCTTATACATGAAAATTTTAAAATCAGATAAAAATCATGAAAAAAACCTTAAAAATCAAAGAAAAAAAGTCAAAAAACTCAAATTTTGCACGCTCGAAAATTATTTTTTTGGGTATGCTTAGTGGAACTTTTTTTTCTTGAGCCCAAAACCTGTCGAAAAATCGATGGCGCGATATGGGTTAACTTTCGTCCATGCAAATCAACCCAGCTCATTGAGCACATTTTATCGAGTTCGACAGACAAATTCCAAATCAAATACTTCCAAGTATCAATAACGCCGGAAAATTCTACATAGTCAATATTCAACTATTCGAAAACTGACTAGTATGAAAAACATCGAAAAATTCTAGTCAATGAACTGGGATGTTTTGCTGACTAGTTTGGCTTTTGACTCAAGGGATATTAATGTAACAGTAAACAGCGAAAGCATAGCTTATGATGCACGGCTAAAAATCTAATGTTACTAAGCTCTTGAAGCGCGCCTGTAAATATTCCATACAATTGAAAAACACACACTGTTAGAAAATCCGTACTTTCATAAATGAGAATCAAATACTTTAAGATCATAACTAAGACGAAGTTTGCGCGTAGATTGATCCAACAATAATACTCACGGTGAAAAAAAAACCGACGAACATTTTTTTCCTGTAGCGGCACTTCGACGATTTCTGAGCATTGCAGAGTGGTCGGTTCCATAGGCCAAAAATAAAAAAATCAAAGTGAAAAGTTTGTCACCAAATGTATCGTTAGATCTCTTATTACAATAGCCTTTTAAAAGGTATATATATTTTTTTTGTTGTATTCGAACTGTACTCTTTACGACTAGCTTCAAAAATGAGGTGAGCAAGTTAAAAATAAAGTGCAATTTTAAGCTATTTAAAAATACATAAAATATCATTGTGATGAAATAAATAAAAATGAATATTGAACTCAAAGATATTTACTTCATTATGAAATAAGTTTAGTGTCTTTAGCTTGTTGTGTTCTTTTTTGTTATTTAAAATTTCACCAGTGCCTATATTAGTGTTTATTTGCACAAATATTTCAATTTCAGCTAAAGTTTTAGCTAGGTTCCTCACCGATCCTCACGTTGGGACTTATATCTTATTATTAGCCAAAATTTTAAGATTTTAAAGAGTTCAAAGTCAGCTGCCACTTTCTGCCACTAACTATGCTTTGCGACAGTTTTCTGATAGCATCACACTGATAAATTATTGTCGTATGTTATATGTGCTCACATGTAACATACGACATTATCTTATGCAGTCGACGATATGCAAATGCAAACTTTTGTGTGTGTTTGTTGTTCTGTTATTGTTATGTATGCAAGATCTTTTAATAACCTTAATTTCTTTATTTAATCCTATTAAATATGGTATTTGCGATTGACACATCTTACCAATGCGAACTATCGCGCATGTTTATGCATGCGGAGAAAGTGGGTGGTTTTGGGTCGGTATGAAGGTATCGCCCGCACCAATTTTATGAAAAAATAATTCTCAAATATTTGTAAAGCCGGGATGAAAGTTTCACGTTGATATCTCTACTGAAAATATTTTTGGCCACCAACTCCATGTAAGACCGACCAATGTGCATTGATAAACAGCACAATAGAAAAAAAGTGGGATGACTAGACCTGTCTAGTTCAGACTTAATGTCATATAACTCTACTGAATTTCAATGTCCTAGCATGAATACTTCCAGAGTTATATAGTATCAAAGATCCATTTGCACGGGGAGAGCCACGCCCCTCTTATATATCGACACAATTTTTAGCCTATGACCATCATTGGAAGGTCGCTAGTGGATGTTTCGAACTTGGTTGTGATCGGTCGATCGGTTTAGGACGTACCCCGATCTATAGTTACATACAAACATAATTTGAATTATATATATATATATGTGTGTGTGTGTATATGAGCATTGTTCAAGTATATACTCACCATATAAACTTATCGTTCCTTCGGTATCGCCAATACTATTTTTCGATATGTATTTGTAGCCACCAAGGTCACTTGTTTGTAAACGTCTTATGTGCAAAACCATTTCCATAGAATATATATTAACTTCTTTTTCGGTGAGTACTTAACGGTCGCCAGCAATAATCATTTCGCCTGAAAATGAAAAAAAATAATAATAAAAAAAAATAAATTTAAATAAAAGTGAAAATGATTGCATAAAAATCGAATAGTTAGTTTCTGCAAAAAAAATAAAAGAAAATATAAACAATGAAGCAGTGCAATACACAAAACACCAGAAGCATAGAAAAAGAGTACAATAGCAATATGCAATTGTCGTTGGTCACTTGAGTAAGTTAGCTTTTTGTTTGTTCGTATTTTGTAGCTCATTCAGAACTGACGATGAACTGTCACGTAGAAAATAACATGACACTCGGCACCAGGGATCAACGTGTTAAGTGGAAGAGTCAGTTAGTTCATGAAAGTAGTCATTCACTCAAGAGCTCAAGTGTTGGAGTAACAAAAATTGCGCGTTGCAACTTCATTTATTCCATGGCACGAAGTCAATAAGCTGTAAATTATTTTTTTGGCGTCAAATTGACAGATTGCAAGTTTTTCGTTTTTCTTCACAATTTTCCAGCTTACAATTTCGTGGTTGTGATTTAGTTTATTCTTTTGCTTTTGTTCGTATTACTTTGCAATTTCTATGTTAAATTTAATTTATTTTAACTGTTTATATTTCTGTTGTATGCTTACCATTTTCTCTTTGCCAATAGATGATGGCTTTCGGTGATGCCTCTGCATTACAGACCAATGTGACATCGGTTAAAACCGACCAATTGATTCGAAACTTGTACCAGTGGGTGAACTGCAAAAGAAAGATGGAAATTGTTATTGTTTTTTTTTTTTGTTTTAGTTAAATCCAAGGTTTATTTTTAATAAGGTATAAGTAAGGATGGGGTTGGCTTCAGGCTTTTAACTTTCTAAGTGATAACCTGTTTGCTGACTTAATGTTGGGGGAGTAAATGGCTCAGGGAACGTAAGTATTCATATTTCGGAAATCAATTGTTTTAGAGGGCATCAGGATTAGTACAAAATTTAGACGTTTTACAATTTTCGTCATCATCATCATCATTAGTTCGCGCTTAACCGCCTTATCCAATTTGACCGTTTCGTAAAAAGTCACGACAGCTATCCCTGTTTCGCGATAATTGATGGTAATTGAGAGGTCGAACCTTCCTCCACCAGCCTCTACCAACTCAGCGGAGATCTTCCCCTTCCTGTGCTTGCCAACTGCGGAGTTGTCTGAAATAACTTCTTGGCGGTTGCGTCTTCGTCCATTCGCATATAATGACCTGGTCAGGGTAGCCTTTGTGTTTTTATTTGCTGCACTATCATCATATCTGCATTAAGCTCATACAGCTCATCATTATACTTCTTCGATGCTCGCCGTCGGCATCACGGACAGGACTATTAATCTTCCGGGGAACTTTTCTCTCGAGCACTCCAAAGTCATTTGATCCATACATCAGGACAGATCTGGTGTATAGCAGATTTACTAGGTCTGAAGCCGCACTGATAAGGTCCCATCAGTTTGTTGGCTATGAGCTTCAGTTTTTTTCGAGCAGCAGGCTGAATAGAATTTTATACGCGATATTTAGCAGGTTTATTCCGCGGTAATTAACGCAGTTTGTGGGATCGCCTTTCTTGTGGATTTCAGTTACAATTTAGAGGCATGCGCTCATCTGACCATATTTTGTATAGGAGTTGATGCTGCTCTTTACCATATCTTCGCCTCCATGTTTGAACAACTCGGTGGGTATTCGGTCATTACTTGGCGCCTTGCGATTTTTTTGCCGGGACGTTACTATTCTCTCTTCGCCATAGTCGGGTGACGGAACGTGTTTTCCATCATCGGCGATTGAGGTATCGGGTTTGTTTTCTTCCTCGCTGGCTAGCAATAAGGAGAAGTGTTCCCTTCACAAGTTAAACACAATCTGTACGTGAGTTACCAAGTCCCCATTATCGTTACTGCAGGTGTCCGTTCGGTATTAAACCTCCCGTCTTTCGCCGGATTTTTAGGTAGAATTTCCGGACATTGTTCCTATCAGGCAGCATCTGAAGCTTTTCGCATTCACGCCGTTTTGCTCCAAATATTTTCCCTTCCAAATAAGCGTTGCCGCAACAGTACACAGCTTCGCCCTATAAGCAGCGTCCTCCTTTTATGAATCAGTGCTACATACCTAATCGTAACAGTTGTTTTCGCTGGAAACCTATGGTGTCGGCACAGGTCATCAACATCAGGTGGAGTCGTCATCAGTTGTCTGTTTCGCGAGTAGCTATTTGACGGCAAACTTTCGTTGTCCCAATGCTCGCATTTTCTGTGCTGCATGGGGGTATGTACGTATCTTGGCTGCCACAAGGTAGTGGTCCGAGTTTATATCTGGACCTCGTAGAGTGCGCACATCCAGGACGCTGGAGCTAAGTCTGCCGTCGATCACTAAGTGATCGATTTAGTTTCGTGTCTTTTGATCAGGAGGAATATGCGTGGAGAGAAATGGCACATTTCCATGGTTAAAGACATAATCATCGGAATCATAAGTGACCCCTGTTTCACAACTTAAATTGACTGCATATATTTCACGATAGTCTTCGATATAAACTATAGGCACCTCTTTCGTATAAGGAAGAATATGTAAGTTGGGGATCTCACTATGAGAGTATATTCAAATAAGTTAGGGTAGTCAACGGATACTTGGCAGTTGAAATTTATGTGGTACTGATGGGATTGGATACCAATACCTTATGTCACAGCTGAAATCTTTCTTTGCGACCTTCCATAATTAAGTTTCTTTTTCTTCTCAAGATCCTACCTGAGCTTAAGAATGTTAGGCCAGAGGAGCTGCAAACATTAGTTTTTTTAAAACAATTTTTGTTAGTTAATTTACAAGGCGTGCCGTCAAAATGTTTAATTCACACGAATTGGAGTTAGAGGGGCGCCAACGAATCGACAAAACCAAACAGCAACGATACTCAGCTACCACTGAGAAGGGATAATAGGTGAAGCCTTTTTGCGGTGTAACTAATAGAGGTCCGGCCTTCAGGCGCCGTTTGGTGATGATTATTCCTTTCACAAAAATAAGCTAAGCTGGCAAGTATACAGAGAGCTCTAGAGCTTAATACATACTATCGCTATATCTGCTGTTTTTATGTCTCAATAATATAAGAGGGAGTGTTACGGAAAAGAGCAGAAGTTTTTGGCATACAAATCCGGTACACTCCGCTACTTGCCTTTCTTCCGTGGGAACGTTTTGCGTGACCTCTCGAAGCTTCGCGTTGACTCAGCTTTTTTCTCAAGATATTCGCAGTCACTAGGGACAACACCTATTTTCCAACGCGGCCTTTACAACATAGAGGCCTATAATTTGAGAACAATTACAAGGCGCTATCGAATGGGAACATCTATCAGCGGTTTAGGGGGATTAGAATATATCCGCGGCAGGTATTCCTGTCGTAAGAGGCGACTAAAATACCAAATTTATTCAAGGGGTTGTGTAACGCAACTCTTTCTAGGGGTTGCCAACGCAATATATAGCTTCTCCAACCCAACTGTCAACATCACCTACCCGTGGCGAATCCTGTTTAATAGCCGAGGCTCTGACGACCCCAAGTTCCTCATGGCTGTAGGGGGTGGGGAGGGCGGGATGTACCTTAATGGTGCTTGTTACCGTAACGTACCGGATCTGCATCCGGCAAAGGACTATCAACATCGATAACACTCCCCAAGGCATTTGGGTAGTGTCCTTATCGCTACAACAACAACAGCATCTAGTGAGGTATTCAAGGGCTTGCTGAGCGCAATCCAAAGCTCTATAGCTTCATAGCTTCCGCAACTCAATTCAGCGTCACCTATGCGAGGGAAGCCTGTTACAAATATGAATGTATTATACACATTTTAAACAGGCGAGGCTCGGGCGAACCCAAAGTTCCTTATGGAACTAGGTGATGGGGAGTTGGGGATTTATGGCCTAGAAGGCTTAATGTGGTCATATTAATCATTCCCTAGATCGTCAGGCTAGTATATTAATGGAGCTTGCCACCGATACGTACCGGTTCTATATCCGGGAACACTCCCCAAAGCCTTCAGGGAGTGTCTTTATTGTTAATTCAACAACAACAACATCTAGTGATATTTGGATCAGCGACGTTTTGTGAAAATGTTAGGACATATGTAGACAACTCTTGTTCATTTTCAACTAGGGCTCATAGACTTGAAATTATAGTAAGGGATGTATCATGATGGAGTGCCAGTCAAGATGCATTCAAAATATGCGATATACTAGCCCAAGTTAACTTTGAATGACCACGTAAAGTTTAACAAATCAACTACAGTTGTCAACCTACTACTACTATTAAAGCTACTAAAAGGCTATCGGATCACTCAAATATTCATTTATATGTGTATGTCTATATGTGTGCATTTTTGTCAATCATAAATAATCAACAGATGTTACCATTATCTTTACACAAAATCGCCAGAAAAGCAAACTTAAACAAAGCACACAAGCAAGCAAAGAAACTTAAAACAACAAAATGTGGAGTCATTAAAAAAACATAAAGAACATATTGACAAACAAAATCATTAATCCTCATACATAGTACATACATACTATATTAAACTTATATGCACACATATACACATGTGATACCAACACATGTAAACCAAATAACCAACTACTTTTGGTCAACAGCAAACTCTGCCAATATTTGGTACTACCGCCCCGATTCTGAGCGTTACCGGTAAAATAGTACCCAGAACATTATGTAACCGAATATCGTTACCAGTTCTTTTATCCGCGATTCTGGCCCAAGTGGTAACGCTGTCATCACCGAAAAACTCACCAGTGTCTGTGGAAAAATTTGAAAGGTAGTTTTCTTCGCTTTCACGGTTGCCACTTTGGTCCATTTGGACCAAAAATGGTCCCTTCCAACCACATTTGGTCCGCTGGACCCTTCTTCAATTTTGGTCCTTTTTAGGCAGTAGCCACGATTGGTACTTTTCTTTCTTTTTCACTCAGGTAAAAATTCACTATACTGCCCAAAAATTCGCCACACTTTCGTTAGCCCCCATATAATTTTGAATTTACTTCAATGGAACTCTCACCATAAAAAATTGATCAGTCAACAAAATGCACCAGAACAATAGGGGGACTCATGATAGCATATAAACTTATAAGGTGTAAAATTATATGCATTTACACACGCGGTTATATGAACGCACCTAGTAATACTCTTGATAAACTTGATTGTTTTTCAGCTGTATTATTTCCACAAAAATTTTTTTGATTGTTATACAAATTAAAAAATACCAAGATTAAGTGAAAAATCAAAACTAAAACGTCTTTATTAAGATATTCTTGTAAATTACTTGCTGATGTTGGAGATTTCTGATGAAAATGCCTGCTGTAATGTCTGCAAGGTTGCATTCCATTGAGTTTATCGCGTTTACACAATGAAATGTGCGCGTAAATTTATACAAATTGTGTAAATGATTTTTCATACAAAATTTGACAGCTCGTGCGTAAACTAGATAAATTTATACGTTTACACACTTTATAAGGCATTTATACGGTTACATGAGTCCCCCTAATAACATTCCACCTAGGATATAATTTATGCCAGACATTAAAAAGAGAGGTGTTGGCAAACACATTGTCGTTAAATGTTGATGAAATAACTGACTAATCAGAAAAAGCTCTTATTTTATAATAATATAAATAGCGGCTAGATATTTCGATCGGTTGTACAATACTATGTAAAATATATGAAAATAAAAATTACTTCTCGCCTAGCATAGCTTATAGCGAGCACTCTGCCATGAGCCTAA
This sequence comes from Eurosta solidaginis, assembly GCF_040869045.1. Classification (NCBI taxonomy): domain Eukaryota; kingdom Metazoa; phylum Arthropoda; class Insecta; order Diptera; family Tephritidae; genus Eurosta; species Eurosta solidaginis. The sequence goes on along the minus strand of NW_027136889.1, from coordinate 838,321 downwards.
CACTTTCAAAACTTACACAGAGAAATTCTATGCATTATTTCTCGTTTGACGCGCTGATGCAAAAGAGATTTGATTTCGGAAGAAATGTTTTGTATAAAATTAATCCCGTAGGTGCTAGCAGAACCCCTGAGGCCTGGGATCAAAACTCACATTTACTGAATCTAGGCTCTGATATGAAGTTTAAACGTTAATGGAAAAAGGAAGCATCTATAAAAATATCACTAACAAAATTGCCTAGTTTCATTTATGATTTACTGAGTTTTCCACATACATAGTTCGGCAACACCAGAACGCAAATTTTGAACCATTTCTTACTAAAACCTAACTGCACTATACATTTTCTTTCATTGCAATCAACAACATAATGCTAGAACCAAGAGCATTGTGACCAAAACTAGGTTCACAACATTTGGTTGGTGAAAGACATAGACTTATCTTATGTCAAAATATAGTATCATTTTTGGTTGCATGCACATATATTTGTTTGTTCAGCTTGAATTAAAGCAAAGTCTTCACTATGTTTAGTAAAATTTTATATAGAAACATCCTAAAATTTTATATTTTATACTAATAAATTAAAACAAAAATTTTGTCCTTTTTTAAGATAAATTTTGGTCTCAAATGAAAACATGGTGTGACAACCGCGTTCGCTTTACCGAAAATGTCTCACTTGTAGATACGAGGTTAGCGAATAAACGAGACGATGTGTATATGCATATTATGCGTGATAAGTTTCTACATAGGTATATTGTAATTTATTCTGTGAAAGTACATAATGTAAACAAATATGTATAGCAAGAGGCAACACTTGTTTACTATTATCTTTACCTATTTGCGCTTACAATTCTTTATTTTTCAGTTTTGCCTTTTTCTAAACAACAGCTGCTGTGTGTTTATTTCGATGTAACCACCTACTTTTGTGGGTAAAAAATTATCCGGCTACTTTCGCGGGTAGAATAACAAAAGGGTGGAAAAGTTGCCACATGATTTCGTTTCCGTGGTGAAGAATGTTGTTACCACACTAGAATCGGGGCGTAAGAGACAAACAAATATGTTCACATATCAGTGTATGAAGTTTCATCACTATGGGCGTGCAAAAGTAGAATGGTTATCGTTCAACCTCGCACATTTGATAAAGGACAGATGGACAGATTTTTTTCGATGCTGATAATTTTGATTTAAGGAAGTCAATGTCTATCTGAAGCTATTACATACTACTCTAATCCAGTCTGAGTTACAATACCATTGTGTATAAGTACACGTTGGATATAAAAAGTCATATAGTTTGAAAAAGCTGAAATATTTGTTTGAAGTCACGTTTTGTTTCAAGTCACGGAAACTTAGTACCGATCGTTTCAGAATGAAAACCAGCTAATGTGACGTAAAGTATAAACAAGCACGGAGGGAACGATTCCTTAGAGGCGACTTAATTTCACTGGGGTCTCTGCTTTGTAGAACGTCAGGCTTATTAAGTACGAGATTGAGGAAGCTAATTCTGTTTATTGAAAGTTGGTGACTTTCTAGTGGCGCAATTCATTTCTCGTCGTTAGGATAATTCACCTTGTCGCATTAGGGTTGAAAAACATTTTGCTGGAAGGTAACATGATTACCGGCGATGTAGAGAAAGCTTATGAGCAATCCAAGATGCGTTTTGAGTGGTGTGTATACGCGAAGTCTTTTGTGTTAAAGAGAATATAGATTTCAGGAGAAAGTGTATTACACCTGTTGCATTTATGCCCGATAAATTGGCACATTGACATTGGATATGTTCAGTGCATATGTACAGAGTGGGGATATGCTCATCTTGACTTGAGCGAATTGTTTTAGGTGGCGGGAAGGCCTAATGGACAATTGTAGGTGGTGTAATGCGAATACGTGTTGGGACTTTCAATTGCAGCTCCCTTCTGAGATACCATTAAGTTTTGGACCATTACAATGTCCTATTGACTTTCTATTTTTCAAGGTAGTCCCCACCTAACATTATCCCATAACCCAAACAATTTCGCTATTCATCTGAAAAAGATAACATCAGATAGCGACAACCTTAAAATATAGTTTTGTATTTACATATGTGTGGGCTCAAAATTTTTCATACTTACAATGCACTTGTAATTGCATTCGTTTGATGACTGACGGCGGCACACCATTAGAGGCGGTGCACATGTAGGCGCCCATTTCGCTGCGTGTCACTTTGGTCAATGTACGCATTTCGCCCTCAACTGATAGAGCTGGAAAATGCAAGAGAAGAAAAAGCAAAGAATTTTATATTCTTCATAATATCTAAAACGTGTATGTATATGTATGAATATGTCAATTTCTTCTCTAAATACCTTTAGTCTTTTGGTGGGCACCATTACGCGCAATAATCTCGCGTCCATCCTCTCGTCGCCATGTTATTTTTGGCTTTGGATGTGCTCGCGCTCTGCATACCAACTTTGCCGAGCCTCCTTCGGGCACCATCATATCGCCAGTTGTTTCTTCATTGATTATGTCGGGTGGTGTCACTACTTCCAGTGTTGCTGTCTGTGGAAATGAAGAAATAATATCGAATGCTAATTAGTACTAAAGGGAGAATTGCGCTTTTTATAGTTGAGATTTTTCCAACTTCACACTTTTAAGCGGGTCATTCTTTCGTTACCGTAAGTCGCATCAACTAGGAGCTTAGGGTAGGTCGTATTAATCGCATATTTCTCACGGAGTAGAGACTTATTCTTTACCTTTTGCCACCGATGGGTGTTGATATAAGCACTGCTTTTGCCTTATAACACAGGGAGGGAAGCTATAAAGTTATAAGCATAGCTCATCAATGATAAATATTATTAATCGCGGTCGCTTGTTGAAGGCTCAGAGGTTTGATAGATAAAAAGCTTGCTATGTGCTCAAATATTTAAGAAATCCCCATTTTTATCCCTCAGTTCCGAGAGGCGTTGGAATAAGACAATTGCAGGGTGAATTATTCTTCAGGGTTAGATGGGACTCCATCACTGAATGAATAGAATTTATGTGATAAAAATAAATACACATAGAGACGTAAACTGCCTTAGGTATAGGGAGGGCAACAGTTTCCCCAGCCAAATGGTGACAAGAGAACATGAGGGGAAGCCAGACTTAAAATTAACCGGCTGATACCTATGAATTCCTCTATGGCCGTGTGGCTAGTGGTCAGCCATAAATGCATCGCTTATACAACAGATGAAGTGGAGTACGGAGAGGTAGATTCGGAACGACTACTTATCGACATATGTTGAGAAACAGCTATCTAGAGTTAGGCAGTAACAGCAGAAGCTAAAGACAGACTAACCGGAGCGGTAGCAACTTGCTTTCGCAATGTGATTTACGTCCGGACTTAGAGTTAGGAGGAAAGGGCGTTAATTTATTGACGTGATATTTCCTTAAAACATTCTAAAGCCCATCTCACAAGCACGCTTATTTACTAAAATGCTATTATTTTACGACTTACTAAAATCCAGGACTGAATTTTTTAGCGGTGTTCCCGTTTCCTTCTTCCCCTCTCTCTCTGATTTTTATATCCATGTCGAGATTTCTGTTCTTTGATCGCATTGAGGCACTATTTTAACTCCACTCCTGCTGAGTTGAAGAGGTGTGTCAATAGCACAAAGTGAGAGCAATGGTTATCTCTCGGCCAAGATCCACACAGATAATGTTCATCAATATAGACACATACATACACATACACATATAACAACAAAATTGTTATAGACACATACATATAACTAATATATTGGTCGATATGTCTGGAGCTCTGGTTGATTTGATGGAATTCCAACCCACTATTTCCTCTGAGGGGCTTTAAGTAAAAATATTCCAAGAAAGATCAGTTTATTGAAAATAGGCGTTAGATAATCAGGAGCTCCCAGTGTTGAGTTCACTGTTTATCTCAGAGAATAGCTGAATATCATATTGTTACGAATATTAGCAAAACTAAGGGGTGCTGCCAACTCTAAGCCGATGCTAAACAGTGATATCATGCACATCCATATATCAATCATTATGTATCTACTACATAAACAAAGCAATAATTGCGTCTACACATATGTACCATGTACGTATACGAGCAGCGGAGAGTCAATGCACAAACACATGCATATATCTGTGATACTCCTATAAGTATGCACTAAGAAAAACTATAAAATTGTGCAATTGTAGTTACAGCTGAGAAGTTTGAGAGCTGCTGGATTAGTAGATTCTGGAAGCGCCTAGAAGATGCGAAGGTTGAAATCAAAGAGTATAAACGGCGGCAATTGTAGAGGCGCTGGAATTCAGTTTGATTTGAGTTGTCAAGCAGTTTCGACTAAGACGCTATCTCGCGAGCAAGAGCAGTATTATTTTGAATAGTAGAGTTTCATTTGTGCTATCAATCAGTTTGGTTATTAAGCAAGCTATTCGTTGCACAGTTTGAGTGTTATTGTGAAGTACTTTAATAAAGGCCATTTGCATTATTACATATTGGAGTTATTTATTCAACAGTTTCGTGATTCGAACTTAGCAGAGGATTGCAAATAAAAGGATTGCAAGTAAATTCGTTACAATATTTCCTTATATGAAGGCAATAAACTTGTATACTTCCATGAGGTTTGTTTTGCCGCACTTAGTCAAACTCGCTATGAAGAGTATCCGTGGAGTCGTCAAACACCAAATATTCCCGTGCTATAAAGAAGGTTGGGCTATTGGGGTGCTAAAAAGAACGAACCTTCTATAGCGGATTTAGTTAGTGAAAGGGTGTGCATTCCAAAATGAGAGCCGTCTGAAAGCCCAGATACTCTGGTTGCAATGCAAGCTCTGTTGCTAGACGCCACCGTTTTCAATGTTGTGCCTGCTAGGAAGATGACTGAATAGAAGATTTCTACCCACTAAAGTATGCCGCGTTTAGCATAAAACCATGTGTAATCTTCACAGACGTGAAGGAACTTTTCGCCCTACCTATAAGATAACTTGTATTTGGTACATTTTTCGACAGACTACACCGACTACAGCAACTTTTTTCCTTAACTAAAAAGCTTTTCAATATATAATGCAATACTATTAAAGTGATCAGAACTGGTACAATATCTGATTGAATTATTATTTAAACATGAGTACAAGCTTATATGTATATGTATTCATCGAAACCTCTTCCTCAATTGCCAGGCTGCTGCACATGGATTATATTATAAATATTTTGATTGGCAACAGTACATGATTTCATTGCTACCGTAAAGCGGGGAGTGGTGTAGGAGTCTGCATACTCACACAACTCATCCTACAGTTATATATATGTATATATTTACATATACTGGCAAATATTATATACACTTCTCACTGCCTCAATAATATTGCCCATATCACATGCACAACTTAACCAAAATATGAAAAAAAAGAAAACAAATAAATAAAACTTGAAGTGCGCTCATATGTCAGCACTTTCCTGTTTTAACGGGAATCAAAGTGGTATGATAAATTTACTGTCTGTCTCTTGTGCCGGGTGCTTACCAAAAGCAGACTGGGTGCAAGCGACCTGAGGGCCAGCAACGAACTGTCATCATACTTTTCATTGTGACACTTGTACGTATTTTTTATTTCTTCTTATGAAAGTTCCACTGTACCATCATTGTTGGCTTAACACTAGAAGTAATGCGTTGGATCTCCTTTGACCTGTGCAATCGTTGGTATGCAGAGCAAACAATACCTATTTGAGTGGCTATGAATGGAGAATATGCAGTATTAAAGCCAGCAGTCATGTCCCAGTGGAAAAACAAAGTGCTCCTGCAGAAGGAAGTTGCACATGGGTAAAATAAGCTTTCTTAAAGTAACTCACTTTTAGTTAACTGAAAGCAAGTCAACCACTAACTGTTTGGGAAGGCATGCACAGTTGCCATGGTAACCTTTGTAGCTGTGATATTGAAGAAAATTAAAAAGAACAAGTAAGGAAGGCTAAGTTCGGGTGTAACCGAACATTACATACTCAGTTGAGAGCTATGGTGACAACATAAGGGAAAATAACCATGTAGGAAAATGAACCGAGGGTAACCCTGGAATGTGTTTGCATGATATGTGTATCAAATGAATTTAAAGAGTACTTTATGAGGGACTGGGCCACAGTTCTATGGTGGACGCCATTCAGAGATATCGCCATAAAGGTGGATCAGGGTTGACTCTAGAATGCGTTTGTACCATATGGGTATCAAATTAAAGGTATTAATGAGGGTTTTAAAAGGGAGTGGTGGTAGTTGTATAGGCGGTCGCTTTTTCGAGATATCGGCATAAAGGTGGACCAGGGGTGACTCTAGAATGCGTTTGTACAGTATGGGTATCAAACGAAAAGGTTTTAATGAGTATTTTAAAAGGGAGTGGGCCTTAGTTCTATAGGTGGACGCTTTTTCGAGATATCGCCATGAAGGTGGACCAGGGGTGACTCTAGAATGCGTTTGTACAGTATGGGTATCAAACGAAAAGGTGTTAATGAGTATTTTAAAAGGGAGTGGGCCTTAGTTCTATAGGTGGACGCTTTTTCGAGATATCGCCATAAAGGTGGGCCAGGGGTGACCCTACAATGCGTTTGTACCATATGGGTATCAAATTAAAGGTATTAATGAGGGTTTTAAAAGGGAGTGGTGGTAGTTGTATATGTGAAGGCGGTTTCCAGATATTGACCAAAATGTGGACCAGGGTCACCCAGAACATCATCTGTTGGATACCGCTAATTTATTTATATATATAATACCACGAACAATATTCCTGCCAAGATTTCAAGGGTTTTTTATTTCGCCCTGCAGAACTATTTCATTTCACCTACTTAATATGGTAGGTGTCACACACATTTTACAAAGATTTTTTCTAAAGCTATGTTTTGCGTCAATAAACCTATCCAAATACCATGTTTCATCCCTATTTTCGTATTTGGTATAGAATTATGGCATTTTTTTCATTTTTCGTAATTTTCGATATCGAAAAAGTAGGCGTGACTATGACGGATTTCGGCCATTTTTTATACCAAGATAAAGTGAGTTCAGATAAGTACGTGAACTGAGTTTGGTAAAGATATATCGATTTTTGCTCAAGTTATCGTGTTAACGGCCGAGCGGAAGGACAGACGGTCGACTGTGTATAAAAACTGGGCGTGGCTTCAACCGATTTCGCCATTTTTCACAGGAATAAGTTACCGTCCCAGAAACTAAGACCCTACCAAGTTTCACAAGGATTGGTAAATTTTTGTTCGACTTATGGCATTAAAAGTATCCTAGACAAATTAAATGAAAAAGGGCGGAACCACGCCCATTTTGAAAATTTCTTTTATTTTTGTATTTTGTTGCACTATATCATTACTGGAGTTGAATGTTGACATAATTTACTTATATACTGTAAAGATATTAACTTTCCTTTTAAAATTTGACTTAAAAAAAAATTTTTTTTTTAAAAGTGGGCGTGGTCGTTCTCCGATTTTGATAATTTTATGAAGAATACAGATAGTAATAGGAGTAACGTTCCTGCCAAATTTCATAATGATATCATCAACGACTGCCAAATTACAGCTTGCAAAAGTTTTAAATTACCTTCTTTTAGAAGTGGGCGTTGCCACGCCCATTGTCCAAAATTTTACTGATTTCCTATTCTGTGTCATAAGTTCAACTCACCTACCAAGTTCCATCGCTTTATCCGTCTTTGGTAATGAATTATCGCACTTTTTCGGTTTTTCGAAATTTTCGATATCGAAAATGTGGGCGTGGTTATAGTCCGATATTGTTCATTTTAAATAGCGATCTGAGATGAGTGCTCAGGAACCTACATACCAAATTCATCAAGATACCTCAAAATTTACTCAAGTTATCGTGCTAACGGACGGACGGACGGACGGACGGGCGGACATGGCTCAATCAAATTTTTTTTCGATCCTGATGATTTTGATATATGGAAGTCTATATCTATCTCGATTCCTTTATACCTGTAGAACCAACCGTTATCCAATCAAAGTTAATATACTCTGTGAGCTCTGCTCAGCTGAGTATAAAAAGTCCAAATACCAAAATTTTTCGAATATTAACAAATTGTAAACAATTGCAAAGAGAATGGTTAGTTTTCTTTCGCTCAGCTTTGATTTCATGCATACAGAATAAAAGACATCGATTTTATTCGTATGTGATCTATTCCCAAATGTTATTGTTGTTGTGATCATGTGATCATTTCCAATTCCACCACCACAAAATTTTTAGGGGTGCCCAACAATGCTTGGCAGAAGTCGTTGCCGAGTTGAAATAAAACTTAAAAACCCGCCACTAAATTTTAGATGGATTTTACTGTTTTGTACACTCTGCCTAACTTTGTATGTGGTACACCGCTGATGGGAATTGTTTTATTATAACAGCTACATATGTACATGCAAATTACAGTTAATAAAAGGATTCTTAGCCGAAAACAAGTTGACAAGCAATGCAGAGATAACCACCTCTGACCTATTTCGGATATTGCCATACTAAAGTAATTGGTTTTTTCAAAGGTATTTTTAAAGCAAATTCAAATCATGCAGTGCTTCTTCAACCACAGTAGTACTATATCTTATGATTCGCATTAAAATTTCCAACAGGGTATGTATAGATGTATGTTCAAATGTATTCGAAATTTAATGTTAACTTTTATTGTTTATTTATTTTCTGTTGAGTTTTATTGATTTAAATCATTTATGCTTTATTGTGATTGTCCTTGACGTTGTTGATCTTTTTTTCAACATACACACACTTACCCCGCATGCTCTTATAGTGAATGTGAGTAGATACCCTGCAGCATATCTCACTGGTAGTATACCTTCTACTGTTTCCCACAGCTGACACTTTTAATATTGTGATGTCCAACGAAGTGGCAATTGCTCATCTTTGCAGACCTTTTAAAAGCGTTCTTAACTTGTTTAGTAGTAGCGCAAGATGCATGAAATATGGCTTAATTTAAAAAAAAAAGTTGAAAAAATTACACAAATTTTCCAAAAAGACACCTCCTTTGGTGTTTAGACGTGTTCTATCTAGAGCCTATGCAGTCGGTCCCAGATCTATAAGAATAACTCTATCCTCTTGCTAATACTGAAAGCTTTCTAGGACCCATTCCAATTGTTGCTTCTAGATATGATAGCTGTATCGCTTCTAAAGGCTAGAATTTTCGCCTGGCAAGCGCAGGGCACGAGCAGAAAATGTTCTTAATTGTTTCTTCCTCGAATCCGCACTTCCTACAGCTGCTATCACTGCTTAAGTTTAATTAAAAAGTATGATTAGCCAAAAAGTAGTGTCCAGTCAATGTACCCATTATAAGTTACAGTCCTCTCCTTTTAATGCTAGGAGCTACTATTTGAGTCTAAGGTTGTAAAACCTATACATAACCTTCGACACTTTACAGGCCCGCGCATGGACCTACGCCTTTCCCGCTTGATCGATTATGTACAACTCTCGCCTTCTCTTAATCTCGCCCAATCTAATTGGGATATCCACGGAGCAAGCTTCGAGAGATGCACCGTTATTAGCTAGCTCATCCGCTTATTCATGTCCATCTATTCCCATATGCCCCATACATATGTGTATATATGTATATTTCTCCCTTGTTTATTCTTTCTAGGGATTGATTTCAATCTAACACCATTTTAGATTTAATACGAGAGATTATTGCCCCAATTACTGGATGAACATCAATGTAAAATTTTACGCGACTCAGTTTAAGTAATGTTTCTTCAGTGCCTTTACTGCTTTAGTCACGGCTATCACTTCCACCTATGATCCCTAGCATCAGAACATGTTACTGCGAAATACTCGCACATGGAATTACAATCATAGTGGAATTCAAGGTGGAGTTGCCTTGCAACCGGATGCCATTGTCCTCCCCTATCTGACCAAGGTAAGAAATTGTAATTGAAACGCCCGATTACATGCTAATTGGTACCAAGCCCTTCGCTAAGAAGTGTTGAGGGAAGGCAACATGGAGCCGATAATTAAGCCATTGATCAGGCAATTTGATCCGTGTCTGACACCTTGGGATTGAGTCTTCCACTGACAGGTACTTACGTTAAGCACCTATCAAAATTGAAAAACACTACAATTGAGAAACACTACACTTCTTTATTTCCGGATAGGCGCAGTATACAGCAGACCCTACTTCTTCCATTACTTTAGGACCATCGATATACAGGTGTAGCGCCTCGTCTCCCAATTGAGCGCCCTTGCGCCAAATTTCCACCTTTGGTGTAGCTCTATGAGACTCATGAAAGCGCAGGTACGAAATTAGGTAGCATCTTCGTCCAGTAATTGATGGCGCTGTCTCGAGGCACTTAGCCTCGTCTACAAGTGGAATGTGCAGAATGGCATACAGGGCAGCCATCGAGGTTGTTTTCAGGGCTCCCGTAATACTAGGCATTGAAAGCCTGCTTACCCCTTCGAAGTTTTTTCAGTTAGGATCTTTTTTGTTGGAATGTCTACCAAACAAGGACCCCATAGTACAGGAAAAGCTTTGCAATCGCTTTAAATACCCAATAATAGAGAATACGATAAAGTGCCATCGAGGCCTTATGCACTCTCTCTTCCACGTAGATCTTCCACGACAACTTACTGTCTAGAAAGATTCCTAGATATTTTGTGCAAGGTTTCTACCATTAGTTTAGACCTGGTCCAATTATGGACCTTGTTCCTCTTAGTAAAAGAGGCCATATGCGTCTTCTCCGCATTGGCGGGAAACCCGACATTAGATACCCAGGTATGTATACCACGCAGCGCCTGATCCATCAAGGAATTTATTGTTGGAAGGCGCCCTCCACTTATGACATTTCCAATGTCATCAGCGTACGCCGTAAGTTTGATGGCTCCCTGGTCGAACCTACAGGGCCGTTTGCTGATGACTAGCGTCCACGGCAGGGGAAAATCCGTCCTGTGGCATAACCCTAGCCACTGATGTTGTGGCCTCTTACAACCCCCGTTGTGAAATTATGTACCTACAATTTAACATGCAGCCGATCCGTCTGCTTATAGACTTTGTTGCCGTTTATAGACTTTGTTGCAGGCTTCGGCAATGTCTAAGAGGGCTGCTAAGGCTCCTTGTATTACTCCTTATATTCCAGACCTTTCTCTAAGTTTATAACCACCCTGTGCAGTGCTTTATCTAGCGGCTTGCCTTATCTGTACTCATGATGTATTTTAGAGAACAGTTTTTAATCTATCTTGGATTTTATTTATACATCTCTCAGTCTCTCAAAGGTTTTGAGCAGAATCAACAATAGAATATACATACAAGAAAAATATATCCATAGAATTGTATTTTTTCTACTTTTAGGGATTTTTGTCAAAATTTGATTTCCAAAAATTCGTTGCTACTACTATTTTTCTTGGTTTATGCATATTTTCTCCACTTACTATGTCTCTCAATTTTATGCAATTGTAAAATGGTTGAAAGTGCATATGAAATACGTATGTGCCCTAAATTTGGCCTATCTGCATACATTTTAATAAGCCTTTTCCGTTTGACTCTGCCCTCCCCCCTCTTCATTTTTTCCTAATCCTTTTATTCACTCCTCCCTCCGTCTTCGCTTCATCTATCTCCATCTTTGCATCATTCTATCTCTTTCTCAATCTCCTTCTCTCTTTTCTCTTCACTCAATTCCTTCTCATTCTTCTGCATCCCTTATTGCCTGTCCCAGAGGGTGGTATGTATTTTATTCTAGTCCCAGTCCCAGTCCCACTCCGAGTCTCAGTCCCAGTCCTAGGCGTAATCCCAGTCCCAGTCCGTCTCTGGATAATATATTACTCTGTACTAAAGCACTCATCAAAAGCTTTTATTTGATATCCATATTGTATAAACACTGTCTAGGCTTTCACTGGCCCTCGTTTTGGCCTATATCTCGAGACCCTAGTCACCCAGGGGTATGAAAATTACCCTCTACTAAAGCACTCATCAACAGCTTTCATTTGTTATCCATTTTCTATACACATTCTAGGGGTACTCGGGTCCACGTTTCGGCCTATATCCCGAGACCCTGTACGTCGTTCGCATGTAGTAACCACCGCGTGAGGTTTACGCAACTTGTGTGAAAGATTGAACAAAATCGACCGACGCATCTCTTCGAACACCGGCGAACAACTAACACACATTTTAGCCATTTTTTTTTATATATATATAGATTTTTATTTTTCACTATAATATTAAAACGAAATGCAGATTTTCGTTGCTTTTGAAATTCGGTTTAAAAATTGCACATGGAACAACTAAAGACTCCTGAATTAAAAAAAATGTCATAGTACCTCTAAATCGCCCCCCCCCCCCCCCCCCCCCTCTCCACCCTCTCGGCTGGCCTGGTGATGTGCTTTACTTGATATCATTCGCTATAATATTTTTTTATTGATAAGCACGTTGTTGTGAGTACCGGTGCGTATACGTAACAGGTTATTAATACGTATAAACAAATAAAAAAATTTGCAATAAAATACTATTGCGAACTGAAAGTATGCAAAGGGACACCCAAATTATCAACAAAGTCTGCAACAACAAAGCTTTTTATGAATATTGTCAACTAATTACAAAAACACATCCATACATATGTACATACATATATATATATTAGGGCGGGTTGATTTAAAAATCGCTCATTGCTCTGTGAAAATCGTATTCTAGGGATCAAAATAAGAAACTTTGCCGAAGGAACCATGCCTCTAAAACGAATTCTGATGTCCCCCACGAACTTTTGGGTAGGGGCAATGTCAATTCTACCTGCTGTGTCTTGTGGTGGCTTAAAAAAACAACACAAGCAATTTTACGATCTGCAATTGTGTCACAGTGATACCTTCGTTTTTTAAAACGGTTGAATAAAAAAACCCACACAACTATGTTTACGGCATGCAAATGCATCACAGTGATGCCTTGGTTTTAAAAGGGGGTTGTAAAAACGCTAATTTCTAATAATTTTTTTTTAAATTTCTTTTCTATTACTAAGTTAAATTCATTTTTTCATTTACATATGTTCTGACTAAATAAATTTATAAAGAGAAAAATAAACTCCAAAAAGAAAAAAACATAGGCATTTCAAAGTGGGATTTTTCAAAATTTGCCCCTACGACCCAAAGGGGGGGGGGGCATCAGAATTCGTTTTAGAGGTATGGTTCCTTCGGCAAAGTTTCTTATTTTGATCCCTAGAATATGATTTTCACAGAGCAATGGGCGATTTTTTTGCCTCCCCACAAATCGACCCGGCCTAATATATATACATATATGATTAAAATAATGATTTTTCATCTTGTGACGTAACCTTCAATCCGAGTATATTTAATCAGATTACAAATTTCGTCGTGAATCCAACTCACTTCACAACGTCTACAAATTACTTATCAGTTGCTCGCTTAATATTCGAATGTCACGTATACGCCATGCGTGCTCAAGTGCCTTCAAAGTGAACAAATTGGCTTAGTGTCTTTATGTGTATGGTAAATACCTCTTTCTGTTTTATTTTATTTATTTTTGTTTGGGTACAAGGTGAGACACTCAATTAAGATTGTACAAGATAGATAAACGGTTTTAATCTGACAATAGCACATTCGTATACACATACACATTAGAGTGCCCGTTATTTACCAAAAATTTTTTTCCATAAGACATCTCTTACATTTAAGTTTATTACTCAAAGTAAACAAGGTAGTAAAATAAAAGAATACCGTGTGGTAGCGGTTAGATTGGTCAGTGACTTTTTTCATTTACTGAATTTTTGAGTAAATTTAAAAAAAAAACTAGTCTGCAAAGTGAAACTCTCTTTCGGGTGACCAGGATATTTGAGTTTCATATTTTACTTAAAATGGCGGGACGATGGGCAGATAAACACAAAACCATTGTGTAGGCTATACGCGAAACTGGATCCAAAATTGGACTGAAGTCATTACCAAAACAAGAGCCCAAAATATACCGAAACTTAATACAAACAGAAAAATGGGCGAACTCTGACGAAAAACAGAGCTACACCGGATTCATAACCAAAATCAATCCAAGGCTTAACTGAAACCGAAATCACACCAAAACCAAAGTCTGGAGCTGAAACCAAAATCGAAAACATTCAGGCCGAAACCAGAACCAAAATTGAAAGCATATCCGGATCCGAATCTTGAAACGAGATCGGAACAGAAACCGAAACCACAACCAAAATTGAAACCCCTTTCCAGATCTGAGTCGGGAACCGAAATCAGAACTGAAACCTAAGACAAACTAAAATCAGAATCTAAATGAAACTCGATTCGGATCCGAGTCTGGAACGAGTAAGGAAACCGGAATCATCAATGAACAACTGAAAGCAGTGTGAAACCGTAATCTATTTGGGGCGCATTGGTTGAAGGAGCCATCGGAAGGCCTAAAGTATACAAATCACTAGAGCCCGATATTCGACCAACCCACGTCGCGGTAGGAGTAGATGAGGGAACGATAGTATATAAATGTCGGTAGAATTACGCTACCGACATCCAGATACTTAGAAATATTAAAGGCGTAGTTCGACCGTAGTCTCAACTTAAAATCTAAAAAAAAAATCACTACCAAAATTTTCCAACGACTTATAAAGCAATTAATCAGCCACCGATCCGATGAGCTACACGCCACGAGAAGGAGGATATATTCGTTAGCAGTCCGCTGATATGCAGAATCACAAATGACAGTGATTTAGTCTTAAAAACACACAGAAGAGAACATCAGACTTCTCAGGTAGTCGCACGTTACTCTGCCTCCACTTCGAACTAGACACTGTGGCTGGACAAGCCGTTCGTTATTCGCAATCACATCAATCATCTGTTAATTGTAATGTTTAACTAACGTCTACATAGCCACATTCGTATGATTAATTTCTGGCGAAACTACCAGTCACTCCTCGAAGGTTTTGCGGATTGTTATCGATGTTGATGGTATTTTGCCCGATACATATCCCTCACGTTCCGATAACAAGCACCATTGCGGTTGATACATGCCCGAACGGGAACGATTTAATATGGTCACATTGGTCATTCTAGGGAATCCCGAAACCCATCCCAGAACTCCATCCGAAACTTGAGATCGCCAGGGCCTCATCTGTTAAAGGAACAGGATGTCCCACTGATGGCTATCAGTTGTGTGGGCAGCCCCTTGAAAGGATTGCAGTACACAACCCTTTAATCATTTGCTTATTTTAGTCGTATCTTACGACAGATATACCAGCCGTATTTATATTCAAAGTTCTCTCACCTGCTGGGATGAGTAGTCGCATCTATTGGCTGAGTCGAAGCAATATAAATAAAACAACAACAAAAACATGTGTACACCTGATTTTATGTGACTGTGGAGGGTATTTATAGAATACAAAATCACTGTGATTTCAGCTAGAGCTCATCAGTAAGAGTGAAATTATAAATTCAGGTTAGTCCAAACCCACACACATAAATCTTGCATATGCTTTTAGTGTATGAGAATAAATTTGGATTAATTTTTTTTCGTAGAAAAAGGATTTCATTGCCTTTACTACCATTTGCCTGTTGACACTTATAAGCAATTAATCATAGCACAGTTCTTAGGAAACGTCATAGACACGTTAAACACTTCATTTGAGTGGAAAAATAACAAAACCTCTTTTAGTGAACATATGTGACTTAGGTTTATTTTCCATTTTCTAACAATTGTTAAATGGTACTTACTTGCATTTTCATTGGATCCGTATTCACTTGGCACATTTACTTGCCGGAATTCTCCATTTTCACATTTCGTATTACTAACGTCCATGTATTGAAGTCATTATGTGTGACTGACAATCGGTCATTATTTGTTATCACATGCTCGTGTATGGCCAAAATCGCTTTTGCATCGGCTTTAATCCAAACGACCTATTGTTATACTCAGTTGAGCAGAGCTCACAGAGTATATTAACTTTGATTGGATAACGGTTGGTTGTACATGTATAAAGGAATCGAGATAGATATAAACTTCCATATATCAAAATCATCAGTATCGAAAAAAAATTTGATTGAGCCATGTCCGTCTGTCCGTTAACACGATAACTTGAGTAAATTTTGAGGTATCTTGATAAAATTTGGTATGTATATTCCTGGGCACTCATCTCAGATAGCTATTCAAAATGAACGATATCGGACTATAACGACGCCCACTTTTTCGATATCGAAAATTTCGAAAAACCGAAAAATGCGATAATTCATTGCCAAAGACGGATAAAGCGATGAAACTTGGTGGATGGGTTGACTTTATGACGCAGAATAGAAAATTAGTAAGATTTTGAACAATGGGCGTGGCACCGCCCACTTTTAAAAGAAGGTAATTTAAGTTGTAATTTGGCAGTCGTTGAAGATATCATGATGAAATTTGGCAGACACGTTAGTACTATTACTATATATGCGCTAAATAAAAATTAGCAAAATCGGATGAAGAACACGCCCACTTTTTAAAAAAAAATTTTTTAAAAGTCAAATTTTAACAAAAAATTTAATATCTTTACTGCATTTAAGTAAATTAAGTCAACATTCAACCCCAGTAATTATATGATGCAACAAAATACAAAAATAAAAGAAAATTTTAAAATGGGCGTGGCTCCTCCCATTTTCATTTAGTTTGTCTAGAATACTTTTAATGCCATAAGTCGAACAAAAATTTACCAATCCTTGTTAAATTTGGTAGGAGCATAGATTCTACGACGGTAACTGTTTTCTGTGAAAATGGGCGGGTTGAAGCCACGCACACAGTCCACCGTCTGTCCTTCGGCTCGGCCTTTAACACGTTAACTTGAGCAAAAGCCCATATATGTTTACTAAACTTAGTCCACGTACTTATCTAAACTCACTTGGTAAAAAAAATGGCCGAAATCCGAATATAACCACGCCCACTTTTTCGATATCGAAAATTACGAAAAATTAAAAAAATGCCATAATTCTATGCCAAATACTAAAAAAGGGATGAAACATGGTAATTTGATTGGTTTATTGACGCAAAATATAACTTTAGAAAAAACTTTGTAAAATGGGTGTGACACCTACCATATTAAGTAGAAGAAAATGAAAAAGTTCTACAGGGCGAAATCAGCAGCCCTTGGAATATTTGCAGGAACACTGTTCGTGGTATTTCATATATAAATAAGTTGGCAGTACCCGACAGATGATTTTCTGGATAATTCTGGTCCACATTGTGGTCGATATCGCGAAAACGCCTTCACATATACATCTATGGGCCACTCGCTTTTAAAACCCTCATTAATTAATACCTTTAATTTGATACCCATATCGTACAAACACATTCTAGAGTCACCCCTAGCCCACCTTTATGGCGATATCTCGAAAAGGCGTCCACCTATAGAACTAAGGATTACTCCCTTTTAAAATACTCATTACCACCTTTCATTTGATACCCATATCGTACAAACACATTCTAGAGTCACCCCTGGCCCACCCTAATGGCGATATCTCGAAAAGGCGTCCACCTATAGACCTAATGTCCACTCCCTCTTGAAATGCTCAGCAACACCTTTCGTTTGATACCCATATCGTACAAACATTCTAGAGTCACCCTTGGTTCACCTTTATGGCGATATCTCGAAAAGGCGATCACCTATACAACTACCACCACTCCCTTTTAAAACCCTCATTAATACCTTTAATTTGATACCGATATCGTACAAACGCATTCTAGAGTCACCCCTGATCCACCTTTATGCCGACATCTCGAAAAGGCGACCACCTATACAACTACCACCACTCCCTTTTAAAACACTCATTGATACCTTTAATTTGATACCCATATCGTACAAACACATTCTAGAGTCACCCTGGTCCACCTTTATGGCGATATCCCTAAATGGCCCACTCTCTTATAAAATACTCTTTAATTCCTTTCATTTGATACACATGTCATACAAACACATTCCAGGGTTACCCTCGATTTATTTTCCTACATGGTTATTTTCCCTCATGTTGTCACCATAGCTCTCAACTGAGTATGTAATGTTCGGTTACACCCGAACTTAACCTTCCTTACTTGTTTTTTTTATAGTTTTAGTAGTTATAGTTGTTGTTGTGGTTCATTTTTTCAGGGCGTTTGTGAATTCATGCAGTTATAAAGAATATGAAGAGTTCCAAGGTATTTGATGGCCAACCGATGGGAATGAAGTATTTGGATATCAAGGAGATGAGTGAGCGCCATTAGTTGAATAGATGACAAGTGCCACGAGAGCATTGAAGTAGGCGGTAGAGCGTAGATCGTTTTTGTTGAGTGTGCATGTGGTTTGATTTTGTTTTGGTAATTGGTAGTTTATTTTGTTGTGTGCGTGTGTGCATACATGAGTTTGAGCGTACAATGCGGTTATGTTGTGGGGTTAAACGGTATTTTATTTTTTGTGTTCGCGTTCAAAGCACAACCGTTGCGTTGAAAATTGCATTTTGATATGCGACAATGTATGTGTGAATGGTTTTTCGTTCGATTTTATTTTCGCATATTCGATTCAAATTAGTTTAGTTTTATTTTTATTTTTAGATTTGGTTATCAATACCGGCCGTTATTTGATGTGTTTCATTAGTTTCGCGAGTTTAGTCACAATATTTTTTTTTTTCATTTGGTGGTACAGTAAAAAATATGTATAAATTTACACACCACCGAATTTAGTCGCATGAGCGCAACATACACAAAGTCAACCAGCGCCCGCCGAGCAGATTGTATCGGTTGAGTGTAAAAAGTTAGTGGCCAGAAGGCAGTAGCAGCAGACGTTATTAGATTTTTTGTGGCGTTTGTTGTTTTTATTATTGTGCAACATCATTGTCCATCGCCATCGCCATCATCATCATTAACGTTTATTCAACAATTTCCGGAATTTTAGTATTAAGTTTTATATGCGTGAATTTGGTGTAATTTGATTTTCATTTATGTGCGGAACAGACATAAAGGGATTTGCGTTTATTTGGTAAATATTTTTTTTGAATTAACACAATGATTTTTTGTGCGGATTTTTTAGGAGATTGCGCTTAAATTATGATTCTAAAATTTTGTGATATGCAATTTTATGCAATTTAATTTATTTTAATTTATTAATTTAATTGTTTAATTTAGTTTAATTTAATTTAGTTTAATTTAAATGAATTGAATTTAATTTAATTTAATTTAATTTAATTAATTTATTTAAATTAATTTAGTTTTATTTAATTTAGTTTAGGGTAATTAAATTTTATTTAGTTTAATTTAGAGAAATTTATTTAATTTAATTTCATTTCGATTCATTTGATTTTAAATAGTTTTATTTAATTCCATTTGATTTATGTTAAGTTAATTTAATTTTATTTTATTTAATGTAATTCAATTCAACTCAATTTAATTTAATTTCGTTTAATTTAATTTAATTCAATTTAATTTAATTTATTTTTATTTAATTTATTTTAATTTAATTTAGTTTTATTCAATTTAATATTATTTAATTTAATTAAGGCGTTGTGATATTCCAGCATAAAAAATATGTTTGGGTATTGCAGACCAAAAGTCAGTTTTATGCGGTTTCGAAAAGCCATTAAGTAAAAGTCAAGTCTTTACAATGATGTAATTTAGCATGCAATTTAACGAGTCAGTGAGTCACGCAGTATGGCGCAGTTGCCCATAGTCAGCCAGTTATCATTTTTAATTTATTAAATTTTTTTTTTGTTCAATTTGTTTTTCATATTGTTTAGTTTGTTATCATTGTTGTTGGTGGTGATGACATTGTCATGCCAAAGTTGCCAGATGCCAGTGGAATTTGATGTCGAAACCGATTTAGATTTTATCAATTTTTTTTTGTTTGTTTGTTGGGGGTAACCGTGCATTTGGTTTTTGTTTTAAACAGATTATCAATTAGTGCAATACGAAATTTTAAATAATATTTGAGTTGAATTGTTTTTTTTTTAAATATCGCATTTTTGATGTGAAAAATATTCAAAAAAAAACAAAAAAAAAAGCCGAAAGTATTTCGTAGTTAAACATTTTTAATTCCATCGTCGGTTTTGTTGTGGATTTTTTCCAGCGTTGCCAACGTGGTCTTGATAAAGAATAAAAATTTCACTTAAATTTAGTTATATTCTTTGCAAAAAATGTTTTTGTTTACACAGCAGTTTAGAGAATTGAATAAAACAAGAAAATAATTTAGAGAAAACTCATATGGTGCAGTTGGTGCATGAAATAGATTATTATTACTAATATATTTTTTTTCTAATATGCGGATAACAAATAACTTTTTTGATACATTTATATATTATATTGTTAGGAATATTTATATAAAAATGATTAACTTTTTGAAATATGAGTCGATTTATATATATACGTATAAAAATATTAGCTAAAAAGAGCATGCAACCAGTGGTAGATATAGCATTTTTTCAAATACTAGGACTGTTCGGATTTTCGGTGACTTTTTGAAAGAAAGATATTTCGAGATGTTTTGTCCTGCGCGCTCTTGTTCTTGAGATCACCAAACTCTAAAGGCTTGGTTTCCTCGAAAGCAGTACCGCTATACTGTGGCGCTACATAGCGGAAGTACGTTGTCAAAAATATTGCAATGTAAAAGTAATTATGTGGAAACTAAGGAGGCGATGAAGTTCACCGTAATGTAACATAGCGGCAGGTCATAAAATATTACGGCCTTCATGACGGCAGAAACTTGTTCATCACCATTTTTCCCATCGTTATTGTCAAAGTAGTCAACATTTTGTCAAATAATTGAAAATATTCATAAAATAAGCAATATTTTTGAATACATTTTTTTCGAAAAAATGTAAGATTCAGTTTTGTGAATCGTCTGCCATTACTGTTCGTAGTTTCCAATAAGCGGTGCCGCTGAGTGAGTATACCGACCGCCTTTGTCTATAGCGGCACCGCTTTTGGAGGAAACCAAGCCTTTACTCCGTATTTGCTAACTGTTTTATGGCTTTTTATTCTTTCGAGATAACAGGTTTTATACGCTATTAAGCGTGGGGTGTTTCCAATGTATGAAAACATTTTTTAAACAATTTCATAATTTCAATTTATTAAATTTTATTATTTCATAATTTGGGAAAATTTGAACCACACGACTTCAGGATGATTAAGGGGGCAGCTGTTTCTACTGTACCTTCTTAACCTCTTCAAAGCATATTCTCCCGTTAGTTGGACTCGAATCCGCACTCCTACGAAGATTGCAGGTTTGGCAAGCACATACAGCCAAAGCCATGCCTTTGTTCTTTTGCAAATTCTTCCTATTATCTTTATCGCATAGATTTATTCTTTGGGTATAGACATACTTTGGATGTTTGCTTATATCAAAGAAAGAATTTTTTAAAGCAATTTTTTAACTTTAAATAATTGGGTAAAAAATTGAATTGCTTTCCAGGCTCTCTTACCACCCAGCCATTTCTTCAGACTGACGGAGCAGAACGTCGCCCTCTTTATGAGTATTTGCCACCGTGATTGCACATGGAAGTTGTCTTTTTTATTGAAGTGGAACAACTAAAAACTCTTCTGAATTAAAAAAAATGTCATAGTACCTTTAAATCGCGGGCCCCCTCAGAAACCCCGCGCCTGGGGGAATCCCCCCATTCCCCTTCCCCTCTCGTGGGGCCTGGTTACAGTTTTGAGTTGTCCTTTGCAATATACATATATCAATCCGGCACGCTTCGGATCAGCATCTTCAGGTACTAGGCCGACTGCCGCGGGACCGTTTATCCTCAGATAATTTTAGTAAATAATAACATTAACATTGGTAATACATAATGAAGTAAACTGTAAAAAGTTTCTGTGTAATCTTCTGATCAAGTTTGTATAACATATTTGAGGGACATATGTTTTACTTCCGGCTTCCAACGACAAATCAGCTGAAAATTTGTTAGTTTTGTTTTAGAGATAGAAACTCTATTTAGAGTATTACGATCACTTCATAGTAGGTTAGGTTAGGTTAAAGTGGCTGGCTCCGCTGTCCGAGCGGGTACTCACGAAGGCCGTTGTGGCCCGTTGTGCTACCACGCGGGGGCCCCTATTTCCTGTTACCCTACTTTCGAAGAAGAAGAAAGTTTAGACCCCAGTGAAGCTAAACCAGCGCGTTTGCCTAATGAAACGCAAGATGTCGTTTGGGTTTATAGATTCAGGCTTCGCAAGGCAGCCAAAGGAGTGTATGTGGAGGCATCGGTACCTGGGTTTTGACAGTGCGGAACAGTGGCACAAATAGTGCTCTACGCTTTCTATCTCCTTCTCGTCCCTACAGCTGCGGCAGAAGTCATTTGTCTGCTGGCCCATATAGGCACCGTGAGTGCCCATGAGACAGTGACCTGTAAGAAGGCCCACTAGTGGGCTTATAGAGATAGAGTTTAACAATATTACCGATTGCGATCTCTTTTCATACAGCTTAGGCCAGATTTGCTTGGATATACTACATGTAGGTTCGTTGGTCCATCTGGCGTTTGCCTGATCCGTGAAAAGAGATCGCAGGCAGTGTTTGCAAGTGTTTAGAGGAGGGCTGACCCAACCAGCGGAGGTTATTGTTTGTAGGTTGGTGCCTTCCCTAGCTAGCTCATCCGCGGCGCAGTTTCCTGAGATGTCACAGTGGCCAGGAATCCATATTATGCTTAGATTGCAATTTTCAGCTAGTTTTTTGAGGGTTTCTCTGCACTTCAATGCCACTAGTGGCAAGGTGTTACTGCATTGCAGGGATTTTATAGCAGCTTGGCTGTCAGAGATAATTGAAATAGAATTGGCCACCTGCAGGTTAGCAAGATAGAGGGCTGCTTCCCAGATAGCTATAAGTTGAGCCTGAAAAACACTGCAGTGGTCGGGTAAGCGAAAGCTCTCGCTTAGCTTGAGCTTCTCCGAGAATCATAGTAGGTCTGTAAAATGTTTAATCATCACGGGACCAGTAGTCGTACGCGAAACCCATTAAAGTGCCGCAACAGGCAGTAAAATTCGGCAAAATAACTGATGTACTTACATACTAGATATATGGAGAACACATCTTGCTATCATATCCGGTTTATCTGTGAAAGTTTCAACTGCGGATGAAGTTGAGCTTTGTTTACATTGCATGCTTTGAGTATTGCTGCTCATCACAGTTTTAGTGACCAAATTGAATTTTTTAATTTTGATTAAATGCTAACAATAATGTAAACTCACACTGGTCCTTAGAATCCCATTTTTCACTGGCGTAAGGATTGCTTAAAAAAATAATGTCTGTAACGACTTTCGCAGAAAGCTATTTATTTTTCTACTCCCATTTTTTGAAAGCTGATAAAAATTGACCCCTTTTCAAACCCATGAGAATACACCAGTATCATGTCATATAGCGTACATCTTCTATCTTTTTCTATATAATTCACTTGGTGATTCCACCATGTACGCGGGTTTAAATATAGAAGATGTGATAACCGCAGAAAACGTTTCCCAAATGTATTTTGGTGTTGCATATGGACAACTTTTTGGCGGCAAAATGAAAAACTTGCTACGTTTCCTATGGATCCTAGACAGTGAGAATACCCCTATTGCAATATGTTATGATAGATATTTACATTAAAACAATTATGCATAACAATTAAATATTCAAACTATTCATACTTAAATTTAATTCTATAGTTATTAAGTAATTGTGTGCAACAATTAAGTTATTAAATTAAATGGTGCAAAGTCTGTTTCCGTTTCAAATTGGTGCGCTTAAAATTCGATATAATTAAAATAAAAATATTTTGATTATAAAAAGTAATAATCTTTCTGTAAAAAATGTCAGGTATAAAATAAATATGTATTCGTTGCTAAGATTAAGTATTATTTGCATTTGTAGTGCCAATAAATAAAATTTTAATATAGATAACGTTGCTGAAAAAAAAAAGAAAAAAAAAATATTAAAAAAAATTAAAAGCGATAAATGTTAAATGAAAAACGTGAGTGACGGATTATGGTGTAAATGTTTATTCATACATACATACATATATATTTTTTACAATGAATTATTTCCGCGATATAATGCCAGCAAGTAAGTGTTATTTATGTTGTATGTATATCTGACATCTGTATATATTTATTTATATTTGTTTTATGACTGGCCGCAGTGAGCGTTGAAATATTAAATTTGCTAAAGGTTAAAGTAATTATAGCGAAATTGATATGCAAACGAATTTTGCAATATATTCAATATCGACAGATATCCAAAGCAATTAAACCGATCGAAATTAATTCTTTAATTGTTTAATAAATGGAAGTGCATTTACTATTTATTTGTGTTTTGGTTTTTTTTGTTTCAAAGGACCTCTAATAAAATTTAAATGTTTTTTTTTAGATATATTTAAACACTGAAAGAAATGGTGCTAGCAAAATCAACAAATCGATTCTGTTCTTCTTATCTTAACGGAGATTCGGTGAAATTGATCGAATTATGGTTAATTCGACCGAGTTCTTTGTCAAGCGAACAAATTAGTTTAGCGATTTCAACAGAAGAGAAATTGTCGCTCTTAAGTTAATAAAATTCTGTAAAATTTACAGATTCCAAATCAATCTAACTGATTTTTTTGTTAACACAACTGATCTCACTGGCCATTTCAACAGCGATCAACAGTCAATACATGAGCAAATTTCGAAGAGAATTTTACGCTCACTGCGTCTCTACTTTGTACTTATGTATGCTGTGTACTATATATATACACATATTTACGTATACATATATATGGCGGCCGCCGTGGTGTGCTGGCAGCGTGCTCCGCCTACCTCACCGAATACCCTGGCTTCACAACCCGGGCAAAGCAACATACAAATTTTAGAAATAAGGTTTTACAATTAGAAGAAAAATTTCCTAAGCGGGGTCGCCCCTCGGCACTGTTCGGCAAGCACACCGAGTGTATTTCTGCCATGAAAAGATCTCAGTGAAAGCTCACCTGCCTTGCAAATGCCGCAACATAGGTACAACTTTTTTTTGTTCATTTTACTACTAAAACGGTCAATTACGAATCAACGATTTGTGCGCGGTTGATTCAACATCATGTTGCGATGGATAAAAATTGACAGAAATTTCGGTTGAATTGACCCGTATTTCGGTTGATTTTACCAGTCTTTTACTTTCAGTGAATGTTATCCGTCTATTAAGTCGACCTGAGCGTAAGGTGTGAAGGGATCGCTTCTCCTGGTTTCTAGGAAGCGAGGGAGATGACAAGTCTGATATTCGACTCCCTAACGATAGAGTAAACTTTCCGCCACACAACTATGATGTAGCGTTAATGAATTATCGGGATTTTGAAGCTCATAATTATGAACTTTTGGTTTCTTAAAAAAGCATGCAACAACGCGTTGGTCGATGTAACGAAATGGCTGGGTCTTCAGATTATCACATTGTTCACAACTAGTCAATGTGGAAACACACCATTGACTTCATTGAGATGACTGAAGATCTGAAACATCATGAAGTTGAGAATGTGTGTATAGTAGGCTCGTAATGCAAAAACTCGTGACTGAGGGTATACTGTCCCAAGACCCAACCTTTACTTATGTAAACCAAGCGTTAACAGATAAGCTCATTGAGCTTATTGAGAAGGAGGTATTAAAATGTAAACAGAAGAGGTTTTCGCAGCAAGAATGTTTCAAAAAGGCAAAGCTAATAGATTTACATGTTGGCAAAGAAGAAGTCTGTTTCCTGTCAGATTTAAATTTTAAACACTTCTGGCTAACTCTGTAAACGATTAGAATAACATAAAATACTCCCAGGCTTATGACCAAACTCAACAGACGTTGTTCTGACTTTCCCTATCTATTCACCTGCCTCTCTTTAATCACAATCTCTTCTTCCTATCCTCTTTCCTCTCTCCTCTGCTTTCACACTATAGGCACATTCTGTCTATGTGAAATTTATATTGACCCTACAGTTCGACTACTCTGCGTTTACCTTAATCGGTCATTCGATTTCCTTATCCTTTTCATCCGTACGTAAATCTTCCCTCGTTTGGTCACCCTCCTCCTGTTCTTGCTCTTATCTAAGTCTAAATCTGACTATTACTTTTTTCCTTTCTTAATATTTTTTTTCCTTCGCCCTCTTAACCTCTTATTCATCTTTTTCTCTAACCATTGCCCTTGTTCTTTTACTCTACCTCTTCTTCCTTTTCGCTTTACTTATCCGACTTCCCTTCAACTTACTCTGCTTTCCTTTTTCTATTTCCTCTTTTTATTTTCAATTTTCTTTAGATCTCACTTTTAAAATGTGGAGATATATCGAGCTTAGATTTTTTCCGAAAATGTAGCAAAAAAGCAAAAAAATTGCCCCCTCTCTGCTACTTAAAAACTCATGAGTCATGATGGTATTATGAGAGCCGTTAAATTTTTTTTCATCGAAATAAGAATAGTCAGTTGTAAATGACAAGGCGTCAAATGTAATTGAAAATATGTATTTAATTAGCGAGCTTTGCTCATATTGCTTTATACAATGGTTTTTATACTCAGTTGAGCAGAGCTCACAGAGTATATTAACTTTGATTGCATAACGGTTGGTTGTACAGGTATAAAGGAATCGAGATAGATATAGACTTCCATATATCAAAATCATCAGTATAGAAAAAAAATTCGATTGAGCCATGTCCGTCCGTCCGTCCGTCTGTCCGTTAACACGATAACTTGAGTAAATTTTGAGGTATCTTGATGAAATTTGGTATGTATCTTCCTGGGCACTCATCTCAGATCGCTATTTAAAATGAACGATATCGGACAATAACCACGCCCACTTTTTCGATATCGAAAATTTCGAAAAATCGAAAAAGTGCGATAATTCATTACCAAATACGCATTAAGCTATGAAACTTGGTAGGTGAGTTGAGCTTGTGACGCAGAATAGAAAACTAGTAAAATTTTGGACAATAGGCGTGGCACCGCCCACTTTTAAATGAAGGTAATTTAGAAGTTTTGCAAGCTGTAATTTGGCAGTCGTTGAAGATATCATGATGAAATTTCTGCTTAATAAAAATTAGCAAAATCGAAGAACGACCACGCCCACTTTTTAAAAAAAATTTTTTTTTAATTCAAATTTTAGAAGAAAAGTTAATATCTTTACAGCATATAAGTAAATTATGCCAACATTCAACTCCAGTAATGATATGGTGCAACAAAATACAAAAATAAAAGAAAATTTCAAAATGGGCGTGGCTCCGCCCTTTTTCATTTAAATTGTCTAGGATACTTTTAATACCATAAGTCGAACAAAAATTAACCAATCCTTGTGAAATTTGGTAGAGGCTTAGCTCTGAGGACGATAACTGTTTTCTGTGAAAAAGGGCGAAATCGGTTGAAGCCACGCCCAGTTTTTATACACAGTCGATCGTCTGTCCTTCCTCTCGGCCGTTAACACAATAACTTGAGCAAAAATCAATATATCTTTACTAAACTCAGTTCACGTACTTATCTGAACTCACTTTGTATTGGTGTAAGAAATGGCCGAAATCCGACTATGACCACGCCCACTTTTTCGATATCGAAAATTACGAAAAATGAAAAAAATGTCATAATTATATACCAAATACAAAAAAAGGGATGAAACATGGTAATTTTATTGGTCTATTGACGCAAAATATAACTTTAGAAAAAAACTTGGTAAAATGGGTGTGACACCTACCATATTAAGTAGAAGAAAATAAAAAAGTTTTGCAGGGCGAAATCAAAGGCCCTTGGAATCTTGGAAGGAATACTGTACGTGGTATTACATATATAAATAAATTAGCGGTACCCGACAGATAATGTTCTGAATCACCCTGGTCCACATTTTGGTAGATATCTCGAAAACGCCTTCAAATATACAACTAAGGGCCACTCCCTTTTAAAACCCTCATTAATACCTTTAATTTGATACCCATATCGTACAAACAAATTCTAGAGTCACCCCTGGTCCACCTTCATGTCGATATCTCGAAAAGGCGTCCACCTATAGAACTAAGGCCCACGCCTTTTTAAACTACTCATTAACACCTTTCATTTGATACCCATGTCGTACAAAAACATTCTAGAGTCACCCCTGGCCCACCTTTATGGCGATATCTCGAAAAGGCATCCACCTATAGAACTAAGGCCCACTCCCTTTTAAAATACTCATTAACACCTTTCATTTGATACCCACAATGTATAAACAAAACCTAGAGTCACCTCTGGTCCACCTTTATGTCGATATCTCGAAAAGGCGTCCACCTATAGAACTAAGGCCCACGCCTTTTTAAACTACTCATTAACACCTTTCATTTGATACCCATATCGTACAAAAACATTCTAGAGTCACCCCTGGCCCACCTTTATGGCGATATCTCGAAAAGGCATCCACCTATAGAACTAAGGCCCACTCCCTTTTAAAATACTCATTAACACCTTTCATTTGATACCCATATCGTACAAACAAATTCTAGTCACCCCTGGTCCACCTTTATGGCGATATCTCGAAAAGGCGTCCACCTATAGAACTAAGGCCCACACCCTTTTAAAATACTCATTAACACCCTTTTAAAATACTCATTAACACCTTTCATTTGATACCCATATCGTACAAACAAATTCTAGAGTAACCCCTGGTCCACCTTTATGGCGATATCTCGAAAAGGCGTCCACCTATAGAACTAAGGCCCACACCCTTTTAAAATACTCATTAACACCTTTCATTTGATACCCATATCGTACACAAAAATTCTAGAGTCACCCCTGGCCCACCTTTATGGCGACATCTCGAAAGGGCATCCACCTATAGATCTAAGGCCCACTCCCTTTTAAAACACTCATTAACACCTTTCATTTGATACCTATATCGTACAAACAAATTCTAGAGTAACCCCTGGTCCACCTTTATGGCGATATCTCGAAAAGGCGTCCACATATAGAACTTAGGCCCACGCCCTCTTAAAATACTCATTAACACCTTTCGTTTGATACTCATATCGTACAAACAAATTCTAGAGTCACCCCTGGTCCATCTTTATGGCGATATCTCGAAAAGGCGTGCATCTATAGAATTTAGGCCCACGCTCATTCAAAATACTCATTAACACATTTCATTTGATATACATATAGTACAAACAAATTCTATAGTCACCCCTGGTCCACGTTTATGGCGATATCTCGAAAAGGCGTCCACATATAGAACTTAGGCCCACGCCCTCTTAAAATACTCATTAACACCTTTCGTTTGATACTCATATCGTACAAACAAATTCTAGAGTCACCCCTGGTCCATCTTTATGGCGATATCTCGAAAAGGCGTGCATCTATAGAACTTAAGCCCACGCTCTTTCAAAATACTCATTAACACCTTTCATTTGATATCCATATCGTACAAACAAATTCTCGATTCAGGCCTGGTCCACCTTTATGGGGATATCCCTAAATGGCGTCCATCTATAGATCTATGGCCCACTTCCTCTTAAAATACTCTTTAATACCTTCCATTTGATACACGTGTCATACAAACACATTCCAGGGTTACCCTAGGTTCCTTTTACAACATGGTGATTTCCCTTACTTTGTCTCCACAGCTCTCAACTGAGTATGTAATGTTCGGTTACACCCGAACTTAGCCTTCCTTACTTGTTGTAATTGATATTAAAGAAAACAAGTAAGGAAGGCTAAGTTCGGGTGTAACCGAACATAACATACTCAGTTGAGAGCTATGGAGAAAAAATAAGGAAAATCAATCTGGGGTAACCCTGGAATGTGGTTGTATAACATGTGTATCAAATGAAAGGTATTAAAGAGTATTTTAAGAGAGAGTAGGCCATAGTTCTATGGATGAACGCCATTTAGGGATATCGCCATAAAGGTAGACCAGGGCTGACTCTAGAATTTGTTTGTACGATATGGGTATCAAATGAAAGGTGTTACTGAGCATTTTAAGAGGGAGTGGGCCTTAGGTCTATCGGTGGACGCCTTTTCGAGATGTCCCCATTAAGGTGGACCAGGGGTGATTCTATAATGTGTTTGTACGATATGGGTATCAAATGAAAGCTGTTAATGAGTATTTTGAAAAGGAGTGATCCTTAGTTCCATAGGTGGACGCCGTTTCGAGATATCGCCATAAAGATGGACCAGGGGTGTCTGTACGATATGTGCATCAAACGAAGGGTGTTACTGAGCATTTTAAGAGGGAGTGGGCATTAGGTCTATAGGTGGACGCCCTTTCGAGATATCGCCATTAGGGTGGGCCAGGGGTGACTCTAGAATGTTTGTACGATATGGGTATCAAACGAAAGGTGTTACTGAGCATTTTAAGAGGGAGTGGGCATTAGGTCTATAGGTGGACGCCTTTTCGAGATATCGCCATTAGGGTGGGCCAGGGGTGACTCTAGAATGTGTTTGTACGATATGGGTATCAAATGAAAGGTGGTAAGGAGTATTTTAAAAGGGAGTAATCCTTAGTTCTATAGGTGAACGTCTTTTCGAGATATCGCCATAAAGGTGGACCAAGGGTGACTCTAGAATGTTTGTACGATATGGGTATCAAACGAAAGGTGTTACTGAGCATTTTAAGAGGGAGTGGGCATTAGGTCTATAGGTGGACGCCTTTTCGAGATATCGCCATTAGGGTGGGCCAGGGTGACTCTAGAATGTGTTTGTACGATATGGGTATCAAATGAAAGGTGGTAATGAGTATTTTAAAAGGGAGTAATCCTTAGTTCTATAGGTGGACGCCTTTTCGAGATATCGCCATAAAGCTGGACCAAGGGTGACTCTAGAATGTTTGTACGGTATGGGTATCAAACGAAAGGTGTTACTGAGCATTTTAAGAGGGAGTGGGCATTAGGTCTATAGGTGGACGCCTTTTCGAGATATCGCCATTAGGGTGGGCCAGGGTGACTCTAGAATGTGTTTGTACGATATGGGTACCAAATGAAAGGTGGTAATGAGTATTTTAAAAGGGAGTAATCCTTAGTTCTATAGGTGGACGCCTTTTCGAGATATCGCCATTAGGGTGGGCCAGGTGTGACTCTAGAATGTTTGTACGATATGGGTATCAAACGAAAGGTGTTACTGAGCATTTTAAGAGGGAGTGGGCATTAGGTCTATAGGTGGACGCCTTTTCGAGATATCGCCATTAGGGTGGGCCAGGGGTGACTCTAGAATGTTTGTACGATATGGGTATCAAACGAAAGGTGTTACTGAGCATTTTAAGAGGGAGTGGACACTAGGTCTATAGGTGGACGCCTTTTCGAGATATCGCCATTAGGGTGGGCCAGGGGTGACTCTAGAATGTTTGTACGATATGGGTATCAAACGAAAGGTGTTACTGAGCATTTTAAGAGGGAGTGGACATTAGGTCTATAGGTGGACGCCTTTTCGAGATATCGCCATTAGGGTGGGCCAGGGTGACTCTAGAATGTGTTTGTACGATATGGGTATCAAATGAAAGGTGGTAATGAGTATTTTAAAAGGGAGTAATCCTTAGTTCTATAGGTGGACGCCTTTTCGAAATATCGCCATTAGGGTGGGCCAGGTGTGACTCTAGAATGTTTGTACGATATGGGTATCAAACGAAAGCTGTTACTGAGCATTTTAAGAGGGAGTGGGCATTAGGTCTATAGGTGGACGCCTTTTCGAGATATCGCCATTAGGGTGGGCCAGGGGTGACTCTAGAATGTTTGTACGATATGGGTATCAAACGAAAGGTGTTACTGAGCATTTTAAGAGGGAGTGGACACTAGGTCTATAGGTGGACGCCTTTTCGAGATATCGCCATTAGGGTGGGCCAGGGGTGACTCTAGAATGTTTGTACGATATGGGTATCAAACGAAAGGTGTTACTGAGCATTTTAAGAGGGAGGGGGCATTAGGTCTATTGGTGGACGCCCTTTCGAGATATCGCCATTAGGGTGGGACAGGGGTGACTCTGGTATGTTTTTGTACGATATGGATATCAAATTAAAGGTATTAATGAGGGTTTTAAAAGCGAGTGGCCCTTAGATGTATATGTGAAGGCGTTCTCGCGATATCGACCAAAATGTGGACCAGGTGATCCAGAAAATCATCTGTCGGGTACTGCTAATTTATTTATATATGCAATACCACTAACAGTATTCCTGCCAAGATTCCAAGGGCTGTTGATTTCGCCTTGTAGAACTTTTTCATTTTCTTCTACTTAATATGGTAGGTGTCACACCCATTTTACAAAGGTTTTTCCAAAGTTATATTTTGCGTCAATAAACCAATCCAGTTACCATGTTTCATCCCTTTTTTCGTGTTTGGTATAGAATTATGGCATTTTTTTCATTTTTCGTAATTTTCGATATCGATAAAGTGGGCGTGGTTATGGTCAGATTTCGCCCATTTTTTATACCAAGAAAAAGTGAGCTCAGGTAAGTACGTGGGCTAAGTTTAGTAAAGATATATCGGATTTTGCTCAAGTTATTGTGTTAATGGCCGAGCGGAAGGACTGACGGTGGACTGTGTATAAAAACTGGGCGTGGCTTCCACCGATTTCGCCCATTTTCACAGAGAACAGTTACCGTCATAGAATCTATGCTCCTACCAAATTTGAGAAAGATTGGTAAATTTTTGTTCGACTTATGGCAATAAAAGTATTCTAGACAAACTAAATAAAAATGGGCGGAGCCACGCCCATTTTGAAATTTTCTTTTATTTTTGTATTTTGTTGCATCATATCATTACTGGAGTTGAATTTTGACTTAATTTACTTATATACAGTAAAGATATTAAATTTTTTGTTAAAATTTGAATTTAAAAAAATTTTTTTTTAAAAAGTGGGCGTGTTCTTCATCCAATTTTGCTAATTTTTATTTAGCACATATAGAGTAATAGTAGTAACGTTCCTGCTAAATTTCATCATGATATCTTCAACGACTGCCAAATTACAGCTTGCAAAACTTTTAAATTACCTTCTTGTAAAAGTGGGCGGTGCCACGCCCATTGTCCAAAATCTTACTAATTTTCTATTCTGCGTTATAAGTTCAACACATCTACCAAGTTTCGTCGCTTTATCTGTCTTTTGTAATGAGTTATCGCACTTTTTCGGTTTTTCGAAATTTTCGATATCGAAAAAGTGGGCGTGGTTATAGTCCGATATCGTTCATTTTAAATAGCGATCTGAGATTAGTGCTCAGGAACCTACATACCAAATTTCATCAAGATACCTCAAAATTTACTCAAGTTATCGTGTTAACGGACGGACGGACGGACGGACATGGCTCAATCAAATTTTTTTTCGATCCTGATTATTTTGATATATGGAAGTCTATATCTATCTCGATTCCTTTATATATGTACAACCAACCGTTATCCAATCAAACTTAATATACTCTGTGAGCTCTGCTCAACTGAGTATAAAAATTGTAATTGAGAATATTCTGGTGTCAGAATGCGAAAGCGTCATATGGAAATGAGAATAGTCAATTTTAAATGAGAAAGCATGAGATGAAAATGCGAAAACGTTATTTGTAAATGAGAATATAAAAAGGTCAATAAAGTTAAGCTATGTATATGGCAATCCCGCAGCGGGGTAGGGGGCTCAGAATATACCCGCGGCAGGTATACCTGTTGTAGGAGGCGATTGAAATACCAAATTGATTCAAGGGGTTGTGTAGCGCAACCCTCTCAAGGTGTTGCCAGCGCTAACTATGGCTTCTCCAACCCAATTGTCAACCTCACCTACCCGTGGCGAATGTTGCATGTGTTCATAATAAATTGTTCCCGAGATGGCCGGGCTTGGTACCGGAGCATACCGGATCTGCATCCGGCAAAGGACCATCAACATCGATAACACTCCCCAAGGTCTTCGGGGAGTGTGTGTCGTTATCGCTACAACAACAACAACAACAGCAACAAAATGTATATGCAAACGGCCATATCCTCTAAGGATAATAACACTTGATGGGAAATTCCATATATACCAACTGACATGACTTGGAGTGAGAGAAACGACGTTGAATGCTGGAATGCTGGAATGCTGTCGCGCAGTCTCCTGCAGATGCTGATCTTTTCCCTACATACACCATACGTTTGTCAGTGTTGATGTGTCCCTGCAACTGTGTTTTTTACTTTTCCCTGAAGAGTCTCGATGAGGATCAGCATGAGCGAGCACAGTGCTAAATGCAGGATTGTCGTTTGGCCATTTTAATTACCAGCTAATGCTGATTCGATTCTCGGATGGCATGGACCACCAAAACTTTGTCGTTTAAATCGGTCGCCTACTCCTACGATCGTTGACAAGCTAAACGACGTCGAGACTCCAGACACTTATATCTCGCCGAATAAATGAGTGTACGCGCCTCTTCTAATTACAAGTGACGCTTTCGCATATTCAGTTTATGATTTCTCATTTACACCTGACTATTCTCATTTCCTTATGACACTTTCGCATTTGCATCTGGCGTTTTCTCATTTACAACAGCATATTCTAAAATACATATAATGCTTTCGAATTTTCGTTTGACCCTCTGTCATTTACAAGTACCTATTCTGATTTCCATATCACGGTTTCTCACTTACAATTGACTATTCATATTTCCAACTCATGCTTTCTCATTTACAAATGGAAATGGTGTACATAGATTGTATATTGCCAGGATTTCTCAAAATTATCATGATTCTAAAGGTCATAACTATAAATGTTTGTTTTAGAAAAAAATTATCCAAAGTTACAAAAGCCAGCAACTACATAATTTAAGACTTTGTTGTACTGAAATTTAATATACCGTTCATATACTCGAATGATATCTTCATTTGATTTATATACATTTGCATTGAAAAAGTGCCAACAATTGACATGGAAATACGAAAAGTTATCTTTGCTCCAGTTCACCATTTATATCAGGATTTCTGCCTACGTACCCAAGATACATTTAATGTTATTCTAATTACTAGAATCTAGTATAAACATAGTTTTTATAATCAAGATTGTTGTATATGTAGTAATTTGCTTTCTGGGACATTTTATTGCGATGAATATTGAAAACAGAATATCGAGCGCTTCACCCTCAACCTTTATAATTGGTTACATGAATATTTTCACCAGTATCCAAAAATATATTCCATATGTAATGCGTTGTAGGGGTAGATATTAGACCGTACTAAAAAATCAAAATCATAAGAAGACACAATATGGAATGCGGATTTCTAAACAACATAACTTAAATTTGCTTTGTAGCGCCTTTTTTGAATTTGTGTCGTGTTTTCAAAATGGGTGCTGAATTTAAATCAGGTCATGATATGACAAATAAATTAAAGCAAATACTTGATATTGGTTAGCGAAATACTTTATTCTATCATAGGAACATAATAATTATAAATTTTCGCTTCACCGCTTAAGTAATTTTGGCCGTTTGATAACAAGTCACGCCAGCTGTCTTTGTTTTGCGATAACTGACCCAAATTGGAAACACAGAGGGAGGTCAAGTCTTCCTCCACCTGCTCTTTCCCAACTCAGTGGAGAGCTCTCCCCTCCTCGGCTTCCAAACTGCGGTGTCGACTGAAATATACGCATAACCTTGCAAGCGAATCCTTTGAGTTTTTATTCGCTGCACTATCGTTGTTTCTGCGTAAAGCTTGTACAGCTCTTCATCATGATCATAGATCTTCCAGAGAACTTTTCTCTCTCCACTATAAGAGCCATCTCCCTCAAAGGCTGCATTGAAGTCGGCGAAGATACGTGTATGTCGTGAGTCCTCTCCAGGATCTGGCCCATCGTGAAGATCTGATAGATAGTAGATTTATTATGTTTCATGTCGCACTGATAAGGTCCAATCAGTGTGTTGACTATTGGCTTCAGTCTTCTACACAGTACGCTAAGTAGAAACTTCTACGCGATATTAAGCAGGATCATTTCGCGGTTATGGGCGTGGTTTGCGGGATGGCCTTTCTTGTGAGCTAGGCAGAGTACACTCAGGTCTCAATTTAGAGTCATGCGCTCAACCGACCATATTTTGAATAGATGCTGATGCATGCTCTTCACCAAGACTTCGCCTCCGAGTTCGAACACCTGGCACCTCTTGATTGTTTAGCTGCGATATTCTCACTTCATCATAGGCCGGGGACGGAGCATGTTTTCCTTAATCGGGAATCGGGGTATCGAGCTCGTTTGATGTTGTTGTTGTTGTATGGATAAGGACACTCCCCGAACCCTTGGAGAGTGTTATCGATATTGATTTTCCCTTGCCGGATGCAGATCCCGTACGTTCCGGTAACAAGCACCATAAAGGTACTAGCCCGACCATCTCGGGAACGATTTGGTTGACCACATGAAACCTTCTAGGCCATCCCGCTTACCCACCCCTAGATCCATCAGGAGTTCAGGGTCGCCAGAGCCTCGGCTGCTAGTGAAACAGAATTCGCCACGGGTCGGAGAAGCTTTATATTGTGCTCGCAATCCCTTGAATCAATTTGGTATTTTAGTCGCTTCTTACGACAAACATATGTACCTCGGGTATACTCTAAGCCCCCTAACCCGCTGGGGCTCGTCTCTCACTGCGCGGTTATATCGTCAGGACGAAGATTGCTCTATCGGCGAATAGGCAAACTTTTCTTGCGTCGCTGCGTGCATTTTTTTTTGCTGCCCAGAGACGTGAATGTATTTTGGCTGCCATACTGTAGTGGCTCAAGTCGAAATTTGGACCTCGTAGAGTATGCACATTCAGGATATTGGAACTATGTCATCCGTCGAGCACTACGATCAGGAGGCTACCAAGTAGCTTGGTGTATATTTTTATGTTGAAATCTGGCACTGCAAATGAACGTAAATCGCGTTGCGGCGAAGGCAATCCGCCGCAACCCTTTGTGAGATGTTACATCGTAAAGGCTAAGTCTTCTGACTGTAATACCAAATACCCCTTCCTTACCTACTCTGTTGTTAAAGTCGCCCAACATAATTTAATACCATGGGTGGGGGGGGGGGGGGGGGGTTGGCAGTCGTCGTATGTCTTTTATAGGAGTTCTTTTCATCCGCATCGTCTATAAATGCGTAAGCACATACAAAATAAATATTGAAAAACTTCGCCTCAATGCAGATCGCGGCTAGATGCTGGCACACAGCCGCAAATGAAAGTACTTGTCGGCCAAATGTCTTTCCCACAACAAACACAACACCTTGGCTCTGAGCTTCACGTTTGTTCATGTATGTACTATAGTACACGTCCCAATGGTCTTGAACGTTTGCCGTGGTCGCCATCAGAAAAAGAAATTTTCAATCGAGGCTTTTTATCTGGTTTCTTTGGAAAGTGTTTCAAAATGGTAGATACCAAGCCCAGCGTACAATCCAGCAAAGGGACTTGGTTCAAAGTCTATTTTATGACGGGCATGGGTAGACTCTAAGCCCCCATAACCCACAGGGGGCAATTATGGGAACAGCAAACTCTTTAGTACGGTCTAAGCAGATACCATACAATGCTGCATAGCTTGTACAATATCATCAATGTATGTGTATAAATTTTGAAAAATAGTTCAATCTAAAATATTGCATTTTTATCAGAGTTCAATGACATTGACGTTTCTGTCACTCCCACATACCCACCCAAATGTGTAAAGATATATGTATGTATAACATAGCAAGTTCGTAACATGAAAAATGTACGTGAAATGCCCATGCATGTATGTGTCTATATTCGTCTGCGCCTACAAATATGCTGCTAATGCACATCGCTGCATAAACACATTGAACGTAGGCTGCAGGTGTTGTCTGGAAATATAGCGACCGTAAATGAAAAGTGTAACAAATGTGCTGTACGTGACTGGATGCCACATAAAACTAACCACATGCCGTGCAAGCTTTCAACTACTATATTTAACTAAGCAAGAGGGCGGAAGGTATATGTGTGCCCGTCAACCGATTTTTTTTTTTTGTGATGCCTGAGCTACTGGTTCCAAATACGTAAATTTGTATGTGTTGTAAAAAGCAATTCAAGTAGCTCTTAAATTGTGTTGCTTCCAATTCAGGTTAAATAAGAATCGAATTTAGTAAACAAGTTCAAGTATTATACAAAGAAAAATAAATACTTTCAATATAGTCAATGCCTTTGTGAAACTTGAACGGTTTCGAAATCGCCTTTCTTCAGCTCAAATTTTAAAAGAATAAATAAGTCGCTGACTAGTTTAAGTTGGGTTTGATTAAGTGTAAGTTCATAGAATGGTTGGAATTGTCATATTTGTAGTTATAGGATATTTGGTAATACTAGCTTTTGAAGAGCATTGTAAAAACTGCGGCTTGCCTGGTTGTTTGCTGTGCCACGCGGATATCAAGATCCGAGCCCAAGTTTCACACGGGACGCAATTTTTATGCATATTTGTTCTGGAACCAAATACTGCTGATATCGTATGGCTGGTCGGTACTCCGTACGAACCACTTGGAAAATACAATGAACCTGCTGATGTCTATTACAGAGCATTTAGCTACGTCCATAAGTTCTGGCAGTATATAACTGCCCATAGTTCGAAAGCTAGTGTTTGCTAGATCTGGGCATGCTCACAGATAGTGGGCGACTGCCATCCTCGCTGCTGCTGTAAAGGCTGTTAAAATAGATCCCAGCATGCAGGCCAAGCAGCCAGTGCCCCGTGATTGTGGCAGTGATCATAAAAATCTCTTTCCTTGAACTATATGGTAGGTCTTCTGTTCTCTTACTGTCATAATTCGGCCATGTTTGCTTGGGTATCTTGCAAGTTTCCGAGGAGTACCAGTCAGAGACTGCTAACTCCTTGAATCTGCCATGTATGTTTCTTTTGATTGATGTACATAAGTGAACGATGCCACTGTCCTTGCAAGTTCGTTTGCCTTCTCGTTGCCCTAGATATTCCTGTGACCCGGAACCCATATGGGAATTATGTTTGTGAAGTTAGCTGCTGCTTGAAGCGACCTCTTGCAGCTGCTGACCATCTTTGATGAAGTGATGATGCTTACCACCCGCCTCTAAGTTTTGTGTGGCGGTGTAATTAATTTCAATACCCACCGTGCCTTCAAAATGTTTCATGTATATTGTGAATCATTTGTTATTTAGTAGTGTGAAAATGAATGAAGTAAGAAATGTATAAATTTTAAAATCAAAAATAAGGACGTAAATAGTATATTTATAATTAAAATGTGCACTTTAATTTACATATTTTTATTTTTTTTTAGATAAAACAGTTGCGAGCTGGGAAATGGCAGTGGCAAGTTCTGTCTACTTTAGCATTATGTCTTTCTTATTTTCGATATTTCAAGAAACAAGTTTAATGAACTGTGTTACTGAAACTGTGGAAACCACTTTTAAGAGTGTTAGAAACTTCGAAAAGTCTGCATTAAAATTTCGAGTTGAAATGTTCAAAACTTCTTAAAGCATGCAATTTTGTTGCCAAGCAATAACGTACAAGTTGTAAGTCTCTCAAGGTTTCATAAAATATTTAGCAATTGTATTTAAGGGTGTTTTAGGGTTTCTTTCATATAAAAAAAACTATGGGCCCTTCGTGGGAAAGAAAATCTAAAACCAACCTTTGGGAAAACACTATTAAAATCAATGCAAATTTTGAAAGACTTACAACTTACAACTGCTACGCAACTGGTGCTCAAACAAATTCTGAAAACTTAAAAAAAAACAAGTAAAGGTGTCTAAGTTCGTGTGTAACCGAACATTATATACGCAGCGTGAGCTTCAATTGTACATTTCATTTCAGATAAATTACTTTTCTACATAACACGTGGCACCGCCCGTTTAAAAAAAAAAAATGTTTTCCTATTTCCTCTTACAACAAAACTTGATAAGTGAAATATCATTTATTCAAAACTATTTTGCTAAGTTATAGCTTATTATTCCAGTCTACGACCCTTTTAAAAATCGCTTATATAAAAGTGGACGTGGTCTTTCGATCTCGTTCATTTTTTCTAGAAATATTTCCTGCTATAGGGAATATTTGTCTACCCAATTTTATTACGATCCTTTAATTTTTCTTCGAGTTATGGCTCCCGAAACATAGAAAAAAGGGGGTGTGTCACGCCCATTTTTTTAAATATTAAGTTTTTACTATTTATTGTTATAAATCCACTTGCGAAATTAAATACCATTGATATAAAGCTCTTTTTTGCAAAGATATAGCTTTTTTTATTAATTCACGACCCTTTTAAAAATCATTTATATAAAAGTGGGCGTGGTCCTTAACCGATTTCGTTAGTTTTTATTCAAAGCATTCCTTGTAGTTAAGGGAACCTCTCTGCCGAATTTTGTTACGATAGCTTTAAGGATTTCTGATTTATGATTAATAGTATTTGTAAAATTGATTTTATCAAAAGTGGGCGATGCCACGCCCATTTAAAAAATTTTTTTAAAATTTTTTTCAAGGATCTCATATCAGTTCACACGTCAAATTTCAACATCCTAGGTATATTATTTACTAAATAATCAGGTTTTTTGTGTTTTCCAAAATGTTAAATATATAAAAAGTGGGCGTGGTTATCATCCGATTTCGTTAATTTTCAATACCAATCTATTCGGGGTCCAGATAAGCTCGTGTACCGGACGGACGGGCGGAAATGGCTCAATCAAATTCTTTTACGATAGTGATAGTTTTGATATGTGGAAGTCTATATCTATCTCGATTCCTTTATACCTGTACAACCAAACGTTATCCAATCAAAGTTAATACCCTCTGTGTGCAAAGCACGCTGAGTATAAAAATGGAAATTCCCATGCAGACTTCTCGAATTTTTTCGAAAACCTTTTCGAGATTGGTTTGCGTAGTTTCTGTTACACAATTCATAACATTTGGCCCTTTAATTATTTAAAACAACAAAAGGCAGAATATAGGGACTGGTACAACGAATTATGCAAATTGAATAAAAATAAAAAAAGGTTTTTATGTTTAATAGCATGGAAATATATATTTATATCAATGGCAAGTCAAGAAATTCTACCATTATATTTGTTGCTGTCCATATGACCGAACTTTTGTGGAGAGACCCGACATCAAGTTTTGTACAACTGTCTAGAATCTATCCTGCAAAGGACCATTGATTGCACTCCCCAAAACCTTAATCCTACTTATTTTCCTCGTTGTGAAGGCTCAACTACAGAAGCTAATATATTGTAACGAATTTACTTACTGAAATTCCGCTTATTTCGAAACATCTACTAAGGTTCGAATCACTAAACTATTGAATAAATAACTCCACTATTCAATAATGCAAAATGGCCTTTATTAGACTACTTTCAAAGTAACACTACTATTGCTTGCCAGATAGCGTCTTAAATCCAACTGCTTGTCGCGCCTCTACTGTTGCTGCCTTTTATACTCTGTGTTTTCTCGTTCGCATCTTCTAGGCGCTTCCATTTCTAGATATTAGGTTATCAGCTATAAAATTACTACGTTTATAGCTTCTCATATGCGCGTGTATGTGTGAACACAATTATAATTGGATACCTTTGGGAGCATCTCAGATAAGATATCTGCATGTGTTTGTACGCCTCTTTTCCGCTGCGTGTACGTACATCTGTGTAGACATATAATGATTGAATTATTGATTTGCATACAAGTCGCTGCTTAGCATCAGCTTAGAGATGATAGTATCCCTTAGTGCTGCTAATATTCATTACACTGCCCTCCACCTAAGTCTGGTCGTCCCGATCAGAGAAATCTCTCTATCTAAATGCTGCCAGCCTTTCCAAATGAACCACTTTCATTTTGGTTCGTGGTTTGCCAATGGTTTGTATGCGGTACACTGCATCGTTGATCCGTTTTACAACTTTGGATGGGTCTTCGCAATTACACTGCAATTTCGGGGACAAATTTTTTTTTCGTTGTGGGTTGTATAACTGCACCAAACCTCCTCTCTGAAACCCTTCCGAATTAATTGCTTTATCGTATCTGGCTTTCATCTTGTCACTCATAATCTTTGCTCGTTGCCTTACCAGATCATGTATCTCTCTCAGCTCTTCTTCCAAGACACCAGTGGATTTCTTGACATTTCTCTCGGCATTGGCATCTAGCCCATACTTCAAATCAGCTGGCAGTCGAAGGTCATTGCCAAAAAGTACCTTTGCGGGATTTTGGCCCCTTGTCTCATGTGCTGCCGATCGGTAAGCCATAAAGAATAATGATATGTGTGTATCCCACTCTTTATGGTACTTGTCTACTACTTTCCTTAAATGCTCCTCCAATGTTCTATTGAAACGTTCCGCCACACCATCGGACTGAGGATGCAATGCAGTTGTCCGTGTTTTTCGAATGTCCGACTTCTTACACATTTCTTGGAACACAGCTGATTCAAAATTCCTGCCTTGGTCAGAATGTAACTCCATTGGTACATCATACCTTGCAACCCAATCGTTTGTAGCCACTTCTGCTACTGTTTCCGCTTCTTGGTTTGGGATTGGGTATATCTCTGGCTATTTACTGAAATAATCCATAACCACCAGTACGTATTGGTTTCCGCGGTTGCTAGTAAGAAATGGACCTGCGACATCTATGGCGATTTTTTCAATTGGTGCACCTGAAATATACTGCTTAATCTGGCCACGACTTCGAGTTTTGGGCCCTTTCGTTCTGTTGCAAACCTCACAGTTGGCAATCCACTCGGAGACCGAGCGTCTTCGTGATTCCAAGATGACCTCCACTTGGACCATTATGCAGCTCGCTGAGCACGTCAGGAATGCTCTTTCTGGGAACAACTATCAGTTCCTTCTTGCATTGACCATACTCAATCTCCCATACTCGATGAAGGCAACCGGATATCAATTCTAAACTGTTTCACTGTGCCCAATATGACTTCGCAATGGGACTCTCTGCTACATCTCCTCTCTGTTTGGTCTTTCGTTTCGTTCGAGGCCTTGCATAACATGTGATAGATCTGTGTCTTCTAGTTGACACTTTCTTAGTTGTTCCTTGTCCCATTCATCCGTACATGTTGTAGTCATTAGCTGGACATCTATAATTTCTTCTTTAGCCTCGGCCTTTGAACAGTGCTTGCATTCCAAACTACATGGTCTTCGTGACATTGCATCAGCATTTCCATGGGTACTACCTTTTCGATGCTCAATGGAAAAGTAATAGCTTTGTATTCGCTCGATCCACCGTGCCAATTGTTCTTCCGGATTACGGAACTGCAGAAGCCATTTCAACGCTGCGTGATCTGTCCTGACGCGGAATCGCTGGCCATAGAGGTATTTGTGAAAATGTTTAATGCACTCTACCAATGCCAACAGCTCTCTCCGTGTAGCGCAATAGTTCCTCTCTGGTTTTCCAATCGAACGGCTGTAATATGCAACTACCTTCTCCTGTCCATCGACCAGTTGTGATAAAACGCCTCCTATAGCATATCCACTCGCATCTGTATCTAGAATAAATGTTGCTCCTGGAATCGGACATGCCAACATTGGGGCAGTGCAAAAACGC
Organism: Eurosta solidaginis; assembly: GCF_040869045.1. Lineage (NCBI taxonomy): Eukaryota > Metazoa > Arthropoda > Insecta > Diptera > Tephritidae > Eurosta > Eurosta solidaginis. The sequence continues at coordinate 795,044 of NW_027136889.1, read as the reverse complement.
TCCTTCAATGTTTGGAAAGCCACTTCTTGCTCCTTCTTCCATTCAAAAGCTTTATTTTTTCTTGTAAGCTCATGGAGCCTATGGGCTACGCTGGAAAAGTTTGGCTAACATCGGCGGTAATATGTGCACAGCCCAAGGAAACTTCTCAATTCAGCCAGGTTCAGTGGTCTTGGCCAATCCTTTACTGCCTCTATCTTTTCATTCGCAGTACAAATGCCTTCTGTCGTTACCTTGTGACCCAAATAATTTACTTCCTTTTTAAACAGCCAACACATTTTGGCACTTAGTTTCAAACCAGCGCCAACTATTCTCTGGAAGCTGCCTCCAAGTTTTTAAGATGTTCATCAATACGATGATGTCGTCCAGGTGCACCAAGCATGATTTCCAATGTAGTCCTTTCAATACCTGATCCATGAGTCTCTCGAAAGTATCTGGTGCATTACATAGTCCAAAGGGCATCACTGTAAATTGCCAAAGAGCATCACCAACACTGAAGGCTGTTTTCTTTTTGTCTTCCTCATTCACATCCACTTGCCAATAGCCGCTTTTCAAGTCAAGTGTGGAAAACCATTTCGTACCAAAGAGCGAGTCCAGAGTGTCGTCAATTCTTGGCAATGGGTAGCTAACGTCATTCAACTTCCGGTAGTCCACGCAAAACCTAATTTTTCCATCCTTCTTCTTTACAAGTACTATCGGTGAGCCTCATGGACTAGCTGATGGTTCGATGACGCCGCTGTCGCTCATTTCTTGTACGATTTGACTCACAACTTCCCGCTTCGCCAGTGGAACACTACGAGGAGCTTGACGTATCGGCCTCGTGTCTCCAGTGTCAATTTGATGTTTCATAACATTGGTGCGGTCCGGTTTGGAACATCCTAGCCAAATATGTTTGCGTACTTTAGGAGCAGTTGTTTTGCCTTACTCTGATAGTCTTCCTCTAATCCCTCCGTCCATGCCATGATGTCATCTGAAAGATCAATATTGCTAGTTGAAACCTCTTCCTGGAGCTGTTCTCAATTGATTATTACTTCAGCCTCTTGGCATCTTCCCAAAATAGCTCCTCTGGTCAGTTTGAGTGGTGACTTGAACTCATTGAGTACTCTTTCCGCGATACGTCCATCTTGTTTTGTTATAGCCAGTGTTTTTCCTACAAGAACGTTCCGTGTTGATTTGTTTGCTGCTTCAACAACCCACAATTTGTTTGTCCCACAATCTCCACCAACCTTTGCCCAGATGACTGCTTCTGATTTTGGTGGTATTTGCTGACCCTCTTCCACCAGCACTAGTTTACTGCTGTAGCTTCTCTCGTAGCCGAAATTAAGTGACACATCCATGTTCTTATATCGCATCGTTTTGCTTTGCATATCGATCTTGATGTCTTGGTCGATTAAGAAGTCCACTCCAATTATGATTTCATCAACAATCTCTGCCACTATGAAATTGTGCAGTACCGTGACGTTCCCAGTTGCTACTTCACATGCTACTTCTCCAATTACCTGGGTGTCGTCTCCCGTGACTGTACGTAATATTGCTCCAAGCAATGGTCTTATATTCTTGTTAACTAAATCTGATCGAATGATGGAATGGGATGCACCTGTATCTACAGTCAGTAAACGCTCTTTCCATCCACATGTCCTCCGACAGTAAGATTGTTTGACCTTCTTCCAATCTGTGAGATAGAGATTATGGGGCATTCGATTGCGGGAGCCAGCTGTTGCCCCTTGCGGCTGACTCGCTTTAGTTTAACGATTAAGTAGATTTGGAGATTTGCTCATTTCCTTCAGCTCTGCGTTTACGGCCACCCACATTGTTGGAACTATTAGAAACGGTGCTGCAATGACGTGAAATGTGACTTGGGTTGCCGCAATTGAAACATTTCATAACTCCAGCATTTTTCTGTTGTGACCCCTTCAGTGCTCCCAAAATTATGTCTACCCAGTCTGGCCTTTCCACTTCCACGTGATGAGCTTTGTATGCGGGCTTACTCAAAAGTGACGCTGTTTTCTGAATCAGTGCATGGGATACCGTTTCCGCAAATGTTGGCTTTGGATTTGCGTATGTAGCTCTCTTCGATTCAACGACCCGTACGCCATTTGTAAAGCTCTGAATCTTTACCCTTTCACTGTATTCCACAGGTGCGTCCGCATTTGCCAAATGAGCCAACCTTTCAACATCCGAAGCAAACTCCTGCAATGTCTCATTTGATTTTTGGTAACGGTTTTGCAACTCAATTTGGTATATCTATTTTCTATGCTCGCTTCCATAACGTCTCTCGACAGCGGCCATCAATGCTTCATAGCTGTTCCGTTCGTACTCTTGAATCGTCTTTAAGATTTCCGCTGCAGGCCCTTTCAATGCCACGAACAGTGCAGCAACTTTATCTTCTGCATTCCCGTTGTTCACTGCTGTGGTCTTCTCAAACTGTAGCTTAAAGACGTGGAAAGGAACCGAACCGTCAAAAGATGGAGTTTTTAACTTCGTATTACTCGCTGAAGCAGCCGGGCGATTAAGTTGCAATTCCTGTATACGACCTCTCAAGGCGTCTACCTCTGCCTCGAATTTTCTTCAAACTGCATTATTTTTGCGTCCATGCGCGCTTCGAGTTTTGATGATATACGGGCCTCTTGTGCTTCTAGTTGTGCTGTTATGCCTGTCTATTTTTCTTTCAGTTGAGTTGCCATATATGTATTTTGCTCTTCCAGCTGTGATGAAATTTGTGTTTCCTGTGCTTCAATCGTGGCTGTTATCTGTGTCGATATTTCTGAAATACGCGTTTCTTGTGCCTCAATCTTGGACGTTGTGCGTGTCTTCTGCGATTCCATATATGTCTTCTGTTATGCCAGTTGAGATGTTATATTTTTCTTTTGTTCTTCCAGTTGAGATGACACTGTCGATGTTTGAGCAGATATTGCAGCCAAAATCATGTTCAAGTCTGTGCTGGTAACTGTCTGCGATGTTTCGTTTTTCTCTTTAATTTTTGTTGTTGTATCGTCGACATCGAGATGAAAGACATACTCTTCCACGTTAATTCCCTCTGCTTCCATTGCCTCTCGTTGCCGTGCCTGAACTTCGAGTTTAACGCCGCTTGTATTCAATCCACGGCTCTCCAACTACTTCTTCAGTTGCTGGACCTTCAATTCACTTAACTTTGCCATGTCCTTTTTGTATTCGAAATCTTCGGAATTTATTCAACAATTCCTCTTCTGACACCAATTGTAACGAATTAACTGAAGGTCCGCTAAATTCAAATGTTCTACTAAAGTTCGAATCACTAAACTGTTGAATAAATAACTCCACTACTCAATAATGCAAAATGGCCTCTATTAGACTACTTTCAAAATAACACTACTATTGCTCGCCAGATAGCGTCTTAAATCCAACTGCTTGTCGCGCCTCTACTGTTGCTGCCTTTTATACTCTGTGTTTTCTCGTTCGCATCTTCTAGGCGCTTCCATTTCTAGAATTAACTAGTTGGTTATCAGCTATAAAATTACTACGTTTATAGCTTCTCACATGCGCGTGTATGTGTGAACATAATTATAATTGCATACTTTTGGGAGCATCTCAGATAAGATATCTGCATGCGTTTGTGCGTTATTTCTCCACTGCGTGTACATACATCGGTGTAGACATATAATGATTGAATTATTGAGGTGCATACAAGCTAAGCAGCGGCTTAGAGATGATAGTGTCCCTTAGTGCTGCTAATATTCCTTACAATATTTTTAAAAATGCTATGAAACACCAATATAGAAATAAGTAATTCAAAGCCTACTACTTATAGGGAGTTCAAAATTTGCAAAAATTTTTGTAACAGCCTATAAATGATGAATTTTAATAAAACTTGCGGGTGCTATTTTCGTACTCGCAGCTGTATGAGTGGTTGTTTGACCTATATTAATATTTTTTGTGAATTAATGCGAATTTTCGTCTTTTGATAGATAACAAATCTAAAAAGTTATAAACAAACACTTTATTTAGTATTTGTGCGTTTTTAAACGTAACTAAGTGCATTTGTTGTAATTTTATTTGCCTAAATGTAAATAAAATGGTTTTTATTAAGATTTTTCGTGCTTTTTTTTAAATTATTTATATTTTCCTAAATTTTGTAAAGTCAAATTGATTTGTGTTTTTTTTTTATTTTTATTTTCCACTAATAAAAAAAAAAAAATGGTGCGCTGGTGAAGGGCAAATATGTGAATAGTTTTTTCTTCAGTGCAATTTCAATTAAATCATAAATGCTATTGAAAAATAAAAGAAAAAAATTTAAAACGCAAATGGTGCGCTACAAACGAAATTGAATATAAACAGAAATAAAAACAAAAAAATTAAAAGTGAAAATGAAAATGAAAGAAGTGAAGAAGACAAAAACTTAAATTCTTACGCCGCTTCAAAACCGATACATACCCTGGCCGTTGTGGAGTCGCCACTCACCCTGTGACCGCCAAGATTATTGACGACGCACGTAAAAGTCGCATCGCGTCCTTGCACTACGGTGACATTCTCCAATGGAAATGCGAAATCCGGCTCGAAGGCGCCCACTGTCGAGATTTGGTTGGAAATGGAAATATCCGCATTTCAATTGTTTTTGTTTGTTGCAGTTAATTTCGATTTTAAATCATAAATACATATTATTATTAAAATTTGTTTGTTTTTTTTTTTTTTTTTTGTATGTGCATGATAGGAAATGTTGAAACGGACGAAATTATGAGAGTGCATTTTTGTGATTTTATAATATTAATTTATTTTTATTTTAGTAATAGAAAAGTTTAGTAATTTTTTTTTTTTTAATTCACATTCGTTTTGTGAACCAAAATGATGGGGCAACTCAATTAAGCAGCATAGAAAAAATCGCGTTGAAAAGAAATAAAAGAAAAAATTGAACAAAATAATTAATAATTTTTTATTTAAACATTTTACAGAACCGTTTATACATAATTAAGATTATATAATACATATACAATTTAACAAATTGTTGCAAATCAAATGGAGCAACATAAGAAAGCGCAAATGTTGCCAATCATCAGTTGTGCAAGAAAGTCACAGTAACACAATTAAATGTACGTAAACACACACACACATTCGCGTAGCACATTTATACGGGTCAGGAAGTTTTTAAAATATCCTTGTTAATATGTGAGTATAACTCATAAGAACATTATCCGCGCACCTAGCATATTTATAGAGGCACAACGCAATCGGGTATGCGATCAGATCTGCCGTGGCTCCTGACTAATACTATGTTCTAACAGAAAAATAAATCGAGGCAATTTCGATTTAAATTGAGTGGTGTTCATACAACTCAATTTAGCTTAACCAATAGTAATTTCATAGCTGGTTGGCTCATCTCTACGGCAACAACATACCTGTTCAGATTGTCAAAATGTGCGTGTTGGTATTAGGCGAATGGAACGGAATGAAAACATAAAAATTTGAAATTTTTGTGTGTTGTAAGAAAATGTGTTCAATGTTTTGGTTTAATTTTGAGTTTGCCATCTTCTTTTGAAAATCCCTACTCCAGTGAAATGAAAAATATAAAATCAGCTGATGAGATGAGCCAACCACATAGTTGAGCTATGCGCAACTGACTTTTAAATCTACTCAATAAACACTCTTTACAAGGTTGCATTTGCATTTGCAGTTTGAAACAATTTACTAGGCATTTTTGTTTAAATTGGCAATTTATTACTACAATTTATTATAAGACAAATTGCGTAACAAATTGTCCAAATGGTATAAATTGCCAATTTGGTGTGTGTTTGTACCTAGTATAAAGGAAATTAAATTAATATGTCAGAGTGTGCTAAGAATTCTGCGAGAATTCTGTACTTTGATGACCAAAATGATGAAAAGAAAGGTGTGAAAACGCACGACCTTAAAGAGAAACTTACCTAATCGCCTAGCGCCTAGTATATTTGGCTTACATTACCGGACCATAAAAAAGTGATCTACATATATATTTCACCCGCTCCATGTTTCGAATGTCGAATAAAAGCGAAATTGTTAAATATTCGATACACCGACGAAGGAGAAGGACGAAAGTGGAAGGTACGTTCTACGAGTGCCTAGAACGCACACACGAGCGCTGCTCCTACCGTTATACGAAAGGCGATCTAGGCGACTTTAACGCCGTATGGGAATAGTTCAGCCTTCATGGTGAAACCTCTCATTATACACTAAGGCTATTCGACTTCGCTGGTGCTCGAAACATGGTCATATCCATTATTTATTTATTTATTTCAAAGTAAATCTAGGATAAATTAAAATATCCTTACAGACTATTTACAAATCATTAGCTTAAATATTATCTACCATACAAAATCATTTAGTAGAAGTTTAAACTTTGATTTATTTACTGAAAAATCTATTTCCCGGCATTAGTAAGAAGTTTGAATTCCTTCAATGCCCTAGCAATAGGCGAATGTCGCTGATTCGATGTCAATCTGGCTCTATCCAATAAAAAATATCATGATTTCGAAGTGTTGTAGATGGTATATTGAAGCGAATACGCTCCAAAAGAAACAACGAGTCAATCCTGCCCCTATCAAATCGTAAATAAATGTCCGCGCTAGAATAGATCTTCTACTATCCAGGGACTTCAGTCTTATAAGTAGACATCTAGTGTAGCAAGATGGTGAGGGATCCTGAAAATGTAATGACCGGAGCCCAAAACGCAAAAATTTTTTCTGGATCATTTCAAGTCGCTGTATATGATAAGCGTGGTATGGTCTAGGTACATATATACATAAAAATATTCACTAAGCTTCATAACTGTAAACCGATCGAGGTACATTTAAAAGAATCGACCAAGTTTATAATAAATGAACGGCATGACTTTAGTGTTTTAGACGTACGGACGATTCGAGGACATAACATCGACTTGAATCATAAGAAACAAAAAAAATAAAAATAATAAATAGAAACAAAGATATACGTCGAAAAGTTGCAGACTTCTGATGATATCACAAATCCACTCCAACACCTGCTCTATGAGAGTCAATCCGATGGAATGCAAGAGCAGTGGGAGCAAGACTCTAGAGCACTTCATACCGCCGCCGAGAAAAAAATATGGTTATCGGCGACCACGAAAAAATAACTGGTACGATGAAGAGTACCGCGCTGCAGCTGAAACAAACGACGCTGCCTACAGGGCAACGTTGAAAGCGAACGCAACAAAAAGAGTGTGCGAGCGCTACAGCGACTTAAAATGGGAAGCGAGTTGTATTAACAGAAAGAGAAAGGCATAGACAGAAAGACTTAAATGACGCCCGTGAATTTGACCAAAAACAAAAAAACAAAAAACAAAACGGCCGATATCCAGATAAGTGCTAAGATTATGGATGGGACACTTATCGGTGCTCTTGTATGGAGAAAGCGATTTGAAGTCCAGAATTGATGATGTACCTAAGCGCGCAATCTATGATGATGGAATTAATGTTCTCCCACCCATGCATAACGAAGTCAGATGGTAATAATCAGATTATAAAGCCCGGAGATGCTGATATATTGCCTGCAAAAATATTAAAATAAGGCGGTAAGGAGTTGGTAGGTCGCATGCATCAGCTTTTGCGGAAAATATGTATGGTGCATGCTTAACGTTTGGAATCTAAGTGTTCTTTGTACAGACTAGAAGTAGGGGGATCTTACAAAATAAGTAAACTATCAGCGCTCTTTATTAGTGCGGCTTCAGAACTCTTCCGTCGACCATATACTACCATCACTATGCGCCAAACATTGACAGACACCATTGAAAAAAGCGTTGTTGCACATACGTCTTCATCGAGCACCTAGGAAACTAGACTGTTGCTTATTGCCAGACAGCTGGATGGGGAGTCCAGAGTGTAAAGACTACAGGAAATCATTGCTATAAGTTCACTGTCAAAATATAAAGCGAGGTAATTGTTCTTGAAATGACAAACTATGCTCCAAATACTTCGAATTTGGATTCGAAGTTACAGTCCGTGAATTTGCTGTGCTTTAAGCTTAACTAGTCAGAATGGCCCTACCCAACTTCAAACTTACATTTTTAGTTAAACTAATTTACAAGAAGTTTAACTATTTAGCGAAGCTTCTGAATTGGTTTTAAGACATAAGTTTTTGTATACAACGTAAATGGTTTTTTTTTAATTGGACTTAAACAACTTTCGTACTGCAGAACTTTTCAAAAGCAAATCACGCACACTTACAGTCATGCTCGAAACCACATACATGAACAAATACATATAAGTAATAGTAAAAGTATGAATGCACACATATATATGAGGATCGTTATAAACCTCACCAGTACAGTTACATATAAGAAATACCACCAACATTTGCCATCGCACTGCGGTGCATTGTTGTAATGCTGTCGCTGTAATTACCAAATGTGTACCATTGAATAGTTGCCACAAGCGGCATCCAGTCTTGTTTATTGCTATGCACGGGGTTTGGCTGATATGTACAGAAGATTTTGTTGTTTTATTTGCAGATGTTAATGCGGTCCTCCTTGAGCATTGGTCTTGTGGTCTTTCCGGTGTTTCTGTTAATGTTGGCGTTGCTTGTGTTGTTGTTGGTGTTTGTGTCGCTGGTGGGTTTGCTCGGTTTGCTTTTGATTTGGTTGACTTTTTTGTTAATGCGATTGATGTAGACGCCACCTGGCGAGTGACAAATGTGGTTTCAATTGCGGTTGTCGTCATGTTGAGCAGTCTGATACTAATTTCAATGCTTGGTCGTTTCGTTTTAATTGTATCGTACAAATTCATGTATGCTACTTCACTTTGAGGCTAATAATAATGCTGCGAATTCGATTTTGATGCTAGGCAGGCCTAAATATGTAAGAAAATTATAGAATATATAGCGAAAATATTTGTTAGGAAAATGAAAGCTAGGAGATTGTAATCTAATTTATATACGGTTGAAGATTTTGGTTTAAGTCTTAAACTTTTTCGTACACATATATACATACTATGTATATGACAACATTTTCTTTTGTTTTTAAATGCCGACCTGGTTAATCTAAAACGAAACGAGCTTATATGACTTATTTTAAATAGGAACATTTTGGTTTAACATTTTAAATTATATTCTTGAAATGTCAGGATTAAAATTAAAACTAAGATATTTTAGATGGAACACCTTGGCTATGACGGCACCAGCAGCCCAGCACATGTTTTCTACTTGTCGTTAAAAGTTTTTGCCATTCAAGTATAAGGGAGAATGGCAAGGATAAACCCACTACCAAAGACCGGAAAACAGCCAGTATCTACCGATATTATCCCTTTATTCAGTAACGAAAACGTTTGAAGCCGTTATGATTCCCTCAATTAAATGGAGTTTGTTCGGTTGTCCAGCCATCAGCATCACTTCCGTAAAGTGCATAGCACTATCACCGTTCTGAACTCCATTAACAGTCATCATAGGACGGTGCTAGTGAAGCTTGAAATAGAAAGATAATTTATTGAGGATTGCACTGCAACCATGGTTATAATAAACAAGTAAGGAAGTCTAAGTTCGGGTGAAACCGAACATTACATACCCAGCTGTACACTTGAAATGCTGTTGTTGTTTGTTTTCTGTGCTTAATAGTGTTACAAGGCTGCTCAGTAATACATATACATATGGTTCTATTCTGAACTAATTTTTCTTCGAGTTATGGCTACCGAAACATAAAAAATTTCTTAGTCATAAAAGGGCGGTGCCACGCCCATTTTTTTAAATTTAAATGTTTTCCTATTTATTGTTATAAATCCACTTGGGAAATGAAATACCATTGATATAAAGTCCTTTTTTCCAAAGAAATATAGCTTATTTTATTCGTCCACGACTCTTTTAAAAATCGCTTATATAAAAGTGCGCGTCGTCCTTAATGGTTCTGATTTCGTTAATTTTTCTTCAAAGCATTCCTTATAGTAAAGGCAACCTCTCTGCCGAAGTTTCTTACGATAGGTTTAACGATTTTTGATTTATGATTAAAAATATTTGTAAATGGGCAGTGCCATTCCCATTTAAAAAAAAAATTTTATTTTTATCGAGAGTCTCAATATCAGTCCACACGTCAAATTTCATCATTCTAGGTGTATTATTTACTAAATAATAAGGTTTTAGTGTTTTACAAAATGTTATCATCGATTTGGCTCATTTTCAATACCAATCTGTTCTGGGTCCAGATAAGCTAGTGTACCAAATTCGGTGAAGATATCTCAATATTTACTCAAATTATCGTGTTAACGGACAGACGGACACACATGGCTAAATAAAATTTTTTTTCGCTACTGATGATTTTGATATATGGAAGTCTATATCTATCTCGATTCTTTTGTACATTTACAACCAACCAGAGTTGTAATACCTTGTGTACAAGTACAGCTTGGTATAAATACACACAGTTCAAAATTTGAACCCTAATCTGAAACTAGATGTTAGAAAAAAAAAATCCAGTCGGCGTTAGCCTGGTTTCGACCCAACATGCACCTGATTTGCAGTAGCTTCCACTACCAACTAAGCTATTACATATCTGTTACAAAACTTTTCACAAATCAATTTTTTTTTATTTTTAGATTTTCTTCAGCTTTGCTGGAATCCTGCACCTTCCAATCCACTCAGCGGATGTACGGAGTTTTAATTAGAAATATACGATTGTTGTTGTACATGCACTAAGTTCTGCCTATCGGCATTGTTTTATATCACTGCTATTGCCATACACCGCTGCCCAAAAACACTACCAGTTTTACTTGGGTCGCATCATCAGAAGATTGCATCATTAAAACAATGCTGCTAAAAGGGTAAGTACCACCGAACAGTTTATTATATTTGTATTACATGGATATATTTCTTTCGCAATATTGAACATCAAAACTGGTTTTGTTAAATTGAAATTGGTCTTTACTATGTCAGGTGGAACTGGCCGTTCTATAAGAATCTCATATAGAACAGAAGTTTGCTCAACGACCAAGCTAAAAAAAACCCTTTCAGAAACCTGCACCTAGATTATAAAATAACCTCGTCCTTTTGGCAAATACTAGAAGCTTTTTAGGGTCTTAATGCTTCTTGATCTGACAGCTGTGCTATCACTAACAACTGGAGTCTTAGTCTTGCGAGCTCGGGCACGAGCATGAAATGTCCTCCATCATTTCCTCCTTCAACCCGCACTTTCTACATCTGCTTTCGCTGCCAAGGCCTAATATAAAAGCACGTGAGGTCATATCATGAGCCTACAGTCTCCTCTTTTTAGTTATTATGGTCACTATGTTAGTCTAAGGTTGTAAGATCTGCAAATGATCTTGGATACTTTGGGGCCACCCGCTTGTCTTCACGTCTTTCCTGATTGGTCCATCACGTCTCTCTCGCCTTCTTCAAGTCTCACCCAATCTGCCAAGGAACCAACATACATGTATATTTCTCCCTATCCCGATTCTTTCCAAGGCTTGGCTACACTTTAACAAACTTGTTTATGTTGCGCTATGATAGATTGTAGGTAGGTAGGGAACAAAGTAGTCTATCCGTCCAATATTTGATAATGTTATACTACTATGACCGTATAGTCTACGCTGAAGCTGGTCGGAGGCATTTAGTCTCGTTGCAGCCGTTAGTGCTATGTTAAGGGCTCACGTTATGCTTAGCATTGATTACCTCCATATCCGCTCTAATTTTTTGAGGTACGTTTATTAGTACCCCAGACTTCTTCACTTTCTGTTCTGCATTGAGCTTCCACGACAACTAAGTGTCTAGAACGATTCTTAGATATTTGGAACAAAGTTTCTCCTGAAGGGTCGCATTTCCCTTAGGCTTAGAGCAATTCGGGACCTAATACCTTCTAGTGAGCTCCTCATGAAACTTGGGGGTGGGAGGGGAGGGATGGCCTGAAGGTTTAATGTGGCCATATAAATCGTTCCCGAGATGGTCGGGCTGTGGTACCGGAGGGTAACGGATCTGTATCCGGCAAAGGACCATCACATCGATAACACTCCCCAAAGCCTTCGGGGAGCAACCTTATCGCTACAACAACAACAACAACAACAACATGGATTTTACAATAAACTTGGCTACTTATCAGCCCTTCGTGCCTTGCAATCCTACACTGTTACCTCTAAGCAGTGGATGACTGCATTGAAATTCTGAATGACCTTGGAGCCAAAAACAAGGTTTTGTTAGAATGGGTTCCCGGACATCAGGTACATGAAGGCAATGAACTTGCAGAGTGCTACAGCAGAATTCTATGGTCCAGAGCCCTTTTGTGGACTCAGAAAAGCACACACCATGGAAACCATAAGCAACTGGGAAACAAAAGACTTCAGACGTCACTGGATTGACTGCCCAGGCCAAACAAAGATTGCAGTGCTTCCAGGCCTAATAATAATAATAGTCATACTCATCCTTAGCAAATTAGATCTTGATATCTACTGTATTCCGATGTTAGATTTTAGAAGAAAAAATAGTCACTTCTCGCTTTTCGGCTTGCATACCTCACATTAGTGTGAATATTTCATTTTAAGCTTTAAATATGTCGATATAAATTTTTAAGTACGTACATCCCTTAAGTGCCGCAAGGGTTAATAATTTTGTGCATGAATATTCAATTTTGAAAACCGTTTATGTATGAAGTCCCAAACTATTCATGCACTTCCTCTTGCTCCCTTACTTTGCAAGACACGCACGAGACCTGTAAGCATCGACTAAATTTAGCGAAGTGCAGCATGCCATTCAGTTGGTTTTTGTTGCACAGCGAGTCTTGTATGGTCTAGATAGCACCTGTCGCATTCATATATATTATTTTACGTCCGCAAACCAGTTGATCTTTTGAATCTACGTAAGTCTGTTTAGAATCCAACAGTGTGCTCTTTCGTTATAATTTTGCATTTGTTCGTTCCTTCACCATTGCATCTGGAAACGTGGTTTCCCGTCTAATACATTGCTCTTGTACAAAAGTCATTTTCTGATTCCCTCCCCCATTCATGTTTGTACTTATGTTTATGCATGTGGATGTAGTATTTCCAATACATCATTAGAGTATGAGAATTTAATTATTAAATTGCGAAATATGCTTTCATCTTTGCTGGAGCGCATGAATTTTTTCAATAGAGTGAAAGCTTGGCGTCGTGTTGGTGTGGTAATTTCCATTTTATTTGGTCCGACATAATTGAATTTACTTTTTTCTGTTTTCAGGCACCTTTTTGTATCAGTTGGGAAATTTTCTTGCTATTAAGTTTAGTGCAGCGCTTCGTTTGCTTCCTTCGCCGTCGCCACCCGTTGTGTACGAACCATCCCCTTTGGTAATGAAGGTCTGTGCTCAATCCACCAACAGCAACTCTTTCTTAAGCGTCATTCGTTCATCAATTTCACTACATCGTACCATCCCACTGTTTCAAAGGCCGATAGCGGTTTATATGGTATATTTTGGATCATTGTAATCACACTACTAATCAGCTTCCTTTCTATGCATCTCCATCTTTCGGTTGGCATCACCTAATTGGAATTGCTGCAGATTTATTACGATAGCCAGGGATTGCTTTGCAACTGTGTTTCTGTTTTGCAGCTTTTGAGTTTTACGATTTTGCGATATTAAATCTTCCCAATTTGCCCTGCTATGCAGATCTAGAGGTCAGCGTTCTTTCATTTCGGTTAGCTTGCCTCATAGTTCAGGGACTGAGACGTTTGCACTTCTCGTTGCGACTTTTTATGAGTGTATTGCCTTCGATTGCTTTCACTGTCTCACGAGTGCAGGTCAAGCGGTCGCTTTCGTGAACTATAAGATTTACCACGATAGACAAAGACCCTCACAGTTTCGAGTTATGTACGCCGTCTGCACTAGCGCAGATGCCAAAGCGCCAGAGCAAAATCAAGCAAATACGGTCACTCGATCATATAAGATGACATTGCAGGAGACGGCTTAACGAGATCTTAGCTAATTTTTCCTCAAAAATCGACCACATCACGGCTGTTGTTGGGTTCCGGGGCAGAACATAAGGTAATATTCGAGGGAGGAGTGAGATGACGGCTTCCACCATAGTAGGGGCGTTAAAATATACGCAGATGGCTTGAAAATGTCAAAAAACTGTAGGTGGACTCTTCCAAATATCTGCATGTAAAATATTCGTTCTGACTTCCTGACACATGCAGTTTTTCCAGGATGAGGTCTATGCCAAGAGAGAAAGCTAGACTGCTCCAGGACAGTACGGTCTTAGACACCAATGCGACAATTTTTCTCGACAGCAATTTCGCCTTAAAGGCATACGAATTCAGTGTCGAGCCTCGCTGGTGTCCATTAGACATCTAAATATCTCTTTTTGCTAAATCACTGGACTGGGAATATGAGATTAAAGCAACGGACTTGCTGCAGACTAACCGAAAGGATTTCGTGGTCCCAAGGTTCTTATGACAATTTTTGGAAAAGAGAGGAACTAGTTTCCTTCTCAAGCTTACGATATCCGCTCTTTGAGTTCTTATCGGTGTTATCACAGATTATTGCGCTTTTGTGCCGACGCTCCGCATACAACAAGATCCATCTGCAGAAGTTGTGGGCATGAGGAGGGAGAAGATTAGATTCATAATTTTTTCCGCCCGTGTCCAGGTCTGAAACCAAGATTTGTTATATTTCTGTATACATGTTTGGGAAGGCGAATCTTTCGCTCCTACTTAAGCTCATCAGAGAAAGTAAACGGTTCGTTGAGTACTAGTGTGAAGTAGTCTGGTTGAACGAATGTGCCGCCACTCTTGAGCTTCATAATATGGTAACTGTATGTATATCTCCATTTAAAATAAACTGCCACAAGCGCTCGACGCTGAAGTTTCACAAACGGATACCTGCAAATGAACTCTGTGGATGTTTTGAAAAAAATCGGAAGTTGCAAGGACATTCTATTAGCACCGGCTGAAACTGCAGTTCGTACATTCCTATGTCTATTGTAATATTTTCTCTCTAGCTTCTCCAACGCTCTACCATTTAAAATAACAATCACAACAAAAGGGATTAAAACGACAATACCGACAAATGTAAACAATGCGATAGTTATTTTTGGAAACAATAACGATATAACCATGGTAAAGTAATCGTAGAAGCAATGAAGTGGGTATGACAAATGAGCAGATGACGCGTTGGAATATTCAAAGAGTAAGAAAATACCTACGCGACTGAATTTTTTCTTTTATTAACTATCTGTGCGCCAGTTTAAGTGCTGCCACCTTTCGTGTTTTACGAGTAACATCCTTTCATGACTTGTTTGTTTTGTTCCTTGTCTTTTAGTTAAATTCCTCTGTATTGTTGGTGTTAAATATATAAAACATACATAATATTGTTTGTATGATGTTATTGCGTACCACCCGATTGTTGTCACTACTACTACCGTTATGTTGGCATTATTGTCCGCTTGACAGCTGCACATTTATCTTCAATGCAGAACGTGCCGCTATTTACATTTGCACGTAATAAATTCCATGGGAACTCTCCGCCATTGCTAGTCGACCTCAGTCGTTATAGCGCGACCCTCTGGCGTAAAGACAAAGTCAACCAAAGCAGTAAACACTAAAATGCTGGCTACACGAACAGAGTCTTGAGTCTTGCATTTGTTTCACAATTGAAGTGCTTCGCTATCCCCATCGTTAGTGTCTTCTTGCCATTCACTTGGCAAACAAAAACAAAAACGCGGACCAAGTGCTGGCAGCATTGCTCAGAGTTGTCGGTTTGTGGCCGCCAAACGAATTTGCCGCAAGATTTTTGTTTGTTTATTTGCAAAGTGTAGGTGTCCCAGCCAATGTGACCCATGACTTCAAGTTGTAACATCTGCACTGACTTGTCGTCTTCATTTGTTGTTGCTTTTGTTGCCTAGCAGCATAATGTGTTGTACTTTTTCTGTGCCGTTGTCGCTTTACTCTTATCTGATTCGCTCAACGTGTTGCATTTTATTTATTTTATTGCTACGAATTTGCCGTGTTTACTTTCTTCGTGCCCATTTTCTATTTTCTTTCTGTTTACTTTAGCATTTTTTAAATGGGAAAGAGCACCAGTAGTCTCTTAAATGTCCACGCATAACATATATAGCCTTCTGTGCTCCAAAGCAGGTTGCCAAAAGCTGTACATGCTTCAATGAAAGAGTTTTGATCAAAATTGAGATCATATCAACTTAACGATATTCATTTAATTCTAAATACATCTCTCTTTCACGTAACTTACCGGCAGTACGTTGAACTATGGGTTCAATACGCGGACATTTATCCATTAAAGCCTTTTTATATCCCATTTTCCAGACATCTGGTTTTCTATAATATGCGTTCTTCCTGCACCGTGCCTAAAAGACTAACTAACTGTAATACTGGAACAGTTACCGTGACACTTTCTCAAATCACATTGCATGCTCTGACTTCATCATACACGAGATACATTCATTGGCCTATGGTATCGCGGTGATCAAATATATATATGAGCCCGATCGGTCGGATCGGTTTGACTCCCAACGAGAAGAAAATAAACGGTCAGTTCACCTCGATTAGCATCACCCTATGAGGCTGAGTAGATTTTTCCATATTGTGGTGAACATCAATCCAAAAGACTGAAGGCATGAACCTGAAATGATCGAACCCTTTTAGGAGTGTGTGCCGATGCCCTGCTGTTTCGGATGATTGATATCCTTGCCAAGACAAAGGCCGACATCACCACCATACAGGAAGCACGATGGATGAGGCAAGACAGAAGAGTGATAGGGTCTTGCGACGTCTACTACAGTGGGCATATGAACAAACGCGAAATTCGGAGCAAAGGTGTTGGTTTTGTGTTGGGAAGAAAATTTCACGCCAAGTTCTTTCGTTCACGGCTGTGAGCGAGCGCCTTGTCGTGATTCGAAAGGTACACCAAGCTACTTGGCTATCCCCTGATCGATCACGTAGTGATCTGCGGCAGACATTGCACAAGTGTCCTGGATGTCCGCCCACTACGAGTTCGAAGTTCCTTGTGGCAGAAAAGTTACATACACGCTTTTGTGCAGGAAAGAAAATGCACGCAATGACATCAACCTGACAATGTGACCGAGCAGAAGGAGCATATTTCTCTCTCATTACGTACCGCCACCGCTGACATCAGATTTCCAGCGAGTCCGAAAAAACAACTGGTATAATGAAGAATGTCGCACTGCTTCGAAAAAGAAGGTCGCTGTATATGGGGTCACGCTACGTACAGGCGCAGCCACGCGCGGGGTATTGGAGCGTTGCCGTGACTCGAATAAGGGAGAGATACGCCTTTTTAGGAAGACAAATCGTGAGGCAGAAGGGCGTGAGTGCGAGGAGCTTCAGATGCTGGCTGATAGGAATAATGCCCAAAAAATCCGGCAGATGAAAGAAGGTTTCAAGATCGGAGCAGATTCCTGCAGGAACGATAATGGCGACCTGGTCACTGACGTACAGAATGTGCTAAAGTTGTGTTTGGAAAACTTCTCCCCATTGGTAGCTATCGATGGAGAAGGCGAGCCCAATTCCCAAATCGCCGATGTTAGAAAACACATTCTGGCACCTGACCATGACGAAGTAAGAATGGCAATATCTCGGCTAAAAAATTGCAAGGCGCCAGGTAATGACGGAATACCCGCCAAACTATTCAAACATGAAGGCTAAAGCTGGTAAAAAATGCATCAACTCCTATGTAAAATATAGTCGGATTTGCGAATGACTTCAGCTTGAGTGTACTCCGCCCAATCAACACGAAAGGCGGTCCTGCAAACCAAGCCAATAGCCGCAAAATCAGCTGGTCGAGCTAGGTCTGAATGTTAGTTCCTACAAAGTTAATAGGGCTCTGCCAGATGACGTTGGGAAACAGAACCAGCCCCGTTAGGACTAGGAAGGAACTCTCCGAGCCATTCGAAACCAAACGCAGCTTCAGACAAGGCGACTCCTTTTCGTGCGAGTTCTTAAATATAGTGTTGGAGAGGATAATTCCAGCAGCAGAACTAAACAGTCATGGTAAAATCTATTATGAAAGCGTATAATTGCTGGCGTATGCTGATGACATTGATATAATAGGCCTTAACAAATGGGTTGTGAGTTCTGCCTTCTCTGGACTAGATACATAAACGAAAGGACAAAGTACTTGGTGTCATCCAAGAAAGAATTTGCGTATTCGCGCCTTTGCAGCCACGTCACTGTCGACGGATATGAATTCGAATCCTGCGAAGTATTTTGTGTGTTCAGGAATCATTATTAAATTATCTAACCGAAAAGAACTCTTATCAACTAGTGCTACTTTGGACGGAGTAGATGGGATAACTCTTAGAGTGTTCGAGAAAAAAGCTCTCCAGAAGATTTATGGTCCTACCCGTGATGTTGATGGCGATTATCGAAGAAGATAAAATTATGAGCTTTATGCAGATATGAAGATAGTACGGCGAATAAAAACCCAAGGCTTCGCTGGCTATGTCATGTTATGCGCATAAATGAAAACGCTCCGGCCAAGAAAGTATTTCAGTCGATACAACAGTTTGGAAGCATAGGAAGGGAGTGACCTTTAATGTGTTGGGAGAGGAAGGTAGAGGAATACTTGACCTCACTCGGTGCTTCCAATTTGCGTCAGTTATATCAAAGCAAGGATAGCTGGCTTCACTGGTTACGAAACGGCCAAAATCGCTCAGGCGGCTAAGCGCCAACTAATGCATGAATGAACATTGGATTTGGTATACATTCATATCTAATGGAAGCCCTCAAAAGGAAATTTTTATTGCAGTGGAAGAAACGAAAGTACAAAACATTTGATATTGAAGGTTCTCTATCGATGGAAAAAAGCTTAGGTGTGGAATTTAATTCCAACCTTCTTATCTCCACATTCTTCACCAAAGCAAGGCTAAATATGTTGATTTCAAGTCTAATTGGGTATTTATTTTCGTTGCTTTAGTAAAAAAGACCATATTAGGTAATTTTCGTTAAAAGCTATGTGGTTTACAACAAGGTATACAATATCCGTTTCCAACCAAAATTTAAAGCTCTTTAGTTGTTTTTTCATTATTTTTACGTCTTTGGCACTCTAAGGTTTTCACTCGTTTTCCCTTACTTCCTTGGTTGGCTTGGTTTGCAAGTTGTTTTTATACTGAAATTGATTCTATAGCACGTAACGTCGTTAGATATCAGTGAAGCGATAAGTTCGGAATATGAAATTGAGGTATTTATTTGCTCACTTATTGGCTGCGCACGCAGTTGCTTTGCTGGTTGAACTGAAAACCGTGACTTCTAAGCACGCTAACGTCCTTGCTTCGTGCAACTTTCCATTCACTTACGTTAATTTTTTTTCCACCATTTTCGATAGCGCTTTGCCAGAAGTCGCCGTCTCCAACGATTCTTACTTGCCGGTTTAGTGCACAGCAACAGAAAACGCAAAAGTAATTTAGAAAAACTATTTGGTAATATCTAAACATTGGCATTGAAAGCCGTGTGAACGTGCATTTAAAGGATTAGCTTATCTGAGCTTATTTGTCAACTCTTTAAGTGAAGATTATTGGCAAGATGAAGAAAAATATTGGTTTTATAGAAAAGTGTGCTTTGAGGAAGATTTTTTTCATACTTTATTTATAAGGACAAACCAAATTAAGAAAATACAGGGCGCGTTGTTCTTTCGAAGAGATTCAGGCCGAGCTTCCCTTCCATTTGGAGTCGAGCTCAAATTGGCGGGGCGGGACCTACTTATTTTATGGTAACACAAATTGAAATTGAAATAGTTTTTCACCTGATCCTTCCATCAGAGCGAGAGCTGCCGTCTTAATGCCAGCGTAGCCGCTATGTGGAGGAGGAGTGGAGTGGAGGTGGGAGTTGGAACGGGAATAAGAAAGAGATAAATGGAATAGGAGATGGACAAGGATTAAAAGAAAAATGTAAGGAAAAGTAGAAGAGAATGTGTTAGAGAATGAAAAGTTCGCAAGTATAATATAAGTATGCGTAAGGGTGACTCTTGTTAATCAGTGAATTTTCCTGTCGTCTCCATTCAAACAGTTTCACAATCAGATCAAAAATATCACATATAATATTTGTATACAGCTCAGATACGGTTGAGCGGTGTCTTACAGTGCTCAACGTTGTGTCTTCACTTGGCGACTCAAAATAATAAAGTTTTGTTAAAGAAAAAATAAAAAAAATAAATGTAAGGTGCGATAATCTCCGAAGAGATCTAAGGCCGAGGCTTGTTAAAGAAGTCAACGTAAAAATCCTTAAATATGGTAAATCACATTTTACCGAAGACGAAGACGACCCATCATTAAGACAATTAATAGGTCAAAACTTATAAAAATTTTGTTGCAGCCTAGACGCTCTTTATTTCACAAAATCCAATTCAAAATTGAAATAACTGTTTTCTCTGATATAAGGTTTTGATTTGTACTGTCTATTTGACAAGAATTTCAGTGTCGTCGCCGATATCCCATACACATTTTGGTCCGTTGTTAAATGCCGCTATAGCGAGTTGTATAGAGGTTCACATTTAGATTACCCTGTGGAGGTAAAATTTGTATGTGATATAATTTTTTTAAGTACTGGTTTTGGTTATATTTGGTTTTTCTCTATATAAAAATGTTTACTACACTCAAAGGAATGGTGCTAGTAAAATCAACAAATCGGTTCTGTTGTTCTTGACTTAACGGAGATTCGGTGAAATTGATCGAAATATGGTTAATTCGACCGAGTTCTTTGTCAAGCGAACAAATTAGTTTAATTATTTCAACAGAAGAGAAATTGTCGCTCTTAAGTTAATAAAATTCTGTAAAATTGACAGATTCCTAATCAGTCTAAGATTTTTTTGTTAACACAACTGATCTCACTGGTCATTTCAACAGCGATCAACAGTAAATACATGAGGAAATTTCATAGAGAATTTTATGCTCACTGTGCTCTCTACTTTGTACTTATGTATGCTGTGTACTATATGTATGCACATATTTACGTATGTATATGGCGGCGCCGTGGTGTGATGGTAGCGCGCTCCGCCTACCACACCGAAGACCCTGGGTTGACATACCGAGCGAAGCAACATAAACATTTTAGAAATAAGGTTTTTCAATTAGAAGAAAATTTTCCTAAGCGAGGTCGCCCCTCGGCACTGTTCCGCCTACCACAACGAAGACCCTGGTTCACACCCCGGGCAAAGCAACATATAAATTTTAGAAATAAAGTTTTTCAATTAGAAGAAAATTTTCCTAAGCGAGGTCGCCCCTCGGCACTGTTCGGCAAGCACTCCGAGTGTATTTATGCCATGAAAGGATCTCAGTGAAAACTCATCTGCCTTGCAAATGCCGCAACATAGGTACTTTCGTACAAAGCTGTCGCAACAAATTTGTTTGTTCATTTGACTACTAAAACGGCCAATTACGAATCAACGATTTTTGCGCAGTTGACTCAACATCTTTTTGCGATGGATAAAAATTTACAGAAATTGACCCGTATTTCGGTGGATTCGACCAGTCCTTTTTCTTTCAGTGTATGACCCCTGTGCAACAAATCTCAAATGTCTGATATCGGGCACCGAATTTATATGAGAAATTTTGACCACGGCGTTACTGTTCAAAGGAGTGAGACTAGTAAAGATACTATATGTTATTTACATAAGAAGCACCTTAGCGTGCATTAGGGTGACCCTTTGTTGTATAGAGAAACAAAAATGTGTTTGGATCTTTGATCGAACCCCTACAAAAATGCGAATAGCGTATAAACGAATATATATAAAGTTTTCCTGCCACAATGAACGCAAAAGGAAATTTCGAATTTTAATTTGCTTAATTCAAAAATCGGTTGAGAAAAATTCTATATTTCTCAACGTTACAAATATCGGACCAAAGTTAATATACCATTTCATGTTCATGAAAGGTATACAAAGTTGAAAGTTTTGCGAGATTTGTCAGAAACAATTTCGCCCATAATAAATGATTTAGGGTGATTGTAATGGGTAGTGGAAATGTAAGAATCCCATTTGATTGGCCTAAAATTTTGCACACACAAATTTTAAGGCTATTTCAACATTTATGTGGGTTGTGATTGAGAATCGGAACACTTTGGAAAGTAAGGGCCACACTATTGTGCATATAAACTATCTAAAATAAATTAAGAAATCAGATGCAATCAATTCAACAAAATTATACATAAAGCAAAATATGCTTTGATTTACTTATCGATAATAAAGAAATATTTTCAATGAAATAGAAATTTTATTTCCACGTAATAAGTTCAATTCCTATATTTGAGAATACAGCAAATTTGACGATTAGGAACTGTTATTTACAGTCGAATATTTTGAAGTATGAACCACAGAATTTGGTGCTTGCACATACAAGTTAACATCCATAGTTTTGCCAGTATTTCAAGATTGCACTTCATGAAATTAAATTTTGTGTGTTTTAAATGTCTCATATATATTTATTTATTTATTTACATACATACATATAAGTATGAACATATGAATATTTGTGCAACTGCAATTGCAAAAGCAACAATAACAAAAGCAGTATGAAAGCTTAACTTTGTAAATCTTTAGTTGGCAGCAAACAAAGAGGAGTCAAATAAAGTCATCCAACCCTTTTCTTGCAAAACTCAAAAAGGGAACGAATGTAAAAATATCATCGGATCCTTGCTGCAGTACGATTTCAGTTTAATGTATCGTTTGCAATGTAACTGTAATTGTCTGGCTGTTGATCTTTTGTACTCTGACCTGCAGAAAACGAATGCATAAAATTTAAAATATTATATTTAAACGACAACAGTAAAAAGGAGGGAATTGTTAAAGATGTCAGTTTGGTGTTTACATGGGTATACAGTATTGTGCAAAACTGAAGCAATAAATTCGGCTTGTTAAGGTATGGTTTACAGATGTGTCGTCAATTTTATATTGAAGCTTTATCGGTATCTATTTCATAACAAATCGATGAATTTTCAATGACATAGATAATTTTTATATAAAAAAAACCGATTACTTTTATAAATTTGGGTTAAATTATTGCTTACTTTTCGGTAGTAAATCGAACAATTTTGAACACAAATCGAAAATATTTTGATGACCATTCGATAACAAGTCGATGATTTTTCGATAGACGAGCGACAACACCTCCAAGTTCAATATACCTCGTCGATAACAAGCCTCTGGAAAACCGATGAGAAAGTGTTGATATTTCGATTACAAATTGATAACACGCCTTGCCAAAATTTGCCGTCTGATTTCGCTCATATCAATTCGATCAAGTAACAAGATTGTTTCCACATTAATTTGCAGTGAAGTGGTTGCACTTACGCTAACATATTGTATTCCCCATACAGCATAGCAATACCACACACTACACCAACACTTAGGGCCGATTTCACAATCTCGACATAGGCTAAAACTTAATTGGAACTTAAGTTAGCCCAGTTTTGAGGCAAACTTTTTTCGGTTTCACCAACTTAGGTAATAAACTCATTTGACATACAAAAACCCTATCAGCAGTTTCATACATAGTAGTATTTTTGACTAACTTTTAATTACACGCCACCCAGTGCATTCACACAATAGCAGGGTTGCTATATTTGCATAATGAAGTAAGTATCAATACTGTCATTTAATTCCACTCAAAACTTGTGCTACAGAAACACTGTTGGTAGTCGAGAATGAGCTATCTGACAGGTATTCTAATTTGTGACACAGCTAAGCATTGGTGGTGAAACAGAAAAATTAAAAAATATGACTTAACTAAGTAAAGTCGAGTTGGTGAAATCGGCCCTTACAGTCTATACTCCCCTATATAGCATACCACTTTAGTTGGCGCGACGGAGAATACCGAACACGATTTAGACGAAGAGCTGTACGAGATTTATGCCGAAATCAAATATCTTCTCAAGTAAATTATTCAGAAAAAAAATCTTTTACACTGAAAAAAATTTAACCGCACGAAGGGAGGTTTGGGTTAGGTTGAACTTGCTTGCCAATAAAGACTTCACATAACAGGACTCACATACCAGAATTTGTTGGACGACTAAACGGAAAATCCCCTATTAAGTACCAGGAATTATGTTATAAATAAAATTAAAGAAAAACAGTTTTTTAAAAATAAGCTTTTATTATTGGTTAATAAAATTAAATAAAAAGTAAAAAATAAATTGACTGTAAAGAAATATAACACTTTAATCCCCTTTATCGGGATTCAAGGGGTTGTGTAGCGCAACATATAGCTTCCCCAACCCAATTGTCAACCTCACCTTCGAGCGGCTAATCCCGTTTCACTAACAGACGAGGCTCTGACGACCCCAAGCTCCTCATGGAACTTGGGGGTGGGGAGGGAGGGATGACCTGAAGGTTCAATGTGGCCATGTAAATCGTTCCCGAGATGGTCGGGCCAGCACCTTAATGGTGCTGTGTTACCGGATCGTATCGGATCTGTATCCGTCAAAGGATCATCACATCGATAACACTCCCCAAGGCCTTCGGGGAGTAACCTAATCGCTACAACAACAACAACATAACACTTTATAAGTTCATTGTAACCTTTAAGGATAATTAGGCTTTTTCGTCTGCGACATAAAAATTCCATATTTTACATAATTATATATTTTTAACATTAAAACTTTACATCTAAATTATTAAATCTTACCGTTTACATCACAGTCCTAATTGTTGTAATAAAAAGCGTGTTCTTCTATTCGAGTGTTAACTAACTTAAAATCATATTTTATTGTGAGTTTGCCTATGTCGCGTTCAGTTTACAACTACTCATTGCAGATCTCTGTTCTGTTCCATCGCCAAAAATCTGTAAAACAAAATCAAGTGCGCAGAAAAGTATGCAACATTTTGCGATAACAGCCTAACTTCTACGTTTGTTGCATACACAAACAAAGCGAAGTTACCTGCGTCTTGAGGACTTAGGCTTTTGTACCCTTGTGAATACAAATATTTACCGATAACTCTGTTATCGATTAATTTATCGAATTCTCACAAAGCAATATTGCATTGTCATCGGAGTTATACATACATAAATATCAGCTTAATCGGACACCGGGAAGTTTATCAAATTTTACTTGCAAGATTTGATTACAGACAACAGCCAAGTGAAAGTAAATAAAAGCTTATAAAAAGAACCACCGCCCCTTGGCAAATAATAGCAGTTTTCTAGAAACAAGTTTAATTACTGCCGCGGGTTCTGGGAACTTTGCTACCCCTAGTAGCTGAAGCCTTGGCCTTGCGAGCGCAGGACACAAATGCAGAACATGCTCAACCATTTCTTCCTGCAGCCCGCATTTCCTACATCTGCTATTGCGTATGAGGCCTGAGTTATAGGCATGTGATGCCAGAAAGCAGAGTGTAGTTAGTTTGCCCATTATGAGCAAGTTTGTAAGTCAGTTTTCGTAGGATTTGCATATGATCTTAAAAATTCTGCATCCCCGCACTTTCATCGACGCTTTTCTTGCCTGATGGATCAAAGGCAACTTCTGTCACCTTTTGATTTATCCCAAGCAAATTGAGATGTCTACTTTGCCCACTTATCGGTTTTTTGGTTACCTTCGTCCTTTTATGACCGGCAACCTAGTATAAATGTAGGACACTAGAAGATTTTTTGGTGAAGTGCCGTGTGTAATTATTATCTTAATGACTGTTTGACAATGTATATATGTATTGATGCGACTGCAGCTTGAGCACGCTTTTTCCGCCTGCAGAATCTCAAAGGATATGAAAGTCTATATGATCTATTTGTTTCTAGATCGACACAGCAAACAGCATATCCACAACTTTGTTTATTTGGTTCGAAAAGCTCCTCCATACGTAGAGTTTTGTATTACTATTTACAAGACAGTATCGAAAATATAGATTTGTTAATAAATCCCTGATCGTTTTGCATGACATAGCAGTGGTCAAGGTTATTTTTCAGTAAACCGATCCTCACTGAGGAGCAGCTCAAAATCTTACTTCCGGGAGAAAAGACATTGAAAAGTTATTTAAGGTACAGCTGTTGCCTCGTCCGTTCTGATGTCGCGTAGTTTCACTTTTTTCCAAAATACTTAATAAAATAATTAAGTTTTATTTCTGTATATTTAATAGCTGATACAATTTGCATTTATTGGAAAAGGCTAAGCCTGTACTATTAAAATTTCACGCAGTTTAAGAAAACGGGGGCTATATAACATGCATAAGCAATGCTTAAAAAGGCCACAGTGGCTGCCGTGATACGGTGATAGCGTACTCCGCCTACTACACCGAGGGTCCTGGGTTCAACTCCCGGGCAAGCTAACATAAAAATTAAAAAAAAAATTCAATTAAAAAAATTAAAAGTTTTTAATCGAGTTAATTAATTAAAACTTATGAAATGGCGGTTGGAGTCGGCATTAAACATTTAGCTCCCTTCCCGCCAGCTCGCAAGGAAAATTAAAAGGAGCACGACTGCAATGGGAAGAGAAGCTCGGCCTAAATCTTCTCGGAGGTGAATCGCGCCAAGTATATATGTTTTTAAATAGCCACAGTGTGATTCAAAATTTCTTTCCCTGCCCCATATTAATCTTTACACAGTAATTATACCCAGCTTTACTTGTACACAGGGTATTATTACTTTTATTAGATAACGGCAGTTTATACATGTATAAACGAATCGAGATAGATTTATACTTCCATACATCAAAATCACCAGTATCGAAAAAAATTTAATTTAGTTTCATCCGTTCGTCCGTTAACACGATAACTTGAGCAAATATTGAGATATCTTCACAAAATTGTCTAGACCCAGAATAGGTTGGTATTGAAAATGAGCGAAATCGGACTATGATTCGATATCGAAAGTTTAGAAAAATGGAAAAAATTAAATAAAACGAATATCGCTAAGCTAATGAATTATTTCTATGACGCAAAATATAAATTTCGAAATTTTTGGGATATGTTCTTTGCACCACCCACATTAAGAAAGAGAAAATTTGGAAGTTTAACAAGCTGTAAATCAAAAGCCGTTAAGGATATTACATAGAAATTTGGTAGAGACACTATCCTACCCAAATTATATAGACAGAGTGAATCAAAATTGGTCGAGGGCCACGCCAACTATTCCTAAAGTTCTAACCTTAACAAAGTTTGCAGTAATTCTATGTTTTTAACTACCAGAACGAAAATCGACACGAATGGGGGCACAAAGCTATAGCCCTTCTTTGCTTGGCCTGCTGCCACCAAACTACTATTGGCCTTACAACAGTATTTAATGTCCAGTACATCATTTTTGGAGGTATCCCCGATGTTCTGCCGTAGAATCGAGTACAGGCGAAGAAAGCTCTTGTTGCTTTGTTTAGGATAGCATTCAAATGAGCATTCCATGTGAGGATTCTATCCAATGTGACCCCTATGTATTTTGCCTCCATTGAGAATTGTATTTTAGTTCCACCCAGGGATGGTTCTGGGATGGATGTTTTCCTTCTCCGGGTGAAAGGCACTAGGACAGTTTTGTTAGGATTGATATGCAGTCCTTTGGTATCGCACCACCTCTCTATGATGCGAAGGGCTTGTTGTATCCGATTTAATATTGTTTCCTCGTGCATCCCTGTGATGCAAATAACTAGGTCATCTACATACCCTTCTGAGGGAAGTCATCGTTGACCAGGGTCCACAGGAGAGCACACCTTCTTTTGGGCATCTTCTTGTGGCAGCAATTGATTCAGTTGTCCCTCCAAGTTCCAAATGGATTTTTATAATCTTTAACATAGACAGCATCTATCGAATTATCATATTTCGATTTTTTGCATACATAAACAAATATCTCAAAATCAATTTTCTATTTCTTTTAAATTAAGTGAGAAGACTGTAAAACGCGACTACGTTTCTTCAGAATGGAAGAGGTCTCAACAAATTTTGGAGCGTCTTGATCTAGTTTTATCGAAATCGGAGCAATTAAATTTTAGACGGGTGCACTTTGCAATTTTTGTCCCATATATTTCTCATAATTTTTTTCGTGCATAAAGCTCTCGATTAAGTACATATAGGTTTAAATATTTATTGATCATAATATGTTCATATTAATCATTGAATGACAAAATATTGACAGTTTCTTTTGTATATCCAAATAAAGTTAAATTGTTCATGGAAGCAGATAAAAAATCTCATTTTGCATTTTCCCATTAATTTCGTTTTCACGTACACACCACGTTAAATGAATTCATTAAAACACATATTCACACATGTGAGTACTCTTGCACAAATATACATAACTCGACGTTTTGAGGTACGTATGTATAGATACATATATGTCATCAGTCACCATGACATGCGGTCAATGAGTTGGCAACAATTAGCACTTAATTGAAATTTTATTCAATTACAATTAGCGCTTAAAATATTAAATATAAATTGCTTTTGATGACCACTTAGCACATTTATCATTTGTTTTTGAATTGTAGCTTTCATGCAGATAAATATACATACATACATATTTTACTACCGTCATCATCATTTATTAGCCCCAACCGCCTGACCGATATTTGCCGCTTCGTAATGAGGTTTACCAGATATTCGTACTTTGTGATATCTGATACCATTTGAGAACACAAAAATTAAATAAATTTTGGTTAGACTAGATTTGTATATCGCTGATCCCATGAATTAAATTTAAAAAAAAATTTTAAATTGCATGAAGGCCATCCTTAGCCTTAGCCAACTTGTACAAAATAACTCGAAGAACTAACTTGCCAAATATGTTCTATACGGTGGCATTCTACAGAGCTCAGTACTAGATCAATCAATCCTGGGACCGCCCCAAAAAGATACAATCAGTTGGGTCGGTAGACTTTAGTATATTGAAAAATATACTTCTAGTCACTGAATGCTTAACAGCTTGTTCTGCAGGTATCATGTTAAATACCCACCAGAGATTTTTTAGCACAGCAGAAATATCCCAGGCGTGCACAGAGATTGAGAGAGGTTTCAAATAAAAACCTTAGTCCAGGGATACTTCGATCACTTTAATAGCCAAATGGGAAAATTAAATTAGAGCCGGTAGTTTTACTACTGGTATGGGTATATTAAGGCTTACTTTAAAATCCCTGTCCAATGTGAAAGAATACGATCTCAGGATATTTATTTCCCGTTTCTGAAAAGACTCTCGGCAGAGAAGAGCTATTGAGACACGCAAGGAGGAATACAATACCATCAACATCTCAAATGTTGCAGTAGCCTTGTAGAAAGCCAAAGCCCCTTGATAAATTGTTCATAGAAGTAGTAGATAAGCCCGTCCTGGTATGATGGTAGCGTGATCCGCCTCCACAGCGAAGATTCTGCGTTCACGCCCTGGGCAAAGCAACAATTAGAAGAAAATTTTCTAAGCGGGGTCGCTCCTCGACAGGGTTTGACAAGCATATTTCTGCCATGAAAACCTGCCAGTGAAAACTCATCTGTTTGCAGATGCCGTTCGGAGTCGGCATAAAAGAAGTAGGTTCCATCTTGCATATTTGTAGGAAAAAATTAGAGGAGCACGACGCATGTTGGAAGAGAAGCTCGGCCTTAAATCTCTTCGGAGGTTATCAAGCCTTACATTTTTTTTTAAAAGTAAATTAAATATATGGTTATCCCGTTGCTCTTTACCTTGCTTAAGTAAATCCTGGCCGCCCCCATGATGTACTGGTAGCGTGCTCGCGTCAAGTCCTAGGAAAAAGCAACATCAAAATACCTTATAAAGGTAAACCTACCATCGGGTAGTGGTTTGGCAAAAACTCCGAGTATGTGTCTGATATGAAAAGACTCGCTGCGATTCAGAAAAAAGAAAAGTATGCGAGGACTGTAACATTTTCCCGAATATTGTTTTCAAGGAGCCTTGAGCTCGATTCGAACGAGCGATCTTACAAACCAGTAGGCCGATATAACAACAAACATTGTTTTCAAGGATCTTTCATGATTCCGAAATGGATTTGTCAAATATGATTTACGAAATTATTCTGATTACTTTATTTTCAACTCCTTACTGAAGACAGAATACAACACACAATTTTACTTGATTCTTTTATAAACCTGAATCCTTGATGAGTACTATTCAATTTGGTATATATGCCAGATATCTCAAATAACACAACATCTCATCCCACGATCGATACTTTAAATTGAAACATTAATTTAGTGTCCACTATTTAAAAGGAAAGGGCCGCTATTTGCGTATTGCCACTATGTTTAGATGACTTATCGATTTTTTATTGGAAAATATCGATTTGTTTGTCGATTTGTTATCGATTCTAAATAGATTGATATTCATATATTTTTGGTATAAAATAGGTAATTCGTTGATAAAAAAACGATATTTTTGCTATAAAAAAACGATAAACTTTCCATATAAATTTGCAACATATCCCCAAAGTCAACAACACGTCGAAAATTGGCCGATAATAAAACGATAACTATTCTATAACAATTTTTATCGACAATAGATTGATAACAAGGGCGAAAATAAGAACAGCCCTAAATCTTTTTTATTCGTAAATACATTTTTTGAAAATTGACAAAAGGATTTCAAATTTTTCCAGAAATTAGCAAGAAATAATCCCAAAATCATCTCGAAATAGCTCTGAAATTATTTCACAATGATACAAGAATAATTCCGAAATAATTCCGTTGAGATCTAGATACAGTCGTGCAAATGAGCTCTAAATGTTTCCAACACATTTCCAAAATGATCTCCAACAATCCGAAATAATCATGAAATGATCCCGGAATGACTCCAACATTGTACCAAAAATTTCTCATAATTATACCGGAATGATCCCTTACCAGTCCAGAAATTATCGCAAAATGGTTCCGGAAATAGTCTCAGCATGACCGCGAAAATATACGCACAGGATGCAGTATTTTCTCTAAACTATGAGGAATATCAATTACTTGCAGGCCCTGGTAATGACATGGTTTAGGTTTACATTAAGTTAATTCTAAGAGAGCAAGCGAGAGATCATGAAATAAAAGTTTTAAAAAAACCTATGGCAAATAAATCACACCAAACGATCTCAGAGATAGTGAGGAATAATTTGAAAATAAAAAAAAATTTGAAAATAAAAAAAGGCCTAGAAGGTTCAATGTGGTCATATAAATCTTTCTTGAGATGGTAGGGCTTGTACCTAAATGTTGCTTGTTAGCGGAACGTACTGGATCTATATCCGGCAAAGGACCTTTAATATCGATAACACTCCTCAAAACCTTCGGGGAGCGCCCTTATCGCTACAAAAACAACAACAACCGGAAAAACTGAAAAATAAACATATCTCACTGAGAGAGCCTTTTTTGTTTCTGGAAATTGGTTGTTATCCGTTATATACCGAATTGATTTGAAGATGCCCACTTTTTTTGGAGATGTTCATATAAAAGTACTCAATCGCTCAGAAAATGAATTCAGAGCAAAAAATATTTGTACTTTTTCCATATATGTAATACTCCTATATTGCTAATAGAAAATGCTCGCAATGTGTTTTGAATTCGAAATCAAAACAAGACACCCTATATAATTTTTGTGATTTTAGCAGCATTAGTGTGACAAGAAAAAATTAAAATTTAGGTACATTCGATTATTGAATACAAAAACAAAAACGTTTAAACAGCAATATATCGGCACTCTGATGTTTGGGAATGTACTTAGCTTTTTGTAGCAATATAGGAGTATTACATATATGACTTTTTCAAATCCGATATATTCTGTGGATGTTGTGGTATATACGCATTAAAAATGATGCAAGTCAATAAAAGTATTTCGAAAATGTTTATAAAGGAATGAAGTGTCTATAATTGCTAAATATATTCTCAGAATTAGATATTGGTTGTTAATAGGATTACGCTTTACCTTGTGTACTCGTTTAGTTCATGCTGAAATGGAATTCATGCAAGCTATGTTGTAAAACAAAGAGGATTACACGATGCAGCTATCACTACATATGTACTTTGTACATACTTACATATGTATGCATGTCTGTTCTTTTTATGCCCACAGATCCTGTGTAAGCTATGTCGTCGTTTGTGTTATCGCTAGCTTAGCAGGTGAGCAAACAACCGTTATGACAAAAAAACGTTTTAGAAGCGTAGAGTGTTGTTGGTTTTATGTGTTGGTTGTGCAGGGTAAAGCTGGCATGAGCTTGGTATGTAACGTGGATTTGGCAATTTCTATGAATGGTTGTTTTACGGTGATGATACAAGCAGCCCAATTCTAAATATTCGCTCGGGATTTTGTTCTCGCGAATTTTTTATTCCCGCGGAAAAATTCCTCCAATTCTTTTCTCCTAGGGAGAACAATAATTGGGGAATAGGAAATTCGAATTTTCGAAGTCAGCTGTTTTGTAAATTGATATTTCGTTGCGCATTTCTTATTTTGTTTAAAAAATTGAAAAGCTTAATTATTGTTGCGAATTCGTTTGAAATTAGGAATAAAGTATAAACAATGCATAGTAATGCATTTCATATGGTATTCACTAAAATTATTAATGAATTGGTGCCACAGCAATATCAGCTGAGGAGCATAAGAAGAAGACGGCTAGATAACACAAATTCGCTCGAGTTGCATGCTTCCATTTAACATAGCAATTTTCTGGCGGCCAAGTCGAGTTGAATTCGTCTTTCGTCATATGTTAAAATCTATTTAAGCCTTCTTAAAAAATCCTTGCGCAATTTCTGGATGGCTGCATCAAATATACCAGGAGCTCCAATTTCCTTTAACCATTTCGATGCATTTCCTTTAATTTAACAAGTGAAGAAACTCCTAAGTAATGGCAGAAAAATCTCACTCACATTCATAATACCTACTTTTCTCCCATAACCGGTTTCCGCTTTTTCGAACATTGTTCAGAATAGGAGGAAAGGGAGAAGTGAAAAAACTCACAAGGAATTTTTATTTAGAATACGAGGAATGGGAGAAGGGAAAAAACTCGCACGGAATTTTTGTTTAAAATTGGGCTGTATGTAATATTGGATGCCTTTTGCTTCCTTCGGTTGAGTGATAGAAATTGGGTATCATGAACGGCCAGTTCAGCCAACTGCCAAATGAAATAAATATTCTTAAATTTCTTCTCAATTATGTATTTTTTACACTTCACCGTAATGTTAAGAGAAAAAATTGTATTCATAACAAACACTTCAAAACGTCAAAGAACTGCCAGACAGCCGAATAAAGACGTTGAGTGGATGTAGCAAAAAAGTTTCTGATCAGTAGTTTGACGTAAAATTCCAACCGCTGACTGGATGAAAAATTCTCAACGGTGCGTTCAGAAAGTTATCACTCAACGTTTGATCAACAGTTGTATTTGACGCAAGGGCCCACTGGTTCTTGCTATCGTTGTCAATTTAGATAAATTGAAGCTGCACTTATTTCACTTCTCTGAGCTTAGCTTTGACAGCTTTGTTTTCGATATAAGCCGTTTAATACCTAACTACCCGTAATCCTGTTCAATAACCTATTTAATAATGTTTATCTGAACAACATGTATCCTTCCAAAATGCTGCACAGCTGCTAAAATTATTCAAATATGCAAGCAAAATAATAAGTGCATGCTAAGGCTGCCAGACGCCCCAGTTTTCCGGCACATGTCCCAGTTTTAGGACATTTGTACCGGTGTGCCGGTCCAACTCTCTAACTAAGCTGTCCAGGTTTTCGTTGAGCTGTCCCGGTTTTTAAATCTAATAGATTATAAATAGCCATGAAATCTACCAACTATTTGGTTTGATTATAATGTGAGCTCCAACTGGTCTGAATACAAGTGCTAACGACCGACTTTAATTGTAAAATTCTAGCATCGCTAGATAGTTGCACATTTGTGTATCGATTATCGATAAATTTTTGTAACGTAGCAAATGCTACGCCACAATATCTATTTCCTATTTAGCGCCCACCCCTAACATCATATTTTCCATTTACTGCACACCCCTAGTAGTGTATGTACCGAAATACATATATACATACATACCGGCCCAACAACCATCGCGCAAGCACAAAGCAAGCCAGCGATTGTGAACGCACAATGCTTGGGAATTTTCATTCGTGGCGCGCTGTGCGCGACAATGCGAGCATAATTCCCAACGTGTTCATAGTTACCTATGAATAAAATGAATGGCCGGAATACACCATGCACACTTCGCCGTAGGTACAGCATCATCGCCATCCCGATCCTTGGACATCCCATCCCGAAGTCTAGCCACCACCGTCGTCATAGCTATTTCGTGAGAGCCACCGTCACTCATTACTCTCTCTTCGGGTGTGATCCTAACTACCGCCGTCATTACTACCGCCGTCATTACTACCGCCGTTAGCACCCCTTAGCGAGAGGCACCGTCGTCTTCACCATCTCAGCCACCGCTTAGCTAGCACTCTATCTCCCTCTCTCTGTGGAGAGCCGTCGTCCTTGGGTTACACTATATTGTCAGCGACACTACCTAGTGAACATCTCTCTCTCTCTCTCTCTCTCTCTCTCTTGGATTCAAGGTTGTGGATATTTTAGCCTGAGAGCCGCGTGTGTGTGTGTGTTCGGAATCAAAACACTAATTTACTGTGTATTTATTTAGGTGGGGGAAGTGGGACCTCCATCCGGCTCTGGATTTACTTGAGCATACCTCAGCCTTTGACCAAACCCACCTCATAAATGGCGCCCGAGCAGGCACCCGTCTCCTCAGGCGACTATGCCAAAACCAACGAGAGCACCAACACTGTAGGAACGGGTTCACCGAACACACAACTAACAATTGACACAAAAATAAGCGAAACCACCACCACCACGCTCAACGTCGACTCTCTAGGCTGGATTTACCTGCTGAAGAAGGAGAGGCTAATCGAAGAATGCAAACGCTACCGAATCTACACCGAAGGACATACCGTCGCCGAATTACGCAGCACACTCAGCGCATACGTCCGAGACCAACGAAAGCGTAAGTCAACAGAAAATCTTTTGAGAGAGGTAGATATGGAGATCGCCGCCGAAGAGGCCCGGCCAGTCACATCTACGCAAAACACCACGCCGGCCGTCACAATTAAAGCGGTATCCCCCCAGCGTGAGCAGAGGGGCATAAGTAACACGGAGGTTATGAATACAGTCCGCCGCTGGGATGTATATTACGCTGGAGGCGACACATTATACGACTTCCTGGAAAGGATTGAGGAACTGGCAGAATGTTATCTGATTAAGCCAGATCAACTCCTCCCAACCCTTCCAGAGATACTGCGTGGCAAAGCCCTTCAATGGTTCCGCCTGCGAAAACAACAACTATACACATGGGCTGACTTCTGCTCCGAAGCCGGAAAATTCTTTTTGCCGAAGCGACATATTAGCCAGCTAGAGGACGCTATCCGCCAAAGAAAACAGACGAGCAGAGAAAAGGCCAAGGACTATATCCTCGTCCTCCAGACGATGATTCGCCGCCACCCGACTTTGTGCAAAGAAGATCATCTAGAACGCATATACAACGGACTACGGGTGGAGTATCGACTTTATGTGAAGCGGGGCGAGTTCCAAACGATAGAGCAGCTTACAGAGCTCACCGACGAGTACGAACTACTGCGGAGCGAAGAAGCCAAACAGAGCCCACTGTTAGCACATAGCTTAAGCACAGTAATAATCGAGGAGCTGGAGGAGCAGAATGATCAAATAACAAACTCCCTGTCCACACTCACTGACCGTTATGAAGCAAGAAACACCTGCTGGCGATGCAAGAGACGCGGCCACCGCCGCTCCCATTGCAACAACAAAAGACGACTTTTTTGTTCTAGATGCGGCAGAGACGGAACGCTCTCCAGGGATTGTGCATGCTACGGAATGAACCGAAATAATCCGATAACACCCGCACTATTATCATCCGTAGCCAAAAGGAAGGGGAACGACGGACATTTTTACATACAGGTGTCCATCGAAGGATTGATGTGCCGCGCCCTGATCGACACGGGGGCCACCGTGACATACATCAATGAAGCCGTAAGAAGGCATCTGGAACGACGAAAGATTCCACCGTTATCCAATTGTCGCAACGTGCAACTCGCCGACCAATCATGCATTGCGAGCACCCACTCCTACCCGGTCAAGGTCAAATACAATGATCAAATAGCCAGTGCGTTGGTGTCTGTTATCCCTAATTTGGCGGAGAGTGTTATCCTGGGTATGGACTTTTTGGCAAAGCGCAACGTTACCGTCTCAATGGATGGAAAGCCCCTTACCACAGCCGGTGCAACCAAAGCAAACGCACCCGTAACCCTGCATTACATAAGAGAAGCGGAACAGCTCAACGAAGAGCGAAAGATAGAACACCTAGAGCTCATAGAAACACATCAAAAAGCACCCACACACCTAAAAGGGCCAAACACTGCCGCAGAACACAGACACAACACAACACTAAAACAAAGTTATTACCCGGCCATCCTCCTCAGCAACAATGGTGAGCAACTCGTCACTAACGCTCCGGCAACGATCCTGAAGGATCATAACATCACCCACCGATTTACCAAACCGTGTGCCCCCCACAAAAATCCTACCGAACGCGTTAATCGCGTTATCAAAACAAGGGTGGCACAACGTACGAAACAAGACCATCGGAACTGGCAACGGGAATTACCAGAAAAAGCGTTCGCCATAAATACGACCCAACACAAATCAACCGCCGAAATAAATTGTAACCGCAACTTCGTTGGGCCGAGAGAAGCACGAACAAAATTTGCCATGCCCGAAGAACCGCCTCCATTCGACGCAGTACCGTGGCCCGCAAATAAGCCACGAATACTGGACGCTAAGATATTCTGGGACCCGCCATTAATAGCCGGCCATCTAAACGCCATCGTATGCGACAAACCAACCACTGGTGACACTATACCGTATGCACCAAACCGAGAACCACACGATACTATTAATGGAAACCACGCCCAGACTTCTTTGCCCGGACTATGGCTAAATCGCAAAAGGGTGTAACACGGCGCGTAGGGTGGACGAAGATCACGCCATAATCAAGCTGAAAGAACACTCCAAGATGGTACGATTCGCTGGCTGAGGAGAAGCAAGATCCGACCTAGTTTGATAAGTTTTCTATACATGAAATGTAAATTTAAAATGTAATATAAAAATGTACATATGTATATACCTTAATCTTGAAATGTAAATTTAAAATGAATTTCTACTTGCAATGTAAATTTAAACACAAATGAAATGTACACATTATTGTTGAAAAAAATAATAATAATAAAAACATCAACGAACACACATACACACATGTCGGCCGAGCCATCGGATTCATTCGATGATAAAACATACCTGGGCTCTGCCCATGGTAGTTCAGGCCTCCGCGCAAAAACCCTAGAATACCACAACCTTTCGTCCGCCGAAGTAGGAGGGGGACTGTAACGTAGCAAATGCTATGCCACAATATCTATTTCCTATTTAGCGCCCACCCCTAACATCATATTTTCCATTTACTGCACACCCCTAGTAGTGTATGTACCGAAATACATATATACATACATACCGGCCCAACAACCATCGCGCAAGCACAAAGCAAGCCAGCGATGGTGAACGCACAATGCTTGGGAATTTTCATTCGTGGCGCGCTGTACGCGCGGAGAGAAAAAAATTTACTTCGATATTTATATGCGATACCTGGTCATATAATATATAATAAATAATGCGGAACGAATATTTTCTCTTATTTCATCTCAATGGACAATGGAAAGAAATTCGTTGAATATCAGTACCTTTGACAGAATTATTCAATTCAAATTCAGATTAAG
Organism: Eurosta solidaginis; assembly: GCF_040869045.1. NCBI lineage: Eukaryota > Metazoa > Arthropoda > Insecta > Diptera > Tephritidae > Eurosta > Eurosta solidaginis. Next base: position 757,416 of record NW_027136889.1, on the reverse strand, counting down.
ACTGTCTTGCCAAGAATTTTACAATTATATTAAAAATAAGCCAGAAGTTTTGGAACAAGTTCTGCGCAACGAAAAATATATGGCTGTTTAATTTTATCCTTTTATATTTACGTAAAAAATGTTCCATTCACGAAATCTACTTATTTATATGAAACACTTTAAAAGTAAGGCGGTCGCCGTGGTGTGATGGTAATGTGCTCCGCCTACCACGCCGAGGATCCTGGGCTCACGCCCCGGGCAAAGCAACACCAAAAATATTTGAAACAAGATTTTTCAATTAGAAAAACATTTTTCTAAGCGGGGTTGCCACTCGGAAGTGTTTGGCAAGCACTCCGAGTGTATTTCAGCCATGAAAAGCTATCAGTGAAAACTAGTCTGCCATGAAGATGCCGTTTGGAGTCGGCAAAAAACAAGTAGGTCCCGTCCCGCCAATTTGTAGGCAAAACTAAAAGGAGCACGACGTAAATTGGAAGAGAAGCTTGGCTTAAAATCTCTTCGAAGGTTATCGCACCTTACATTTATTTATATTTTTTTACTTTAGAAGTATTTATTATACCTTTCATGAACATGAAATGGTATATTAACTTTGGTGCGATGTTTGTAACGTTGAGAAATATAGAAGATAGACTCACCATTAAGTATACCGAATTGATCAGGGCGACGAACTGAGTTGATATAGCCATGTCCGTCTGTCCGTCCGTCTGACCGTTCGTCTGTCTGTTTGAACGCAAACTAGTCCCTCAAATTTTGAGATATCTCAATGAAATTTGGCACAAGGATGTATTTTTGTAATATATATTAGATATTTGTCGGATCCGGTAGGATATATAAATCGTTTAGGTATGTACATCTGTTCACTATATATTTCTTATCTTATACATCCGATTATTTGGAGATTACGAACGGGATACGATTATTGTTCAGCCCCATTCATGAAAGGTATGAAGTCTTCGGCACAGCAGAAGACAGTCCTGTCCTTACTTGTTTTGAATTGTAATTGTGATTAGCTGTTTTAGAGTACCTGGAAGGTATATCGTTTGTTTATGGTTTTATTGAATTTTCAAGGCGCCCGGTTTTGCCCCAGGTGGACCTGGCAGTCCTAGTGCATGCCGATAGTAATTATACTTTTTGCTTCGTAGAGTGGTGAGCGCAGTTTCATTGTTCACGCACATTAACATCTGACTGACCATCGCTCGGATTTCAGACCAAAAAGATATACGAGAGCGCATTGGTGATACTTATATACTTAATTGTTGCTTCACCGTTTAAACGGTTGGTAGCAGGTACTTCGTTTGATGATAACCTTAAGGCCTTAAGGTCTTCATAACTCGTATTGACCACTCTAATGAATTCGACTGTATCGGCCATACCTTACTATATAAGAAGCTGGAAATAGGAACACGATATCGAATGAGAAGTATAGATCCCATACTCATTTCAAGTATTGCTTCAAAAGTATCCCGTATACGATAAGTGTAATGGCCTAGAAGGTTCAATGTGGTCTTATAAAATGGCTCTCGAGATGGTCTGGCTAGTATTTTAATGGTGCTTGTTGCCGAAACATATCATATCTATATCCAGCAAAGAACCATCAGCATCGATAATACTCCCCAAAACCTTTAGTGTCTTTATCGCTTTAAAGTTTCTAGACATTTCATTTGACAACTTTTTAAAGGTTAGAACATTGATTACCTTACATCAAGTAATAACGCGAAGAAACTTCAGTACCTATAACGAAGTCTTCAAATTCGTCAAATTAAGGTCAAGGTCAAGAGGAAGTAGGAGAAATAGAAGTGCAGGAGTATTATTAATGATTTATATTACTTTCGGATCCATATAACTTTCGGTTTTACTCGAACATTAACCTTTGTATCTTTACTTCTTTATTTATAGTTTTTCTTGGAATTTGCTTTCAAAGCTTCTTTTTTCCGTCACTGTGGATATTTTACTTATTTGTAATAAATAAGCATATTGTGACTGTTAAACTTAACTTTAGAGAGAAAGGAAAAGATTATTCCTCGTAAGAAACGCAGACATTTCATACGAGGAAAATCTTTTCCTTTCCTTTCTCTTAAAGTTAAATTTCACAGTCACCACATGCTTATTTATCCATCGTCCTAATTTGTCTATTCTTCTTTCTACTTCAGAAAATAAAGGCATTTAGTTTTTGTGCATATCTTGCTTCTAGCTATTTTGGTTTGTTACATATCTATTGCCGCAATTTGAAAGTGAATCAATAATTTCGCAGACAAATTTGTCTGGATGTTGTTTTTGAAAAACAGTAACTGCTTTTATCGCTAACAAATTGGACAAGGTTAGGCAACAAGTATATTTACGTAAACTATAAAATAATGGTTACGCAAAAAAAATTGGGAATTCGTATACTTGGCAAAGCAAAACATACAGAATATTTAAATTTTTATTCCCACGGTCACGTGAATACACCTTATATATATAAAAATGCTTTTCCGTATGTTGGAATACTCAAATAACGATCAATAACGGTTTGGCCGATTTTAGTAATTTTTATTTGGTACTTTCGATTTGATTAACAAGAACCCTGAATATTGAAAAATCATCAATTTACTAATATTTTAACCAGGGGCCGACCTATTCCAAAAAACTACCTTTATGGTGCGATACGCTTGAAATTCTTTGACAGTGATAATATTTCAGAAAATTCTCATACGCGAAATGGATAAAAAGGGCCGGCCTATTATAAATAAAATAGTATATGACGCGATTCGCTTGAATTTGGTATAGGGACACTTCCGTCGCTAGCTCATTATTTGAGAAAGTTTCCGGAAAGTGGGCCAGTGACTGACCTATTCCAAAAAATCGAGTTTATGGTTTATGACTAAACCCCTCCTAAACGACTGGACCGTTTTTGATAAAACTTTTTGTGGGTATTTAAACAGATTTTGGAATGCTTTTAAATTGGTCCGCTCTATTTCTTGTGTTTCTGGGAAGTGAGCGGCTAGTGTTGCGCCCTCCTTTAGCAACTTGTCTGTTGTTCCATTGTAACTATCTATGACCGGGAACTCAGTATAGATATATGGCCCAGCCTGAGCGAAGTTTTTTTCCAATGCTTCTTTGCATTCCAGAAACTTCTTGATGAAGCACTATGTGAGATTATTGCCTTAATCGCCGTTTGACTATCAATATATATATCGACGCACTTATGCAGCTTATGCACGCTTTCTCCAGAATTTCTGCTGCTTTCTTCTTTCTTTTTCTTTCACGTCTAAAATTTCCGCCTGAAAGACGCTGTAGTAATCTGGCAGCAATATAATTTCAATAATTTGAAAGCATCCATGGCACCATCCCTTCGGCTAATTTGTGGTCCCAAGATTTCTACTTATTACTTTAGTATATTGCGCTATACGACCTGCAGACAAGCTGCCCGTAGGCCTTAATCCTTGTTGCAGTTGCTAACGCGATATTTTTTGCCATTAGGTCTGCAGACGGGATGCGTAGAATGGCATGCAATGTTGCTGTCAGGGTAGCTTTATCTATCTGGTATCTCTCTTCATCACTACATGTATAAAACAAAGTCGCTTTTTCTGTCCCTATGTCCCTTTTAATGCTTAAACCTTTCGAACTACACAACGGATTTTGATGCGTTTTTTGTAATAGATAGAGTGATTTAAGAGGAAGGTTTATATGTATACTAACATCCATTAAATAGTCGAGAAATACTGTTATTTTTGAAGTTTCTTATGTGATGTATATATATAAAAGAAAGTGCTGTTAGTTACACCATTTATAACTCAAAATGGTTGAATAGATTTGGCTGAAAGTTGGTGGCGAGGTAGCTTAGAACGAGGAGACATATCCCGTTCTGGCTAGGGTCTTGAGATCAAAACGTGGACCTGGGTAATCCTGGGATGTGTTTGTACAATATAGGAATCAAAAAGAAGCTGTTTATTAGTACTTTGATACGGGGTATTTCTCGTATTTCTGGGTGACTAGGGTCTCGAGATATAGGCGAAAAAAGTGGACACGGGACCCCTAGAATGTGTGTGTAATATGGATGTCAAACGAAGGCTGTGGCTGAGGGCTTTAAAGTAATTTACATTGTGATATTCGATTTAGTCTCATCAACCTGGCAAAACTGATTTATATGCATGCGAAGCCGAAATAAAGACATGGATTAATAATACCCACATACCTATTTACATTTGCCTGTTTGGTATATAAATTTGCCTATATTAGTATTTACGATCCTTTTTTTCGGGAAGTAGACCAGAGACGAACTGGGAGTGGGGTTAGGACTAGGACTGGGACTGAATCTCGGAGTGAGACAGGGACTGGAACAAAATATATACCACCCTCTGAGACTGCAATAAGGGATGAAGAATGAGAAGAGAAAATAGGGAAGGAGAAGGAGACTGAGAATGATATAGAGTGAGACGAAGACAGAGATAGATGAAGCGAAAAAGACGGAGAGCGGAGTGAGTAAAAGGATTAAGAAAAAGTGAGGAGGGGGGGAGGGCAGAGTTAGAGAGAAAAAGCTTATTAAAATGTAAGCAGATAGACCAAATTTAGGGCAGAAAAACGTCTGACGGGTCTGCTAGTCTTATATAAAAAATTAATGCAAGTTTTAAAGTTGTGCTAACGCTAGTTTCATAGTGGTAAAAATACAAGTAAGGAAGGCTAAGTTCGGGTGTAACCGAACACTACATACTCAGCTGCCAAATTACAGCTTGCACAACTTTTAAATTACCTTCTTTTAAAAGTAGGCGGTGCCAAACCCATTGTTCGAAATTTTACTAATTTTCTATTCCGCGTCATAAGGTCAACCCACCTGCCAAGTTTTATCGCTTTATCCGTTTTTGGTAATGAATTGTCGCACTTTTTCGGTCTTTCGAAATTTTCGATATCGAAAAAGTGGGCGTGGTTATAGTCCGATTCCATTCATTTTGAATAGCGATCTGAGATGAGTGCCCAGAAACTTACATACCAAATTTCATTAAGATACCTCCAGATTTACTCAAGTTATCGTTTTTACGGACAGACGGACGGACGGACGGACACGGCTAAATAAATTTATTTTTTCACCCAAATCATTTTGATATATAGAAGTCTATATCTATCTCGTTTAGTTTATGGCGTTACGGAGTACCGTTATGCGAACAAAATTAATATACTATATAACTCTGCTCTCGCGGCCACCGTGGTGTGATGGTAGCGTGCTCCACCTACCACACCGTATGCCCTGGGTACGCACCCCGGGCAAAGCAACATCAAAATTTTAGAAATATGGTTTTTAAATTAGAAGAAAATTTTTCTAAGCGGGGTCGCCCCTCGGCAGTGTTTGGCAAGCGCTCCAGGTGTATTTCTGCCATGAAAAGCTCTCAGTGAAAACTCATCTGCCTTGCAGATGCCGTTCGTAGTCGGCATAAAACATGTAGGTCCCGTCCGGCCAATTTGTAGGGAAAATCAAGAGGAGCACGACGCAAATTGGAAGAGAAGCTCGGCCTTAGTTCTCTTCGGAGGTTAGCGCGCCTTACATTTATTTTTTTTTTTATATAGCTTTGCTCAGCTGAGTATAAAAATATGGAAATCGGCTGGATAGGTGAAACAGGTATTCTGTATTTGATAAAGGGATTCCACATATAGGAGGAAATATAGAAAAATAGAAGAGACCGTTATACTTTTACAGTGTAGAGAAACCAATTTTCGAGCAGGGCAAAGTCCGCTAGGTACTCTAGTTACATATGTATTACATATCTTATACACCCGATTATTCGGATATTTCCCTTCATGAAAAGTACAAATTTGTTGGCACAGCCTTAGCCAGTCTCGTCCTTACTTGTTACTTACTGAAGTATCAATATAATTGATGCCCACTTATGGAAATGGGTTTAACGTTGTACTGATAGAATACCAAAACAATGGTTTATAAGACTTTCCAGGTTCTTATCACAAATTTCGAATAGTGCCCCTTAAAACAACTGGCCGAAAAGGGGATTAAAATGAAACACGCTATGTGCAGAAAGTATTCTGCTTTTATTATTATTTTACCTACCCAGAAACACTATGGACACATTAAGTCTAAAAGAGGTGAGCATTTGTTGGCCATCTCAACCTATCTATCCAGTTCTGACCATTAATTAACATGAAATACACTTTTCCGTTGTAATTGATACACTTTAATTTACATTTTTACCTCTTAAAAAATGTTTTTCATTTAAAGCGAAATATTCACACTTTTCACAGCAACTTGAATGTATTCTACTAATTCTAAGAAATTATCATAAAATGTTTTATTATATTTTCTATTTCAAAATTATTGCGTTAATATTCAACTATTTCCTGGAGGAGGAAGACAGATGTATATTTATACTCGAGCACATTAACAACTTTCGAAGTATATATGTATGTATTTAGAATATCTAACAAGGAAGACTTCAGCTCAAGTGTTTTGCCATGAAATGTCACAAGGATAATTATGCTTCTTTTATCTTAATCTAATTATCTTCCTTCCGTATTTTGAACTAAACCGTAGCGTTCATTCGTAGTATTCCTTTAAGCTACGCTGTTAGAAGTATTTCTTCACATTTAGCTCAAGTACACTTTACTCTTGCATTTTCGCTTTTATATCGCTTTTTTTGTTGGTTTGCGAGATATTGGAATGCAAAACAACTTTAACGTGGTGTTGGGTAGTGAATTTACAATAGAATTGCACTTTATTCGCGTAAAACAAGTGAATGCCTAGTCTCACTTGACTTTCGATGTAAACGATGCAACAATTCATAAGACATAAATAAGTGCACACACATTTGCATACGTATGTATGTGTTCATAGTTTAAGAAAATATAGTGGCAGTAAAGATTATTTACTTACCCATTCGAAGTATAGCAAAAGCCACATAATTTATGTTTGGGATAAATGGAAGATTGCGTTGAGGCTCTGCTATTTGTAGTTCAAGTTGCAGTTAAATATTGTAACGAATTTACTGCAAATCCTCTAATTTGCTATCTTCTGCTAAGTTCTAATCACTAAACTGTTGAATAAATAACTCCAATATTGAATAATGAAAAAATGGCCTTTATTAAAGTACTTCACAGCTAGCTTCCTTAATAACAAAACTGACTGATAGCTTAAATGAAACTGATCTATTGCCCGACAGATAGCGGGCTTAACTGAATCTGCCCATAGCGCCTCTACAGCTGATGCTTTTATACTCTGTGATTTCCTCGTGGCATCTTCTAGGCGCTTCCAGAATTTACTTAGTTAGTTATAAATTTCTCAGCTACAACTACAGATGTATAATTTGTATAGCTTCTCTCGTACCACATGCGCTTGTATGTGTGAGCGACACTTCCACAATCACAATTGCATACCTTTAGGAGCATTTCAGATAAAATATCTGCATGTGCTTGTGCGTTGCTCTCAGCTGCGTGTACCTACATATGTGTAGACATAATGATTGATTCGTTTATGTAGATACATAATGATTGATCTATGGATGTGCATGGAAGGCGCTGCTTAGCATCAGCTTAGAGATGGCAGCACCCCTTAGTTTTGCTAATATTCGTAACAATATTTTGAAAAATACCTTTCCGCTCCTTAATATTCAAGCATTACTAATTTGTGCAGAAAAAAAATCTATTACTAAGAAAGCGCACTAATAATTGACAACAAAAAGCCAGCTATTAACTAGTTGTAAAGTCATGTTTGCAGCCACCGTGGTGTTGTGATAGCTTGCTCCACGCCGAAGATCCTGGGTTCAAGTCCCTGGTAAAGCAACATAAAAATATAGAAACAAGTGTTTTTAATTAGAAAAGAGTCAGTGAGTTGATAAACACTCCGAGTGCATTTCTAACATGAAAAGCTTCTCACTGAATATTCATCTGCTTTGCAGATACGTAAAACATAAAGGTCCCGCCTCTCCAATTTAAGAAAAAAACAAGTAAGGATAGAACTGTCTTCGGCTGTGCCGAATACTTCATACTTTTCATGAATGGGGCTGAACAATAATCTTATCCCATTCGTAATATCCAAATAATCGGGTGTATAAGATATAAAATATATAGTGAACAGATTTACATACCTCAGTAATTTTTAAGATAAATATAAAATAATAAAATAATTAAAAAAAATGTTTAAGTTAAAAAGTTTTATTGAAAACAATACTTACATGAAGTAATAATAATACTAAAAGCTAGAAAATAATTAGGTAGGTCCTAGGTACTAGTCATCACACTCCTCTCAATCTAGGCCGTTGACGTGGGTGCGTGAAATTTCTAAAAATGTGAGGCGTAGCATAACTCGATTAAAGTTCAGTTGGGTTTACTTATGACTATCAATAGAAATTTGACGCGTCCAACGCTTTTATTTAATTGTCTGATCAACGCCCAAGATTGATGAGGAGTGTGATGACTAGTAGGACCTACCTAATATTTTCTAGCATTTCGTATTATTATTACTTCATGTAAGTATTGTTTTCAATAAAACCGTATAACTTAAAAAATTTTTTTTAATTATTTTATTTTCAAGTTTTTAGTCTTTATTTAATTGCCTATTATTTCTTATTCTATTTAATTCATTTAGTGAATCATTATTACAAGGACTCTTTCCTGAAAATTTGTTACAACATAAGTACTCAATACATAGTCCTTCCAAAGAATTTACTCGACTCTGCGCCACGTATGCTTGTCCCTCCTCCAACTCCAAAATATTTTGATGTCACTTCTACCGGACTGTATGTAATATTTGTTCCAAATTTGAGCCAAATCGGACATCATAGGTCGCTTTCTATTCATGTATGTATTATGTGTTCCAAATATGAGCCAGATCGGATCACAAATACGATTTTTGCAAACATCTTGATCCTTGCGCCACCTAGCGGTGATTTTTTTCTTTTTATTGCATTGCCATCGGGTTCTGAACTATATTCCAAGTTTTAACCTTATCGGGAAGTTACTTAAATTTCAATTACAAAATTCGTGCCAGGCAGCCAACCAACCAGCTTGTCAAGTCAAGCTAAATAAAACCGTTTAAAAAATAGGTAGGTATTTTGTGTGAGGATGTTAAGTTTAAAATTTTTTGTGGTCTGCATGAAATAGATATGTCCATGAATCACTTATCTCAACAGTATATGACGTAAACGTAAGTATTTGATGGAATTTGAAGCTTGTAGCCGTTGAAAAGGGGCAGAAATACCGATCTCTTTTGATTTTTCAGACAAAAATATATGCTATATATATATAAGCTTCTAGCTGTTAAAATGGGCCAGAAATTACGAAAAGTTTCTTATCCGAACAATCGGTTGTAGGGGACCTATGTATGCTATATATACGACCGATCTCTATTATTTTCTCAGACAATAATAAGTGCAATATACGAAAGCATATGGTGAAGCTTGAAGCTCCAATCTGATACATTGAGGAAGATATGACAAAAATCCTCTTTTCTGAAAAATCGGTTGTATGAGGGTTATATGCTATAGTGGTCCGATCCGGTCCGTTCCGACAAATGTCTAATCGGACACCAAAATATAACCGCTCACCAAATTTTATCAAGATAGCTCAAAAATTGAGTTACTAGTTTGAATACAAACAGACGAATGAACAGACGGACATGGCTAAATCAACTCAGCTTCTCATCCTGACCATTTCGGTATACCTATTGGTGGGTCTATCTATTTTTCTCTAATGACATACAATTTTGAGATTCGTGACAAAGTTAATATACCATTTCATTTTCATGAAGGGTATAATTAAAAGGACCACGAGGCCATTCGAAAGAGAAGCACGGCCTAAATCTCTTGGATTAAAATTAGTTGAGGATAACTCTATAAGACAGCATGACTTTCTTAATACAAGTCAATTATATTTGTAGATTGGCTATACTGGGTCCAAAATATGTTTTTAAACCCACCTCTTGACATTTCTAAGATCATGTGCAAAGCCTACGCTATTAGACTCACAAAGTGGCTCTTATCTCTGAAGAGAGAAGAAGACACTGCCTTCTGGCGTCACATACTTATAATTTAGGCCTCATCAGTAACAGCAAGTGTTGGAAGTTTGAGCTGCAGGAAGAAATGGTTGAGCACGTTCTGTGTTCGTGTCCTGCGCTCGCCATGTCAAGGCACCAGCTATTAACGGCGGCAGAGTTGCCAGATCTCGAGGCAGCAATTAAGCTGGGTCCTAGAAAACTGTTAGTATTTGCCAAGATGACGGAATTATTCTATAACATAAGTACTGGCTCCTGATTGGGGTTCTTCCGTTTGGTCGTCAAACAAATTCCCGTAACACTATGAACACATTCCGTCTAGGTGCGGTCTTTATTGACCGGCTAGTTCAACCTAACCTAACCTCCTCTTGACATTTTTGGACATTTATTAAGAGTGTCATGCTGTCGTATAGACTTACCTAATTGAGTATTTGATAGTTGACAAGTATTAAAAAAATACCCACGTCTGATTTTTTTGGCCATTGCCCTACAAGAGTTGTTAGCTTTTGCGAAGAAAATAAACAGTTAATAGCGCACGTTAGTCTATTAGGAAACAACTTATAGTTAGCTCGTTCTTTCTTTCTTTTCCTGCTGTGTACCTAGGCAAGTAATATTTCTCGCAAAACAATATAGAACCAAGGCATTTGGTTTAATCTTCTCCATGCAATATAAATGAATAAATTTTGATGTGATTCTCGTACTCCGTTATTCTACTTTAACTCGAGCTTGGCCTTCTTTAGACGGTTATGGTTTAATCCTATATGGCGCGGCAGTACATGGTTATATGTTAAATATATAGGGACCTCGCTCACTCAAACATTCATCTTCCCTTCTTATCAATACGTCATACGAAACAGCCGCATAGGTTTCATTTAAGCAAAACTTAGGCACACTGTACAGTGACTGCACTGTGGAGAAGTCTTTCCTCGAGTGTTTTCTGAGCCGGTATCTTCTCCCAGTTAATATTTTTATTGTGGTGATAAGAGACCCACCGAAAGTTTTGGTCTGAAGGTCCCTTGCCGGATGTAGATCCGATACGTCACGGTAAAATGTAGCTCGAAAAGAGCCCACCGCCTCGGAAACCCTGAACCAAACTGCGATGAAACTTCTACGTAAAAAACAAGCGGCTGCCAATGCTTAGCTGATTAAATAAAAAAGATCTGCCACAATTAGGGGAGGTTGACAATTGAAATCCTGTACCACCGTCAGAAGTAGCCTTGTAAGAAACCTCCTTTCCATTGTCTCGGATGGAGCTGGTGGTGTTGCTCAAAGTAATTTTACATAACTATATACGTTTTGCGATGAAACCAAATTCAGGCAAAGAGGGATATAGACAACTCCTTCTCGTGCCATCTAAAATAGTTTTAATATCGACGAAGAGGTGATATCTTTCAGGAAGTTTTTTTTTATAATGTAAGCATTATCCGGGCCGACGAGTAAACCTGCTGGCTACTAGCACCGTTCTGCAGTATCTCCACACCCTTCTCGCTGCATTCGAACTCTACGCAGTTTGAACACAGCGTATTATTTATGCTGAGCGTATTATTGCTTTAATGTAGATTTAGGCAAAATGCTCATAAACTGGCCTAAACGGCTGTTCAGTATTTTTGGAAGTAAAACAATCGTACCCGGCCTGCTATATGGTGCAAAAGCATGGACCATGACAACATCAGACAAAGCGGCTCTGGAAGTGCTAGGGAGACAAATTTTTATAAATATTTATGAACTTCTACGCGTTGGCGAAGGCGAGTACCGAAGAAGATTTTATGATGAGCGGTACAACCCTACGCAGACATCAACATAATCCAGCGACATAAAACGCAGCGGTTACGCTGGCTGGGCTTTGCCATGCGAAAATGCTCCGGCTAAGAAAGTACTTTTGTTGGCGCACGCCTATTGGAGCAGAGAGAGGCCCCACTCTGCTAGAAAAACAAGGTAGAAACGATATAAATTTCCATGGTGTGATCAATTGCCCAGTATCGCTTAAACGGCTAGCGCCAATTAAGTATATAAGTGAGATAATCGGTAGCGTACATTTGGTTTGCCTCAGTCCATTTCGCTTCCCACAGCAGCCGGTTATATGTACCGGAAGACTCGGGCTGTGATGCCAGTTAATTAGTTGCGTCCTCCCAACAAATTGTCATGCTCCAAGTAGATTTTTGCAGTGAGATTTCTCTATATTACCCTGCTTCGGGAAGGTGTTCAGCCAAATGCGGGTCTAGAACCTAGTCCCGGCCCAGAGAAGTGGATTTGCTGCGTGTGCCGGAAATAATTTTTTTTAGGATAGTCACACTTATACCAATGTGTCACGTTCAAAGGATGATTGCATCGCGTGGGGTGCTCTGGGCTTGATTAAATTACTCTTCAGTATCTTTAGAATAACAGTTCTAAAACCTTCTAGCTTCGTTCCTCCTACTTAGAATTGCAGTAGCCGCTTTCGTTGTTTTCTTGACTTCTTTCTTGCGTTAACTACGTTTGTCGTGGTCTTCGTCAAAAAATGGTGATCCTATATGAGGCCCTGAACTACTTCGCATTCCTTAATATGAGTTCAGGTAATATTATCCTTATAAATCTTCAGAGAATAAAATATAAAACAAAAGTAGTTTTCTAAAACTTCCTATTTTATGTTCCAAGATTGAAATTTGATTAATCTGTCATTAAAGGAAGAAAAGACTTTAGACTTATTCCCACTTTGGTTAGGGACCGCAAAATGAGTGAAGTCCAGGAACATTTTTTTAGGAGTGCCATTTGGTAGAAAGCATTAGAACATTTAAATTCTTTCCACTTTTGTTTCTAGATAGTGATTCCTTCATAAATTTTGAATACTCGTGCTGTAGATTCGAAATGGAATGCGGATTTTTGTTGTCCATACTAAAAACAACAGCAAAATTAACTTCACTAATGTGTTTTTAATTGTATTTATTGTTCACTTATGTAGTTCAATTCACTTTTCTATGTTCTGTTTGGTTTTGTGTGCAATGGCAATCGAATTTATGGCCAAACGAAAGTTGTGCCAATGTTCATTCCGTTTTCATGGGGGGCTTCACGCTATTTCGCCATATTTCTTTACTTGCATGCACCAACTAATGACAAATTTTGCAAAATTGCTTTCCAGTGTCATTGCCATTGTTTTTCGGTGAATGTGAATGTTGTAAGCTTATGAGTTTAAGTAAAAACGCTATAAAGCTTGTGTTTTTCTATTGCACTTTCAGTTTTTGCTCTAAACTACGATTTTTCCACTCATTTATTTGTTGTTAATGATTATGTCGCACATATTCTTAGAGTTAAACAATGTGTAAAGTCGGTGGTATTAGTTTTAGAAAAAAGTGAATATGTAGCTATGAACTCATAGTTTTTTATAGCTAAGCATGTATGTCTACTTAATAGCGAAATTTTGCTGAGTCAGTACTTAATGAGCAGACATAATAAATTATTATGTGAAATAGAAAAAACGAGAATTGAATAGCATTTATGTTAAGCATAAACTTTTTAAAAGTGTGTAGTCGAAAAGAATAATTATCGTTGTTAGACATTTTGTTAACTCTTTAAAAACCTTCACTTATGGGCAAATCAATTTTCGCCCTTGACGCTCACCCAAAATCTCTGGATTAGGTTAGGTTGAACTGGTAAATAAAGACCTCATATAGGCTGAATGTATCCATAGTGTTACCAAAATCACGTGCCAGGACTTTTGTTATAGAATAAATCCGTCCTCTTGGCAAACACTGTAAGTTTTCTAGGACCTAGCTTAATAGCTGGAGCCTCGATATGGCGAGCGGAGGGCATGAACACAGAATGTGCTCAACCGTTTATTCCTGCAGCTCGCACTTCCTTAGTCTGCTCTTACTGACGAGGTCTAACATGCCGCAAGAAGGCAGTGTACAGTTAGTATGCCCATCGCGAGCCTTTAGTCTTATCTCTTTAGAAATATGAGCCATTTTGTAACCTTATATTGTAGGATTTGCCCATGATCTTAGAAATTCTGCAACGCCGTGCTTCTGCCCACGCTTTACTTGCTTTTTGGGTCATATGCAGCTCCTGTTTCCTTTTAATTTCTCCCAAACGAACTGGGACGTCTACCATCGATTCAGCGTATGCTGCACCCTACTTTGCCAACTCATCGGCCTTTTCGTTACCTTCTATCCCGTTTTGACTTGGAAACCAGTAAGATGTATGGTGCGGCCTGAGCGAAATTTGTTCAATGCTTCTATGTATGCCAGGCGCTGCCGTGGTGTGGTGGTAGCGTGCCTCGCCTACCACACCGAAGGTCCTGGGTACACGCCACAACAAACCAACATCAAAAGTTTATGCTGAATAACGCCATATTTCAGAATTTGTTTGAAAAACGCTCTATTTTAGAATTCGGTTCAAGATAGCCCCATCTCAGAATTTGTATCATAAACAGCAAATGTCAAAATGTATTGCTAGGACAATTTTGAAACAAAATCTGAAATCGGACTATCTTAAACCGAATTCTGAGACAGGGCATTTTTGAAACGAATCCTGAAAAATAGCGTTACTCAAACGTTTTCTGAGGCAGGTTGTTTTTGAAAAATCAGCCAAGATAGGGCGATATTCCACTCAGCAGTCAATATACTTAGGGTACTCACAGTCCCCTTTTAAAGTTAAATCGATCAAATTGCGCCTCGTTATCATATAGGAAGTGTGAGCACCCTTTTGCCTGTTTTAAGTAATTCTTTTTTAGTAAATTATGAAAATAGTAATACTTCACGATTATTAGTTTAAAATTACACGAGTAACTATAGCGTACTAAGGAATTTTTATCACACTACTTTTGCAGACTCTACGATTGGGATGGATATTTTTTTCAAATCAGTAGATAGCAGGAGGTTTTGTGTACCTCCAAAGCCGACATGCCAACCGTTTTTGGCCTCAGAGTCTCCTCCGTATTTTAACCTCCGTTCAAAAGATAAATTTGGGAATATGCATTCGGCTTCGGCTAGTCATTTTTGTTCGATATATTCCTTTCTACATGTAGAACCACATGTGGAATGTGAGCAGCAACTTCTTTATAATACGATGCGCGTTTAGGAGCAACCCTAAAAAAAGTGTCTTTTCCTTTTACCGCAAAATCTAGCCGTGATCGCTTTTCTTCGAAAACTCGAAACGTCTTGTTGTCTCTTGCCATTGTTTACACCGATATCACAGCCATAAAAGAAACACTGGCGCATCTTCAAGAAGACCACAACGTGAAATCATCCAGGGAGGAACAGCTGTCCAAAGTTTTTTTAGGACATGATCCTCAAAATAAATTTTAAAGCAAATGGATGCCATAGGGCTTCTTTCATTTCGAAGAGAAAAGGAGACTCCAAACCTAAATCGTGTTACTACACACTGTGAAGGAAAATGACGGAGAGCTTAATTTAGCGTTGCCTTACGGCAGTCATGGAAAGTGGGGGTGGACTACTCAATCGACATGATTGTTCCGATCGTGTTAACGGACAGACGGACGGACGGACATGGCTCAATCAAATATTTTTTCGACACTGATGATTTTGATATATGGAAGTCTATATCTATCTCGATTTCTTTATACCTGTACAACCAACCGTTATCCAATCAAAGTTATAATACCCTGTGTACAAGTACAGCTGTGTATAACAAACAAGTAAGGGTGTCTAAATTCGGGTGCAATCGAACATTATATACTCAGCCTGAGTTTCAATGGTGCAGTTCATTTCAGATAAATTATTTTTTCAAATTTTGTTACAAGGGATTTATTTTTTTTGAGGCTCTGGAAATGTTGCGTAATTCTTGATCGGAATAGGGGCGTGGCACCGCCTACTGACAAAAATAAAACTTTTTAAGTAAAATATCATTGATACAAAACTATTTTTCGCCTAAATGTAGCTTATTGTTCTAAATTACGACCCTTTAAAACATTTTTTATATAAAAGTGGGCGTGCATTTTAATTGATCCCGTCCATTTTTACTAGAAATATTTACTGCTAGAAGGAAAATATTTGTACGCAATCTTATTACGATCCCTTGATTTTTGTTCGAGTTATGGCTCCCGAAACATATAAAATTGCTTGGTCATAAAAAGGGCGGTGCCACGCCCACTTTCAAAAATTTGAATTTTTTCTTATTTCTTGTTACATCTCCACCATTGATATAAAGCTCTTTGTTTGCAAATATGTAGCTGATTTTATTCATTCACTACCCTTTTTAAAAATCTTTTATATAAAAGTGGGCGTGATCCTTAACCGATTTCGTTAACTTTTCTGCGAAGCATTCTTAATAGTAAATGCAACCTTTCTGTCGAATTTTGTTATGATAGGTTTAACGGTTTTAGATTTATGTTTAATAGTATTTTTAACATTGATTTTATCAGAAGTGGGCGGTGCCACGCCCAGTTTCAAGTTTTTATCAGGAGTCTCAATATCAGTCCACACATCAAGTTTCAATATTCTGGGTGTATTATTTACTAAATAATCATGTTATGTATGTGAAAAGTGGGCGTGGTTATCATCCGATTTCGTTCTTTTTAAATAGTGATGAGAGATGAGTGCCAAGGCAACTATATACCAAATATTAGTAAGATACCTCAATATTTACTCAAGTTATCGTGTGCACAGACAGATGGACAGATCAGCGGATGGACGGACATGGCTAAATCAAGTTTTTTCATCCTGAACATTTTGATATAAGGCGGTCTGTATTTATCTCGATTCTTTATTTTACTATGCGCAATGATTAGGTGTTCCCAAATTGGCACAGTGGCCACAAATGGGTTAAAACAATACTTCGCCTACAAGGATAAATTTTAGATGAAGAGAGATTAATTGAATTTATTGGCATTAAAATTGCAAAAAAATATGAAAATTGAATGCATTTTTGCTAAGGACGGCAGCGTGGGTTTGAATGTGATTGAAACACTCGTTGATATTTATATATTTTAATATATTTGGGAAATATGAAATATTTATTTTTTCGTCTTAACTCACCTTTAAATGAAGTCCAGTAACAGCAATTTGTTTTGCTTCCGCCAGAGTTTACAGATTTAGCACAGAGAAACATAATCCAGACGATGACTTTAAAAATTTAGCGGTAAACCAGCTTTAGACATATCTATGAATACCACAATGCGGGTTCAAATTTTGTATTTGTTTTATTGATACTCAGTTTGCTGGCTGGTGCACTTCCTATATAATTGCACATCATGCTGATATTGCCGTTGTTATTATTAACACATTTTTTTTTTTTTTTTTTTTTCAAACAAAATATTTTGTAGTGATGCTGTAGCTAGAAGTACAAACTCAACTGAAAATGCAAAATACCGACATGTCAGTTGAAGCCGGAGGGTTTTTGTACAGTTTTTTGTCGTGCTTTTGTCTTCCTGCTGCATAGCAGACAGTGCAGCATACAGAGAATATTTGTAAAGTCGTCAGACGAACTTGTGACCTTACACAGAATGACCCAATGCATAATTAAATATCTTCTGGTATGCAATGAGACAACAATTTAAGTTGGGCAAAGGAAGCTGGTGATATTAGAGATAGTAGCCTGTATGCGGAGCAGGACAAAGGCAAGCACAAAAGAAGGTGAGCCCATTCACATGCACTCATACTCGTACATGCAAAGCATTCTATAAGGCAAGAAAAGCAGCTGCGAAAAATTATACCTTAAATGCAACACTAAAAAATCACTTTCATTCACGCGTCAGGGAATCAGCGAAAACAGCCGCCAAAATGAGTGCAGTAAACTTTGTAATGAAATAAATAAAAATCGCTAGAACAAATTATGATGAAGAAATAGTCATGTCGACGTTAAGAATTTATAATTTGTTTTTTTTTTTTTTTGGGCTGTGTAATAACTTTCGTTCATATGCTTTTTGCTATGCTTTGTATGGGCTGATACATTTTTAATATGACAACTGCAGAATGCCGCATGCTGTACGGCATACAGCTCGCTACTGTAGCACCATTGTATGAAGATGTGAAAACAGCGATATACGCGCAAAATGTGCTCTTATTCATAAAATTTCAAAAGAAAATGATATGAAAAGAAACAAGTAAGGAAGGTTAAGTTCGGGTGTAACCGAACATTACATACTCAGTTGAGAGCTATGGTGACAACATAAGGGAAAGTAACCATGTAGGAAAATGAACCGAGGGTAATCCTGGAATGTGTTTGTATGACATGTGTATCAAATGAAAAGTATTAAAGAGTATTTTAAGAGGGAGTGGGCCATAGTTCTATAGGTGGACGCCATTTAGGGATATCGCCATAAAGGTGGATCAGGGTTGACTCTAGAATTTGTTTGTACGCTATGGGTATCAAATGAAAGGTGTTAATGAGTATTTTAAAAGGGAGTGGGCCTTAGTTCTATAGGTGGAAGCCTTTTCGAGATATCGCCATAAAGGTGGACCAGAGGTGACTCTAGAATGAGTTTGTACGATATGGGTATCGAATTAAAGGTATTAATGAGGGTCTTAAAAGGGAGTTGTGGTAGTTGTATATGTGAAGGCGTTTTCGAGATATCGACCAAAATGTGGACCAGGGTGACCCAGAACATCATCTGTTGGATACCGCTAATTTATTTATATATATAATACCACGAATAGTATTCCTGCCAAGATTTTAAGGGTTTTTTATTTCGCCCTGCAGAACTTTTTCATTTCATTTTACTTAATATGGTAGGTGCCACACTCATTTTACAAAGTTTTTTCTAAAAGTATATTTTGCGTCAATAAACCTATCCAAATACCATGTTTCATCCCTTTTTTCGTATTTGGTATAGAATTATGGCTTTTTTTCATTTTTCGTAATTTTCGATCTCGAAAAAGTGGGCGTGTTCATAGTCGGATTGCGGCCATTTTTTATACCAATACAAAGTGAGTTCAGATACGGACGTGAACTGAGTTTAGTAAAGATATATCGATTTTTGCTCAAGTTATCGTGCTAACGGCCGAGCGGAAGGACAGACGGTCGACTGTGTATAAAAGCTGGGCGTGGCTTCAACCGATTTCGCCCTTTTTCATAGAAAACAGTTATGGTCCTAGAATCTAAGCCCTCACCAAATTTCACAGGGATTAGTAAATTTTTGTTCGACTTATGGCATTAAAAGTATCCTAGGCGAATTAAATGAAAAAGGGCGGAGCCACGCCCATTTTGAAATTTTCTTTTATTTTTGTATTTTGTTGCACCATACCACTACTGGAGTTGAATGTTGACATAATTTACTTATATACTGTAAAGATATTAAATTTTTTGTTAAAATTTGACTTTAAAAAAATTTTATTTTTAAAAGTGGGCGTGGTCCTTCTCCGAGTTTGCTAATTTTTATTAAGCAGACATACATATAGTAATAAGAGTAACGTTCCTGCCAAATTTCATCATGATATCTTCAACGAATGCCAAATTACAGCTTGCAAAATTTTAAATTACCTTCCCGTAAAAGTGGGCGGTGCCACGCCCATTGTCCAAAATTTTACTAATTTTCTATTCTGCGTCATCAGTTCAACTCACCTACCAAGTTTTTCGGTTTTTCGAAATTTTCGATATCGAAAAAGTGGGCATGGTTATAGTCCGATATTGTTCATTTTAAATAGCGATCTGAGATGAGTGCTCAGGAACCTACATACCAAATTTCATTAAGATACCTCAAAAGTTGCTAAAGTTATCGTGTTAACGGACATACGGACGGACGGACATGGCTCAATCAAATTTTTTTTCGATCCTGATGATTTTGATATATGGAAGTCTATATCTATCTCGATTCCTTTATACCTGTACAACCAACCGTTATCCAATCAAAGTTAATATACTCTGTGAGCTCTGCTCAACTGAGTATAAAAACTATAACATGTACTGAAAATTAAACAAAAATCACGGAAAATCTGGACAAACTGACACCAACAGGAAAGCCAAGAAGTTATATGAACAAAATTGCAGCAAATTGTGGCATTTATTTGAAAGCACCCATGAACGTTATAATACCCAGTGGGGAAAGGAATTAAATTATGATAAGTTGTGTGTACTATATTGTTGAGAAATATTTCTAAGGGGTGGGCGGGCATGGGTTGGTGTTATATTCATGCAAAAACGCGGGAAGACCCAGCACTTGCCATTGTATTATCGTCCTTTAAGACTCAGTTTTTCTACTATAATGTATGCAGAAAAAATTAAAGCCGTTAATTAATTCATTGTAAAGAAATCCTCGCTGCTATACATAGGAGTCTTACAAAAATATCCAATAGAGCTAATTTCACCTTTATGCGCGTTTCATGCGCTTTTGGTAGTACGACTCAGCAGGTCTTTTAAAAAGCTATGTTCATTTAATAAATCCACAGATTATTCATTGAGTTCTTTCGGGGTTTTTGCTAGTATGCAATAATTTTAAACCTTTAGAACGTTTTTGGCTCTAAATTGACCCACAAGAGGAAGAATCAACGGGTTTTTAGGGGATATATTATATACATGATCGATTTTGAAAATTTTTGCAGAGAACATTTACCGTCTTATGTATAATCATCCTGTGAAGTTTCAATCTTCGAGTAAGGAGGAATAAATGACAAAAATCCTCTTCTGAAAGATCTGTTGAAGGGGGGATATAGTTATGCTATAGTTGTCCAAACCGCTCGGTTCCGACAAATAATCTACCGGACACTCAAATATACCAGCTCACCAAATTTCTCAAAATATCTCAAAAAAGGAGGGACAAGTTTGCGTGTAAACAGACAGACAGATGGATGACGGACAGACAGATGGGCATGGCTAAATCAACTCAGCTCTTCATTGTGATTGATAGACCCATCTCTTCTTTTTAATGACGTACAATTTTGAGATTCGTGACAAACTTGATATACCATTTCAGTTTCATGAAAGGTATAAAAATCCTTTTATATTTTATTGTTTTAAAAAATTATTACATATTTTGACGGCGCCTGAAAATTCGGTAGTATTTTTTTTATATACAAATTATCCCATGTTCGTATCAAAATGTCAATAATATCCTGGGAAACTGGTTAGACTACTGGGATCCGGGAAAGTCATGCTAACTAAGATGCGTTATGATGAAGGACGTCTTTCTTCTCGTCATATTGAAGAACTACCTGCACAATCAGCTCCTAGATAGAAAGAGTATATGGCCTCAGTCAATAGTAATTCTGCCAGAGTAGCGTCAAAAACGCTCCAAAGCTTTAAAAATAAGCAGCATGACTGGTGTTTGGAAAGCATCGGATGCTTCACTTTAGCTTGAAATTAGTGCTTGAGGGTGGTTTTCTATAAACATGCAGTAACCTTCAACTCTATGTTAGATCCGGTCAAATGTCAAACAAGCAGATACCTTTCTGAACCCAGCCTATTATGTCAAAAAATGCGGTGATGTTATTTATCGCCAGACAAAATGCTAAGAATACTTCCTAGCCGGTGGTATTTGGCAACAATAAAGAGACGAGTTTATTAACCTGTAAGGCGATCAGCTGATTATCTTCAAGTCTGCCAACACTGCCCTACCAAATCTAGCCAAATTTTCTCACATTTCTTCTTTCTCTATGGGCATACAAACATCTAAATATACATATTGCTTTTGAATTTTGATATACATATAGTAGAAGAAAGAAAACAAAAGTTTTTATAAACTTTTACGCAGTCAGTGTTTGCGCATATACTAAAATATATAAATATTAACAGATATACAGGGTGCTACACGAACGGTTAAACATTTTATTAACAAACGTAAACTTCCCGCTATTGGCAGAGTACAACATTCACATACAAAATTTGAAGAAACATTTTTAGAAACATTCATACTATAAAAAAAAGACCATGCTTCTTATTCTGTTTACTATTTATTAGTTAAAATGTATTTTTTTATTGTGAAACATTTTAGAGAAACACCAACGAGTTTAAAAAATAATTCCACTTACAAAGTCTGAAAGCACTCACTGGCAATCCAAATATCAATTTCTTTTGCTAATGCTTTACATGTAGCAAAAATTAAAAGTAAATAAATAACAAGTAAGGAAGTCTAAGTTCAGGTGAAACCGAACATTACAGACCCAGCTTTACACTTGAAATGCTGTTGGTGTTTGTTCTGTGTGCTTAATAGTGTTACAAGGCTGCGCAATAATACATATACATATTGTTCTATTCTGAATTAATTTTTCTTCGATTGAGCCATAAATAGAAACATAGAAAATTACTTTGTCATAAAAGGAGCGGTG
The DNA here is from genome assembly GCF_040869045.1 of Eurosta solidaginis. Lineage (NCBI taxonomy): Eukaryota > Metazoa > Arthropoda > Insecta > Diptera > Tephritidae > Eurosta > Eurosta solidaginis. Next base: position 735,261 of record NW_027136889.1, on the reverse strand, counting down.
CTCCGCCCATTTTTTAAAATTTTTAATTTTTTATACTCAGTTGAGCAGAGCTCACTGAGTATATTAACTTTGATTAGATAACGGTTGGTCGTACAGGTATAAAGGAATCGAGATAGATATAGACTTCCGTATATCAAAATCATCAGTATCGAAAAAAAATTCGATTGAGCTATGTCCGTCCGTCCGTCTGTCCGTTAACACGATAACTTGAGTAAATTTCGGGGTATCTTGATGAAACTTGGCATGTAGGTTCCTGGGCACTCATCTCAGATCGCTATTTAAAATGAACGATATCGGACAATAACCACGCCCACTTTTTCGATATCGAAAATTTCGAAAAATCGAAAAAGTGCGATAATTCATTACCAAATACGGATAAAGCGATGAAACTTGGTAGATGGGTTTAGTTTATCACGGAGAATAGAAAACTAGTGAAATTTTGGACAATGGGCGTGGCACGCCCACTTTTAAAAGAAGATAATTTAGAAGTTTTGCAAGCTGTAATTTGGCAGTCGTTGAAGATATCATGATGAAATTTGGCAGGAACGTTACTCTTATTACTATATGTATGTCTGCTTAATAAAAATTAGCAAAATCGGAGAACGACCACGCCCACTTTTTAAAAAAAATTGTTTTTAATTCAAATTTTAAAAAAAAGTTAATATCTTTACAGTATATAAGTAAATTATGTCAACATTCAACTCCAGTAATGATATGTTGCAACAAAATACAAAAATAAAAGAAAATTTCAAAATGGGCGTGGCTCCAGCCTTTTTCATTTAATTTGTCTAGGATAATTTTAATGCCATATGTCGAACAAAAATTTACCAATCCTTGTGAAATTTGGTAGAGGCTTAGATTCTAGGACGATAACTGTTTTCTGTGAAAAAGGGCGAAATCGGTTGAAGCCACGCTCAGTTTTTATACACAGTCGACCGTCTGTCCTTCCGCTCGACCGTTAACACGATAACTTGAGCAAAAATCGATATATCTTTACTAAGTTCAGTTCACGTACTTATCTGAACTCACTTTGTATTGGTGTAAAAAACGGCCGAAATCCGACTATTAACACGCCCACTTTTTCGATATCGAAAATTACGAAAAACGAAAAAAATGCCATAATTATATACCAAATACGAAAAGAGGGATGAAACATGGTAATTGTATTGGTCTATTTACGCAAAATATAACTTTAAAAAAAAACTTGGTAAAATGGGTGTGACACCTACCACATTAAGTAGAAGAAAATGAAAAAGTTTTGCAGGGCGAAATCAAAAGCCCTTGGAATCTTGGAAGGAATACTCTTCGTGGTATTACATATATAAATAAACTAGCGGTACCCGACAGATGATGTTCTGGATCACCCTGGTCCACATTTTGGTCGATATCTCGAAAACGCCTTCACATATACAACTAAGGGCCACTCCCTTTTAAAGACCCTCATTAATACTTTTAATTTGATACCCATATCGTACAAACACTTTCTAGAGTCACCCCTGGTCCACGTTTATGGCGATATCTCGAAAAGGCGTCCACATATAGAACTAGGGCCCACTCCTTTTTAAAATACTCATTAACACCTTTCATTTGATAGCCATATCGTCCAAAAAAATTCTAGAGTCACCCCTGGCCCACCTTTATGGCGATATCTCGAAAAGGCGTCCACCTATAGAACTAAGGCCCATTCCCTTTTAAAATACTCATTAACACCTTTCATTTGATACCCATATCGTACAAACAAATTCTAGAGTCACCTCTGTTCCACCTTTATGGCGATATCCCTAAATGGCGTCCATCTATAGAACTTAGGCCCACACCCTTTTAAAATACTCATTAATACCTTTAATTTGATACCCATTTCGTACGAACACATTCTAGAGTCACCCCTGGTCCACGTTTATGGCGATATCTCGAAAAGGCGTCCACATATAGAACTAAGGCCCATTCCCTTTTAAAATACTCATTAACACCTTTCATTTGATACCCATATCGTACAAAAAAATTCTAGAGTCACCCCTGGCCTACCTTTATGGCGATATCTCGAAAAGGCATCCACCTATAGAACTATCCCTTTTAAAATACTCTTTAATACCTTCCATTTGATACACATGTCATACAAACACATGCCAGGATTACCCTAGGTTCTTTTTACAACATGGTGATTTTCCCTTACTTTGTCTCCACAGCTCTCAACTGAGTATGTTATGTTCGGTTACACCCGAACTTAGCCTTCCTTACTTGTTCCTATTTATTGTTATAAATCCACTTGGGAAATGAAATACCATTGCTATAAAGTTCTTTTTTGCAAAAATATAGCTTATTTTATTCGTCCACCACGGGCGTGGTCCTTAACCGATTTCGTTAATTTTTCTTCAAAGCATTACTTACAGTAAAGGCAACCTCTCTGCTGGATTTTTTTATGATATGTTTAACGATTTTTAATGTACGAATAATAATATTTGTAAACTTGATTTTATCACAAGTGGCCGGTGCCACGCCCATTTACATTTTTTTTTTTTTTGCAAGTTTTTATTAAGAGTCTCAATATCAGTCCACATGTCAAACTTCAACATTCTACGTGTATTGTTTATTAAATAATCAGGTTTTTTGTGTTTTCCAAAACGTTATATATATAAAAAAAAAAAAATGGGCGGGTTTTCATCCGATTTCTCTCATTTTCAGTACCAATCTATTCTGGGTCCAGATAACCTCGTGTACCAAATTTGGTGATGATATCTCAATATTTATTCATGTTATGGTGTTAACGGACAGACTGATGGACTTACAAACGGATGGATGGATGGACTAACATGGCTCAATCAAATTTTTTTATGGAAGTCTATATCTATCTCGATTCCTTTATACCTGCACAACCAACCGTTATCTAATCAAAATTTTAATACCATGTGTAGAAGTACAACTGCGTATAAAAAAATGCAAGGCTCATAACCTCCAAAGAGATCTTAGGCCGAGCTTCTCTTCCAGTTTGCGTCGAGGTCCCTTTAATTTTTCCTACAAATTGGCGGGGCGGGACCTACATGTTTTGTGGCGACTCACTTCCAAATCACTGCCGAAGGGCGACACCGCTTGGAAAAACTTTTTTCTGATTGAAAAAACTTTCTTCTAAATTTTCGTATAATCAAGCTACAGATAAACGATTTTTCCAGTCTTACACCTTCACACGGTAATAGTTGGAGTGAAATAATAACATGAAAATTTTGCGCTTGATTGGAAACTGTTAAGGGATGTCGCATAGTGGTTAAATCTCAAGCTTTAATATTGCGACTTCATATGCACGTTAGCTTGAACCAATTTTAAAAACGAATCCATAGGACATATCTTTTTTGCTTATTTTTATCAGCTTTTTTTTTTTTATTTTTTTATCAGCTTTTTTGCAGTTAATCAAAGCCCAAAAAAAAAAAATTTCTCCGACCACTTTTTCAAAAAATGATATTTTAATCTCTTTGAAATTAAATAAAAACATCACACGAAGCGGATATAATACCCTTATTAGACTGGGTCGATTTATTATCCGATATCGCGCATCGATGTTTCGATAGGATTTGGGCTCAGGAAAAAAAAGTTCCACTACGCATACCCAAAAAAATAATTTTCGAGCCTGCGAAATTTCATTTTGTTGCCTTTTGTCGACTTATTTTTTTCATATAAATAGAAATGCTATTCGTCTCTCGCTCATTATAAAAATAAAACTGACTTCAATAAAACAAAATAAAAACTTGCTGTTTTTACATACATTCCACACACCTGCTACACCTTGTTTACATTTAGTTTATTAATGCATATGCCTGTGCGTGTGTGTGTGTGCGGTTTGTGCCAACAGAGCAGAATGCAGCCAAGCAAAAAAGTGACTGCACGCCGGAAGGATACTAAGAAACCCACACACGTCTGTCATGAATGCAAATGTGCTTATGCTGTCGCGTAGATTTACACATACTCAACACACACACACGCACACACAAACATATGCATACAAATGTAAATGCATGCATAAATAAACTAGCTTAGTATATGGTTCGTGCTTGAGTGTACGTGAATGCTTTGCTGCGCTTTTTATAGTATTTTCTGATATCGTATATTTGCATTTTTTTCCTCCTACATCTTTTACTGCTTCGGCAGACTGTTGCAGTTATCGCTATTGTTTTAGTTGCTGCTTTAGGTAAAACAGAAACGGAAATTGCATTAAAATTCACTATTTTATTATGACTAAACTATAAAGGCAAGTGCACACAATTTCCCTGTCGCTCATGTGATGGTGGTGGGGGTGCTCCTGCTGTTGTTGTTGCTTGTCACCTCATACTTATGCGCGGATATTTGCATCAATGCTTGATGTGTGTTGTGTGTTTTTATCTTTATTTTAAGCTCATTGCAATGTGACTACTCTTGTTGAAGAATAAATTATTGCATTCTTTTTATTAATATTTAATGACACAATTTGTTTGAGTAATTGGTTGTTTTATTATCATTTCACATCACGCACTAAATATAAACAATTAAGTTGCTCATACGCACTGTTGCACTACATACATTTGCCAAAATTTATGATTGTATGGATATATTTGAATAACTGTAATTAATGTTAAACCACATACTGCTGACTTCATATGCATAATAATTTTATATTTGCTTTTACTGCTTTTTCATTTTTTTCATTGCCTATGCTCGCAAATGGATTTTTTTTTGCAATTTCACTTTGTTTTTAAATTATTTTAATTTGTTATTTTTAAGCACAAAACAATATTTTACATGTAGTTAAAGTTTCAAACGAATTGCTTTGATGTCGCACAAAATTTAAAGTTTTTATTTTTTTCAAATACTTTTTAATACACAAAAATACATACTCCATATTTTTCCTTTTTTTATTTTCCCTTTCTCTATTCCAGTAATTGATATTGTTTTAGTATTATGTATATTTTAGCATTTATAATAAATATATAAATATTTATATAAATATATTTATTATTAATTGTATTTGTATCGATAAGCGCTTTGACGCGTAACACAGTGCCGTTATGTTAAATGGTTGCACGAATACTAAATTGCATCGCCTCCTAAGCTCTGTTCAGTAGCGTTGGCAGCAATCAGCAAGCCGCTTGTGACAAGCAACATCCAACGATAGCCTTCGTTGCTAATGTTCGTATTATATTTGGTCTAAAATACGAAGTACGTACCTTTAATCGGCATCGTTTTTTCGCCGTTCGTCGTTATCAGTGTCCTATTTTAGTTTGCAGCAGACACTGTTAAAGATAACAGTTAACTGTTACGAAAATGTTGCTAGCAACATGTTGGAACCCGCGATCTTACAAATCAGTAGGCCGATATAACAACAAAAAATGTTGGAAAATTGTTTGTATACATTTTGATGAGATTATGTGATGACCACACCATTTAGATAGATGGTGGTTACTCAGAAAGCTAGTAAGAAGCCGTTTGGAGATCATACAATTTTAATAAATGTAATGAACGTGAAAGTTGAGTATTTTGAAACCTCGACAATCTTTTAGATAATCTGGTAAGGAAGTTCCAATGAGTTTTTGAGTAGAGCTAATTAAAGCGTTTGCAAAAAAAGGCTCAACAGTCATTCTGGTTGTTATACTTACATACTTACTTACTTAATTGGCGCTTAACCGTTTAAATGGTGGGGGCCGTCCAACAAGGCGCGCCAGTCTCTTCTTCTCTGAGTTAACTGGCGCAAATTGGCCACACCAAAGGAATTTAAATCGTGTTTCACCTAGTCCCTTCCAGCGGGGTTGAAGTCCCCCTTCCTCTGCTTCCATAAGCGGGTTCCCATAAAAATAATTTCTTAGCCGGAGCGTCATCTTGATTTCTTATAAAATGGCCTAGCCAGCGTAGCCGCCGCTGTTATATCTTTACAGCTTTAAAATTATGATTGAAAATACGCGTATTTCTCTTTTACGTGGTACAATTCTTTACATGTTCCAGTTGTAAATGAGATATCGCCAAATGAGATAGCACTGTGTGAGAAGATCCATTGTAAATACATAAGCGTCACATCGATATGAGAAAAATCACATTTAGATAAGAAACCACCAAATAAAAGCGTCAGCTGAAGTTGAGAATTGTTAGTTCTAAATGAGGACAACAAAAATAAATAAATACTTGGCGCTTTTTACCTTTGAGGAGATTAAGGCCGACCTTCTTTTCAAATTCGGGTCGAGCTCTTTTTTAATTTTTCTTAAAAATTTTCGACACAGGATGACTTGACCGACGTACACTCGAATTTTTTGCCAAACCAATACCGAGTGTCGAGCTTAGAAAAATTTTTTTTAATAGAAACAAATTTTTTCTAACCACTCCAAAAGTCCCGGGTTCAAGTCCCGAGCAAAACAGCACCAAAAATCGAATCAAGAAAACTTTTTTTAAGCACACTCGCTACTTCGCAGTGGTTTTGGCAAACACTCTGAGTATTTCTGCGCTGAAAAGCTTCTCAGTGAAAATACGTCGGCCGTGAAGCTCCGTTTGGAGTCAGTATAAAACATGTAGGTCTCGTCCCGCCAATTTGTTTTGATAATTAAACAAAAAAAAATATATAGCATAACTTAAATTGACAGAGAAGTTCGCGTCAAGTATTTTTTTTTTTTTATTTTTTTAATTTATTATGATATGATTAAGAAAATTTTAAGACAACGAAAGGTTATTGGAAAAGCTTCGTTCATAAACGAAACTAATCTGCAGGTTACCCTGATATTGCACCGATGCCAACGCGATAGTGCATATCAACAAGTTTTCTCCGCAGAAGCTGTCGGTATGAGGAAGAATAATATTCGATCAGGTATTTCGGACTATTTGCAGAGATAAAGTAGGCGGTTTTTGTGCTCCTACTTAAGCTCGTATAGGTAAGCAAATGCTTTGTGTATCTGTAGTTTATAGCTGATAACGTACAGCTGGTAAACAAAAAGAAGATTCTAGCAGAAGAAACGTCTAGACATTTGGGCACAGAGTATAAAAGCAGCGAAAGCTGAGAAATCTGTGATCAGTTTGATTTAAGCACGCTATTGGTTGCGAAGTATAAGTGTTATTATTGTTAAGTATTTTCAAAGTGGTCTAATAAAGACCATTCTACATTATTGAATATTGCATTTATTTATACAACAATTTAGGATACGAACGTTAGTAGAAGGTGTAAAATAAGTGAAGTTTCCCTAAATGCGTTACAATTGGTGTCAGAAGAAGAATTTTTGAAAAAATTCCGAAGAAACTTTGACATGGCAAAGTTAAGTGAATTAAGGATCCAGCAGCTAAAAAAGTAGTTGGAGAACCGTGGATTGAATACAACCGGTAATAAGATTGAAATTCAAGCACGGCTACGAGAGGCAATGGAGTCGAAAGGAATTAATGTGGACGATGATATCTTTCATCCTGATGGGGACGAGACAACAACAAAAATTGAAGAGAAAAACGAAACATCGCAAACAGTTACGAACATAGACTTGAACATGATTTTGGCTGCAATATCTCCTCAAACATAGACAGTGTCATCTCAACTGGCATAACAGAAGACATATATGGCATCCCAAATGGTATCGCAGGATACACGTATAACAGAAATGTCGGCACAGATATCAACGAACATGTCATATCAACTGGAGAAACAGAAGACATATGTGACTCACAGGAGACTCGTATAACAACCAAGAAGGAAACACAGTTAGAAGAACAGAAGACATATACAGCTGAGCAGTTGAAAGCACAAGAAACTCGCATATCCTCGCAGCTGGAGGCACAGGTAGCAAGGGTATGGTATCATCAAAACTTGAATCGCAGGATGCAAAAATCGCACAACTTTAGGCAGAAGTCGATGATTGAAAAGGTCGTATGGTGCAATTACAACTAAATCGCCCGGCTGTTCTAGCGAGCAACCCTAAGGTAAAAACTCCATCCTTTGACGGTTCTGTTCCTTTCCAGGTCTTTAAGCTACAGTTTGAAAAGACCGCAGCAGTGAACAACTGGAATGCTGAAGATAAAGTTGCAGCTCTATTCGTAGCACTGAAGGGGCCAGCAGCCGAAATCCTATAGACGATTCCCAAAGGAGAGTGGAACAACTATAAAGCGTTGATGGCTGCTGTAGAACGAAGATACGGAATCGATCATAGGAGAGAGATATACCAAATGGAGTTACTGAAGCGCATACAGTGGCCTGGTGAAATATTTCAAGAATTTGCGTCGGATCTTGAAAGGCTGGCACATTTAGCGAATGCGGACGCACCCGTGGAATATACCGAAAGGGTAAAACCCAGAGTAAGGGGCGAGTGGCGAGTAACGAAGAAGATTTAATGATGAGCTGTACGAGCTATACGCAGACATCAACATAGTCCAGCGAATTAAAACGCAGTGGCTGCGCTGGCTAGGCCATGTTATGCGAATGAAAGATGACGCTTCGGCCAAGAAAGTGTTTCTATCGGAACCCGCCTATGGAAGCAGAGGTAGAGGGCGGCCCCTCTCCGTTTGAAGGACCAGGTGGAAAACGATTTAAACTCCCTTGGTGTGACCAATTGGCGCCGGTTGGCGGAGCGAAGGAGCGACTGGCGCGCCTTGTTGGACGGCCATAACCGTTTAGACGGTTAAGCGCCAATTAAGTAAGTAAGTAAGTAAAACCCAGAGCTTTATTAATGGAATGTGGGATATCGAAACGAAGCGAGAGACATACGCAAACCCAAAACCTAAATTCACAGAAACGGTATCGCGTGCTCTGATTCAGGAAACAGCATCACTTCTGTGTAAGCCAGCGTTCAAAACACGCCGTGTGGAGGTAGAAAGGCCAGACTGGGTGAACACAATATTGAAGGCGCTGAAAAGATCGCAAAAGCGGAGTGAAAGAGTTATCAAATGCTTCAAATGCGGGAAGCCCGGTCGCATTGCACATCATTGCGATCTTGATCCCAGTGGTGTAAACAGCATGGGTGGTCTTAATAACAAAGCTGGAGGGGACGAGCAAGAGCGAGTCAGATGTAGTGATCGAGAGCTAGCTCCATCTATTGAATGTCCTGTGATATCTGTGTCGCAAATTGGAAGAAAATCAAGCAGTCTTACCGTCAGAGGGAATGCGGATGGCAATGAACGTGTACTGACTGTAGGCGCAGCTCATTCCTTAATCCGATCTGACTTGGTCAACAGGAGAGTAAAACCGTTACCTGGAGCAAGATTGCGTATGATCGCTGGCGAGTATAACCAAATCCGTGGAGAAGTGGTGTGTGAGGTCTTAGTTGGAAAGGTCACGATTCTACATAAATTCGTTGTGGCAGAGATTGTAGATGAAGTCATATTGGGAGTGGACTTCTTAGTTGACCATTACATCAGGATCGATATGCAGAGAAGGATTATGCGCTATAAGAACCAGGATGTACGACTCAACTTCAGTTTGGAGAAACGGTTCAGCAGTAAGCGAGTGCTGGTGGAGGCGACTCGACAAATACCACCAAAGTCAAAGTCAGTAGATCGGGCAAAGGTTGATGGAACGAATGGGCCAACCAAAGCAAAATCAAAGATACCTGCGAGAGAAACACTGGCATTGACAAAACTAAATGGATCACTAAAACGAAGGAAATAATTTCCCAGAAAGAATGTAAGGGTAGTTTCGAGGCAGGCCGCACTACTCTTGTGAACCATCAAGATGATGCTGATGATGTAAAGTCAATCCGTCAAGATCAGGCTCTGCGAAGTAGTCCAGTGGCCTAACAACAGAGTGTGAGGCAACGAACTAGGATAGTGAGCGTTAAGATGAACCACAGGTACGACAAGAAGAGGAGGGAGATTTGGTACTGTTATACAACCCTTACCGGCGGAAAAGTGTTCTATCCAAATTTTGGTGCAGTCGGGAAGGCCCGTATAAAGTTGTTAAGAGGATCAGTGATACCATCTACCGCATACAAATCATTGGCAAACCTCGAAATGGAAGGGTGGTTCATTTGGAGAGGCTAGCAGCGGTTAGATTGAGAGATGTGTCTGATCGGGACGATCAGACTTAGGTGAAGGACAGTGTGACGAATATTACCATATCTAAGGTTATTAAATGAAGGCAGAACAACAGAAACCCTAAGCAAGCTACATAAACATATTAATCATCATTTACCCACATACATGCAAGACAATGAAGAGATAACTCACATACAGATGTAGTCATCGGTGGAAGTATTACTCACATATACACGCGTATATGGCTATGCGAGAGGCTATAAACGTGTATCTGTAGTTTATAGCTGGTAGCGTATAGCTGGTAACCAAGTATAAAATTCTAGCAGAAGAAACGTCTAGACATTTGGGCACAGAGTATAAAAGCAGCGAAAGCTGAGTAATCTGTGATCACTTTGATTTAAGCACGCTATTGGTTGCGAAGTATAAGTGTTATTATTGTGAAGTACTTTCGAAGTGGTCTAATAAAGACCATTTTACATTATTGAATATTGGAGTTATATATTCAACAATTTAACGATACGAACGTTAGTAGAAGGTGTAAAATAAGTGGAGTTTCCCTAAATTCGTTACAATACTTTAAAAATAGTTTTATCCAAGCGGGGCCTATATACATATGTATATGTTGATTAATATAGGTATTATTTGTTTAAGCTGTGTACCCAACTTTCATAGAAAAGTTGAGTATATGATTTGTGTAAATATTTACTTTCAAAATACATCTTCATACTTTAAGGACACGTTCCCTTACCGTTGATTGCCCGTAACACTTATCTTCAGACATTAAGCTTAAAATTCATAAAATCACGTGTTTAGAAATCGTAGCCAATAAATTTTGTGTAAACAACTACAGATTCAGCAGAAAACTTTTAATATAATCAACAAAAAATTACAAAATCAAACTTTGCAACTCAGCACCTCAGCTCAAAAAGGCAACGATAGCATAATATATTTTAAACTATATAAGAGACAATTTTAAGAAGAAAGAGATAATCAAAGCGTTTGTGTACATGTATACATTGACATTGTATTCCTACCCTACAGTCAAAAGCCAAAGTACTCAGGAAGCATTCTAGTTCATTGACAAGAGTTTTGTCTGTCGGACTCGATGAAAGCGCAAGCGCTTTTCCCCGGCAATTTCCAACCAAGCCAAATGTCATACCAATCAACGGGCACATAAAAACAAGCATAAAGCGTCAAACCTCACCGTTACTGCTGCACACTAAAGAAGCCACTAAAAAGGCCAAGCCTTTTAAATAAATAGATACGGACGGAATAGCTCAGCCTATTCCCAAACACTTTGGGCATAAGGGCACGAGCTTCCCAACGCTTACTGCATATTTGTAGTTTTTGCCTTTCTCATTCCAAAATAATGGAGAATGGCAAGGATAGTCCCACTACCAAAGCCTTAATATCCAGTTTACGATAGTGAGTCGTATCTACCGATATCATTCCTTTAGCCAGTAGCGAGGACGTTGGAAACCGTTCCGCTTCCCTCATTTAAACACAAGTCTTCCGTTTGGCTACCTAAAGCGTGTTTTTCGTAAAGTTCATATAACTACAACCCCGCTAAACGCGATTAACACCCAAATAAATTGTGTAGGGAACTACCCGAAATCACATTATAGGACGATGCTCATGGCACTTGATCTATCAAAAGTTTTTGACACAGTCACCCACTACACCCTGCTCCAATACATAGATGGTTAACCATTGCCTAAAACGATAAACGACAAATTATCTGAATGACTGGGTAGCGTCTTTTCAATTTAGGAACGAAACCTCAAAACTCGGAACGAGCTACCAACATATGCCATGGCCACAAATACATGATAATGGTAACAGGCCCTGGCCCCACAATACACAAATTAGCTTTCAAAATAAATTGTTATCTACCCAGTCTTTTTGTTTTTCACCTCACGCGATGACAAACTATCACCGACCAAGTCCACGGCCACTCTGTTTAAGACGTGGAAGGAACATATGACGTAAATATTGGACGTTCACTCTCAGTCACACAAAGACACATGCTTCCGAAATTGTTTCGAAAATACAAAGCCGCAAGAAAGAATCCAGGTCCCTTGTCGGCAGCATATCTTACATAGCAATTGGTCGGCCTCAACTGTGCAACACGATGCCGGTTTGGTCGCTGACTTAAAAAACACAATTGGGAAAGGCGGCAGGCATGGCAAAATACTGCACTCAGAACTACCATTAGATGTATTATTATGACAGAATTGGCACAAATCAGGGCATCATAGTAAACAATTGCTTGATCAAACTCCTCCTCCCAGTGGGTTAAAGAAACATCTCCGTAAGCATTACAACGAGGTGCGGCACCTGCAAACTCTGCGGTTTATCCAAGTAAACATAAGTAGGCGCCAAGACTAATCCGCACTAAATCAGCAAATACCTTACGTTGGTCGTGCTCGATGAACGCTATTATTAATATACATTATCCAACCATTGCGGAAGAGAAAACCGGACGGCCAACGGCTGCAAGATAATGAAGCACGAATAATCCTGACCCAACATACGTTCTGGGTACTGTAGCAGACTAAAATCGTACTTGCCCAGAATCAACCTCCACACGTGTAATGTATGTATGCCCTGCATGCGATGCATCGGCACATAAAACTAACCAAACTTTTATTTAATTTTTCGAACCCGACTAGGGCTAGTAGGCTGCTTATACTGGTACTGATTAGTATATCGAAAGGCAATCAGCTGATACCTAGATCGATTAATATGTCGGAGTAGCATGTAAATTGGTCTGACCCTGATGACTATACTGAGTTGTATGGCATTTTGTACGAATTTGGTGTCAACAGGTGTGAAGCTGATGCAGAGACTGGCAAATGATATTTCGTAGGATATCGTCGTGTTAAAAACACCAGTAGCTAATATGGATAAAAAACAGAACTCTACCTACTTGAGATTTTTGGCAAACTAGTATTCTTCTAGTTTATAACTGGTTCGTTTGACTGCAGGGTAGTATATATGTAAGTGTCAAAGTGCAAGTGTAAAAGTTATCAGAAATTAATGACTCAACATTAAAGCGGCAATTTATATATTTGTGTTACAAACAAAAACAACAAACACCAAACAATATTATTTGCCTATATTGTGCTGATATGAATTAAGTGACTTTCCAACATTTATTAACTGTGCTACTGAACAATTGGGTTAATACATATTTACTCAACTAAAAGTATGTGTAAGGGAATATTTGTTTTTGGGTCTTCCAATATTTATTTTATATATAATAAGCTGAGAGTATAAAGCTACTAACACGACTTTTTTGAAAACTTATCGTTGATTCAAAAATTATAGAGAGAACTACATGCATTAATCGGTGGGAATCTTTTGAGATCGCAAATAATGCAAATTTACTCAATATTGAATTGGGTGCCTTAGCGATTGAAAAAATATCAAACACATTCTGTATAATTTTCATTTTTGAGGTAGTAAGTTTATGCCTTTAGGCGAACTTTATATGCTTATACGTACACTAGTTATAGTTTTGAGCATAATTGAGATGCTCGATGCAAATTTTTCCAATTCATTAAGCGAATAAACAAAAGCCCATGTAATCACTTTTTAAGTGGAGATAGTTTACACACAAAGGCTGCTTTGAGTTTGCTGTAGTCAATGACACCTCAACCTACACGATTTTACATGAGCCATAGTCATGATAGTATGTGCTGAAACAAATAACCTCTGGGTTAAAGGATAAAGGGTACTATTTAAGGAAATATTGGCTATAAAATATATCCTTAAGATAAGCGGTTGTGACACAAAAATACGTGGGCGCACCTTGAACAAAACAGCTATCCACTCTAAAAATGGCAATGCTCAGAAAATGGGTAAAACTGACTCCCTCATATGCGTCAATATAATTCATTTTGTAACAAAGCTTTTTCTTCGTTGATTAGTAGAGATATTTAAAAATTGAATGAAGCCTAATGATACTCATAACTTCAAAGTTTCAGAATTTTGAGCTAGTTCCCTTTTGATCTACATAGGTATGCGATACATGAGTAATATGACCCAGTAAACCGTCACGTAGATTACAAACCAGAACCTTTACAATAAAAACAGGCAGTCTTATGTACAAGTAAACACTAGTTCTTGCAAAAGAGTTGTTTGGGCAGAAAAGGGGAGTGCAATAATGACTTCTGCGCATACTTCAAAAAATCTTCGCGAAAGGGAAAGTGTTTTCATAAGAAGAATCCTACCGTTGTTTGTTAAAAAAAAAAAAAACGATTAGTCATGCAAAAATCCATGCAGTATTTAAGCAAAGTTGACCCTCCAGAATATATTGTTATATCACATTCTGTTCTATAAGCCATATTTACCACAAAATCTATAAGCCCCATGGCTCAACATACTCAAGATCTTTAAGTGTCTGAAAGATGTATCTTGGAGAGATCATTGTTATAAGCTTAGAGAAATTCAAGGAATATAAGGAGTTTGTCTAAAAAGATTTCTTAGACAGTGCCGGGGCTTATAATAATGTCCGTAGATGGACGATAATAAATGTTCTTAATTATTATTTAGGTGCATTGGCTTCATGCTCAATTGTAAAAAGATTAGTTCGCAATGACGCCCGTATGAGGCCCCAAAATAGGTAGAAAGGAGCACGCCACAGGGCAAGATAATATAACCTCTTCTGTGGACGCTGGTTATCAACCAACAGATCAGGCAGTTCGGCAAAGAACTTGTCGAAATTACGGCGTATGCGGATGATGTTGAAGTTGCCGTAAGTGGAAAGTATCTTCCAACAGATGTATGAGGTCCCAAATTAAGCTAGGCCTTAGCTAGGAGGAATGATACTGCATAAGTATCCTTGCGCAAAGTATCTGGGAATCATTCAAGACAATAAGTTGTAAGTAAGTCAAACTTAACGTATAGGATTAGTCTCTCCAGTCCTAGAAGGCCTTGACGGAATTTTTTTGCATGTAAAATAATGCTAGGATGTTATGCCAAGTTATTTTTTTATTATAGACATATTACCGATACCAATTTTTTTGTTATCGAGATATCGGTATGTCATCGGCTTGCTAAAAAAGGTGACAAATGTGTCATCTATTATATTATTATATATATGTTTTTATAGAAGCGCATGAATCGTCTTTTACAAATCAATAAAACGCTTTTTAAAATTCGTTCCACTTCGGTAAAAAATACTTAATTTTTTGACACAAATCGGTAACTTTTTGATAGCAAATCGATAACTGTCATAACCTTTTCGATAACAAATCCAAAAAGTTTTTTTATGAAAAAGCGATATCCTACCGATTAAAAATTGAAAACTTTACAACAATTTGGAAATACGATAACAAATCGACCACTTTTTGACAACATTTAAAACTTTTCGATAAATAATCGGTAACTTTTCGAATATAATTTTATAGCGCGTCGACAAAATGCGGTAAATAATAGACAACCTGTGTTGTCGAAAGCAAGTTTATAACACTTCGATAACAAGTCTATTTATCGTCATGAACGTACCTCTTTCCTTTCCCTTTCATTCCTTTCCCTTTCCTTATCCTAATTTTTATGCTCAGCTGAGCAGAGCTCACAGAGTATATTAATTTTGTTCCCATAACGGTACCCCGTAATGGCATAAACTAATCGAGATAGATATAGACTTCTATATATCAAAATGATCTGGGTGAAAAGAAATTCATTTAGCCTTGTCCGTCCGTCCGTCTGTCCGTAAACACGATAACTTGAATAAATTTTGAGGTATCTTATGAAATTTGGTGTGTAAGCTCCTGGGCACTCATCTCAGATCGCTATTTAAAATGAACGTAATCGGACTATAATAACGGCCAATTTTTTAATATCGAAAATTTCCAAATTTACCAAAGACGGATAAAGCGATGAAACTTGGTAGGTGGGTTGACCTTAAGACGCAGAATAGAAAATTAGTAAGATTTTGGACAATGGGCGTGGTACCGCCCACTTTTAAAAGAAGATTACACCCGAACTTAGCCTTCCTTTACTGTATTTTCCTACTACGCATACGCTTACACTTATTTTATGCTTACATACTGGATTTCCTCTTACGCGGGGAAGTAATAAACTTGTAGTTCAAAGCCGGTGCGCCTCTAGTGCATTCGAAGCCACTACTAGTTCGCTCCTGTTTCTTTTACCGCCTTTCAACTGGCGAATTGAACATGTCGATGTTCTAGGCAGTGACAACTGTCCCAAATGCTTTACCTTTTTTATAGTTTCAAGCTAGATACAAAATGTCCACCTTAGAACTAGTTCGTTTATAACACTATTTCGATAGTCCGAACCAGTCTAAAAACTTACAGTTAAGATATAATGATTTTCTTGGTACTACTGTGTTGGTCCCGTACCTGACCAAAACTATCCATGTTGCTTTTATACGATATAGTCCCCCATTTCAATATTTCTGAACGTGGGAAAGTGTAGGAAGACATACTCATAGTCGAAGCTCCTTAAATCTGGTAGCAGTTTTTTGTGAATCGCCTATTTATCACAAACTGTCTGCAAAAAAAAAAAAAAAGATACTATCGTACTGGTACTTACTTGGCACTTTAGATCTGGTTCCGAACCAGAAATTTTTATCACTATTCACTGACTTCCATCCATAATTTTGCACTAGATTGCGCTACTTGATTTTTGTCTCCTAGATTTATTTTTCTTCAAGATCTTCTGTGATTTGTTCATAGTTAGTTTCAAACTATATTTCTTGATTAAAACTAATTTAAAGCGGATAAATATTGAGTATCTAGTTGCGGACTAGTTTTTGGGATTTTGGCAAAGATACCTAAATATCTCAAACACTCTATATACCTGTATGCACAACATAGCTTAGAGTGTTTGCAGAATTAGATACATTCTATATGTGTTTGCATGCGTTTCTATTTAAACGTTTTTAGCCCTTCCCACACTTTCATTATGTTGATTATTTTACGAAATTGATTCCATCAGCAAAATGATGTAGGTTTTGTATGTCGTCGCGCCATAACTACGAAACAAGAGCAAACACATCATATAAAATTGAGAAGCCTAAAACGATGAAGTCTCTTCAATTGTTGCTTGTTATCTAAAGTGTTTGCAATAAACACCTCAAAATTTGTTTTTGTCTTTAGATTAAAGGCCGTATGCTATATCGGAGTAAATTGTATGTGCGTGTAACATTTTACAAGACCTCTGGCGCAAAGGAAATGATGTTCACTGGTTTTGTTCAACAACATAATCGTAAACGACTTCAGTGTGAGTGGTGGAGGTTGATGTGATCAGATTGAAAACCACTGAACTATTCGACTCGTTAGGTTTCATTAGTTTTGTGGTTTTAGATTAAATATACCTATATGTCAAATAGATATTCATTGTAAATGTTTATGAAGATACTTGCTATTGAATTTTACCATACGAAGGTTGCTTGGTAGCAATTTCTTTATTTATGAAAATTTCCTCTATTTAACTTTTTATTGCTTTAAAGTTTTGATTGTTTTTTTGATGTAGTTAAAATTTGGTTGATACCATCATGACACTAAAAGGTAAATTTAAGTATTAACGGTTTTCACCTGCATAATCGTACTTTCAACAAAAACAAAAGGTCTAGAGGCATATTCGGTCTTACTTGCTTCTATCTTGTATAACGGTTCACAATACTTGATACGCTATGCTGCGTTATGTTTAGTTATGCTCTTTTGTTACATGTCGTATTTTACTATGTAATGTATGTTATGTCATATCATGAAGTAATTTGAGTTATTTAGAGCTGAGTTTTATTATTTGAAGGAAAGCGACATTTATGTGGATGGAATATCTACCAGAGCCAGTGGCATATCTTAGGCTTTGGAAAAGTCGTAGGCATAAAGATCAATCAAGACACTTGTGGTTAAAGACAACCACATATAAAAGTTTAATTATAAAAAATCTTTATTATTTAAAATAACGATTACAAAAACGCGAACATATTTTTATTTTCAAATTTCTTATCTCACTGAAAATTTTTGAAATATGTAAATAAAAAATGAAAATAAAATAATTGAATAAACTAATAAACTGAAATTACAAAGTATGTAAAGTTAAAAGTAAGACTTATAATATATATATTAAAAGGAACCCTACAACACTCAACCTAGTCTGAGCTTACGTGACAGAATTTTTTCGAAGGAAAGAAAAATGGTACTTGGCGGCAAGGATATAAAAGAGTATATAATAAATAGATGAAATATGAGAAATACTACCGCATGTACTATGCCGTAATGCTTATTCTCCCCAGATGTAAGAAAACGAGGCAATTTCTCAGTACGAAGTGAAAAATATAGGGTAACTCACTACCGTCCTTACACCTATTAAGCACTTACTTACTTACCTGGCGCATAACCGTTTAAAGAATTACGACCGACCAACAAGGCTCGCCAGTCGTTTCTTCGCTGGGTTAACTAGCGAAAATTGATCACACGATGGGAGTTTAAATCATTTTCCAACTGGTTCTTCCAACGGAGTGGGGGTCGCCATCTTTCTCTGCTTCCATATGCACGTTCCGATAGAAATACTTTCGTAGCCGGAGTGTCAACTTTCATTCGTATAACACTTGTAGAGCAAAAAAAAACCCTACCTCAAAAACTAGACGAGGTATGCATGCTATCAACGCTTAGCACTACGAGAACCCCGAAAAAAACCTCGACGGCTGCACTGTACGCCATTCTGCTTACTCCATATTGTGGAGAAGAGCAGCTTGAGCGCAAACCATACGGCCATAGTAGCATAGCGTCATCAATCAATGGACGAACAGACTACCTAATTCCGTACCAGCGCTTCGGTGGTCTTTTGGAGCCACAAGAGAGGTAAATTGTTGGTGCAATAGTGCCCAAATGGCAGACGAGACGAAACACGTGTACAAAGTAATGGAAGGACTAGGTAATGCGGTGTACTGTCCTGATCTGGATTCTACAACCAAAAGATCACTTTAGTATATTTCAGGCGCAATAAGTAGCCGTAACCAAAGCACTAGATTGTGTAAAGGTGTAGACTATACCTGAAAAGAATCACGATAGGAAGAAGCAAGTATTTTTATTGGGTGCCAGGGAATAGATGGAAATGAAAAAGCGGATAAGCCTGCTAAACAGGGTGCATAGCTGAAAGCTTGTACCGTAGACGTCCCAATAAGATTGGGCGAAATTTGAAGAAGGCATTATTGAGTAGATCACCATGGGTGACCAGCAATTTACCTATTTACTACGGTGGATGATTTTAAAACAGACAATGAACTTAAGTTGGCGGTTTTGAATAATAAAATAAAACTAGGAATAATGAGTTCGGGTGTAACCGAACATTATATACTCAGCGTGAGCTTCAATTGCACATTTCATTTCAGATAAATTACTTTTCTACATAACACGTGGCACCGCCCGTTTAAAAAAAATGCTTCCCCATTTCCTCTCACAATAAAACTTGATAAGTGAAATATCATTGATTAAAAAATATATTTTGCTAAGTTATAGGTTATTATTCTAGTCTACGACCCTTTCAAACTTTTTAACCTTGTTTTATATCTGAGGTGCCGTGGTCTTTAACCGATCCCGTCCATTTTTACTAGAAATATGTGTACCCAATTTTGTTACGATATGTAAATTTTTCTTCGAGTTATGGCTCCCGAAACATTGAAAATTGCTTATACAAAAAAAGGGCGGTGCCACACGCATTTTTTCAAATTTAAGAGTTTTCCAATTTAATTTTATAATTCAATTTAGAAAGTAAAATTATATTGATACAAAGCTCTTTTTCGCTAAGATATAGCTTATTTTATTCGTCCACGACCCTTTTAAAAATCTTTTATATAAAAGTGGGCGTGGTCCTTAACCGATTTCGTTAATTTTTCTCCAAAGCATTTCAACCTCTCTGCCGAATTTTGTTACGATAGCTTTAACGATTTTTGATTTATGATTAATAGTATTTGTAAAATTGATTTTATTACAAGTGGGCGGTGCCACGCCCATTTTAAATGTTTTTTTTACATTTTTACCAAGAGTCTCAATATCAGCCCACGTGTCAAATTTCAGCATTCTAGGTGTATTATTTACTAAATAATCAGGTTTTTTGTGTTTTTCAAAATGTTATATAAATAAAAAGTGGGCGTGGTTATCATCCGATTTCGCTCATTTTCAATACCAATCTATTCTGGGTACAGATAAGCTCGTGTACCAAATTTGGTGATATCTCAATATTTACTCAAGCTATCGTGTTAACGTACAGACGGACGGACGGACGAACATGGCTCAATAAAATTTTTTAAACGGTTTTATTTAGGTTGACTTCACAGGCTGCACGGCCGGCCGTTGTGAACGAATTGTGTAATTAAAATTTAAGTAACTTCCCGATAAGCTACCAGCTTGAAACTTGGAATATAGTTCAGAACCCGATGACAATGCAATAATACGAAAAAAATTGTCGCTAGGTGGCGCAAGGATCGAGATATTCACAAAAATCGTATTTGTGGTCCGATTTGGCTCATATTTGGAACTTATAATACCTACAGGAATAGAAAGCGACCTATGAAAAAAAAACGCCGCCAGGTGGCGCAAGGATCGAGATATTCACAAAGATCGTATTTATGGTCCGAATTGGCTTGTATTTGGAACTCATAATACATACAAGAATAGAACGCGACCTATGAAAAAAATCGCCGCTAGGTCGCGCAAATATCGAGATATTCAAAAAATCGTATTTGTGGTCCGATTTGGTCCATATTTGGAACAAATATTACATACAGTCCGGTAGAAGTGACATCAAAATATTTTGTAGTTGGAAGAGGGACAAGCATACGTGGCGCAGATTCGAGTAAAGTCTTTGGAAGGATTATGTATTGAGGACTTAGATTGGAACAAATTGACAGGAAAGAGTACTTGTAATAATGAGTTACTAAATGAACTAAATAGAATGAGAAATAGTAGGCAATTAAATAAAGACTAAAAACTTGAAAACAAAATAATTTAAACAAAAAATTTTTAAGTTAAACGGTTTTATTGAAAATAATACTTACATGAAATAATAATAATACTAAAAGCTAGATTAGGTAGGTCCTAGGTACTAGTAATCACACTCCTCATCAATCTAGGGCGTTGATAAGACAATTAAATAAAAGCGTTGTACGCGTAAAATTTCTATTGATGGTCATAAATAAGACCAACTGAACCTCAATCAGGTTATGCTACGCCTCACATTTTTAGAAATTTCACGCGCCCATCGCTTTTATTTAATTGTCTGATCAACGCCCTAGATTGATGAGGAGAGTGATTACTAGTACTAGAATTATTATTTCATGTAAGTATTGTTTTCAATAAAACCGTCTAACTTAAATATTTTTTTAGTTATCTTATTTTCGATACTGATGATTTTGATATATGGAAGTCTATATCTATATCGATTCATTTATACCTGTACAACCAACCGTTATCCAATCAAAGTTAATATACTCTGAGCAAAAAAATAGTGAAACATTTAAATATGAAATGAAACATTTTATTTAAAATATGCGGATCAAACGACAATGACAGACCGCAGCAATTTCTTACTTCACCGCATGATGACCTATGTAGGAATTATGAAATGGAAGCTTCAAATGAAAAACGTTAAAGACTAAAAAAAACAACTCTAGGCAGAAATAACAAGCGACGGAAAGCAATTATGCAACAAATGTTAAGTCAACTGTTAGAACAACAAAAACAATACCGAGAAATACAGAGAGAAGCAGATCCATTTATATATATGTGAGATAAAAAAGCAAAGGCAACACAACAACTACAGTTGCTTATATTCAACAATAGCTCCGCCTAGCTTTTGCAAAGCCATGGAAAATAAAAGAGTAAGTAAAAACAAACAAAAATACAACAACAAAATGCAAGAAAGGAAAGCCAACTCACTGACGAAAGAAAAATCTCAAGCGGTGAAGGATAATATATGTAAAGTCAAAGAGATTTGTTAAATGAAACCGAAACAAAAGCCACAACAAAAATATGAGACAAAAAAAACATGCAATAACAAATAACAACAAAATCACATACGAGTATAAAAAAGCAACTGCGAGATTGTGGCAAAGTAGATGGGTAACCCAGTAACCAGTAAACGCTTTTAAAGCTGGATATGTGGAAGCCAACAAAAGCCGCAACAGCGAATATAAAATAAAAACAATAGCAGCAACTACAACAACAAAAATGATACAAATAAACCAGTAATGGAATAACCATAACAATTGTTTAAGCGATAAGATCGAGATGACAACAACAAAGAAAATGCTGCTACAACAGCAACAGCAACAGCAATAGTGGTAACAAAAGCAGTAGCACAGAAAAAAATATTGTAAAGAAAAATATTAGAGGGACTCATGTAACCGTATAAATGCCTTATAAAGTGCGTAAACGAGCTGTCAAATTTTGTATGAAAAATCATTTACACAATTTGTATAAATTTACGCGCACATTTCATTGTGTAAACGCGGTAAACTCAAAGGAATGCAACCTTGCAGACATTACAGCAGGCATTTTCATCAGAAATCTCCAATATCAGCAAGTAAAGGCGTTTTAGTTTTGATTTTTCACTTGATCTTGGCATTTTTTAATTTGTACAACAATCAAAAAAATTTTGTTTAGCAATAATACAGCTGAGAACAATCAAGTTTATCAAGAGTATTACTAGGTGCGTTCATATAACAGCGTGTGTAAATGGATATAATTTTACACCTTATAAGTTTATATGCTTTCATGAGTCCCCCTATTAAAAACAGCCATCATTGTGTTAGTGGCTAAGCAAATGCGGCACACCAAAACGAAAGGCTTGGAATGAGAAGCAGGCGAAGAAAAAAATAAACACAGAAAAAAAATTAACAACAAGAATTTTCATAAAACTACTGCAAAGGAAACGACAAATACGAGCGCAGCGATGAGTCAAGGCAACACTTTTGCATCGTAGAATAGAATGCATGTCATGGAAATAAAGTGAATATATAACAACAATATAGAAGTAAAGCAGCAGAAACAATAATAACAAAAACAACAAAATAAAATCACATACTAAGCAATAGCTAAACCACAACAACAATACTATACTCAACAGCATCAACATCAAATTGCGACGCGTTTCATATGAATTGTGGGATGTGAATATGGCTCAGGTTTCCGCTTTAGTTGCAACACATTTTTATTGCTTTTTTTTACTTACGCGCCGTAAGCATACCCTGCAGTCAAACCAATTAATTTGTTGTAAATCTCCTTACAACTTTTACTAGACATTATAAATCGAGTTATATAGTCAGGAATCTGTCAGGAACAGAACCTTATGAATCACTTGACTTCACAAACTGTAAACGTATCAGTACCTGACCAAAATCTCTGCGTTTTACACGAAAGAACCCTTAATAACCGTAAGGTTTAGTTAGGTTAGGTTAGATGGTAGCTGCCCTGATAGGGGAAGCTCAATTGGACAGCATAAAGGTCCATTGTGATACCACATAAAATATAGGTGATGTAAGCAATAGCTACTTAGAGAGTATTATAATTTGAGACCGACCTTATCCTTGAATAAATCCTCCGGAGATCAAAATAATGTGTCAAGCATAAGGTGATTCAATGATTCCATCTCATCATCCTCCGTACAGCTGCAGCAGAATGGAGTTCTGAGACGAACCGCATGGATTATCATTGAACAGTGTCTTGTAAAAATCCCAATGACTATTGTTAAATGAACTTTAGTGAATCCAATCATTTCGGCAGACCTCCTGCCATCCATTTCCCGTCCTAGGGGATCTCACGTCTCTGCGAGAGGTGGTTTCTGACCAGCAAAAAAAAAAAGCCGATTAAATGATGAAAGCAAATCACTAATGAAAACTGAGCTAGCTCAAGGCCCATCTATGCAGAAGTAGATCACAGGTACTAGCAGGATACCGAAATCACTACAGCCACCTTCGTCCGGTTCGGTTGTATCGATGCGGGCTAAGAGATCCGCTTGACAGTTACCTTCCATATCAATTTGGCCCGGGACCCTGATAATCTTAATCGTAAAAAAGTTCGATGCAATCGCAAGCGAGGTCAGGCACTCCCAGGCCACCCTCGATCGCACTACTGTTTAACTCAAGGCCATGATAGCTGCTTGGCTATCCGTGTAGGTGTAAAATCTCTAGATGTAGTATTTTTATTTAATACTTTTAGTAGCAATGGATGGTATTTCGTCCACCGCATTCTTAATCGCAGCAACTTCTACTTGGAAGACGCAGCAGAGATCAGCCACCTTAAATTTGCAGCTCAAATTTATAAATAAATAAATACAAATTGGCGGGACGGATCCCACATGTTTTATGATGACTCTGAGCGACATCTGCACGGCAGATGAGTTTTCACTGAGAAGCTTGTCATGGCAGAAATACACTCGGAGCGCTTGCCAAAATACTGCCGAGGAGCGATCCCGCTTAGATAAACTTTCTTCTTATTGAAAAAACGTGTTCCTAAAATTTTAATGCTGCTTTGCCCGGGACGTTAACCCAGTCATGGGTGTGACAGGCGGAGCACGCTACCAACACAACACGGCGGCTTACATTAAGCTCTTCAAACAAAAAAAAAAATGACTTTAAAACGTTAAAGTTCTTTTTAAACCATGCAACCGTCTAATATTTTTCCTAATATATTTCCTCCACCGTGATGTAGGCACATACACTCTGTATGTAGTTTATTCCTAATGGTGTGGATATGATTTTTAGGCGCGCTTTTGAAGCTCCCGAAATCTAGCTGATGAAGAAGTGAAATTCAGAAATATGTCCTAGTAACCATCGCCGTTTGTAAACTTACAATTTTTCTCTAATATCAATTTGATCTCTGGTCTATCTTGAATAAATTTGTTAGCACTCGTAAGAAATCGGTTGTATACCGTAACCGCTTTGGAGTATTTTGCAATTTCACTACGCGCTACATATACGTACATATGTAGCAAACCTTACTAAAGTTTTATTATGTATGGTTTTTTACTTAAAACAACGTAACTGTTTCTTTTTTACAGCTACAACTTATCGTTCTTTTAAAAGGTTTGGAATTGTTTTCATTGTTGTTACTGCTACTTCTTGTTTTTTCATATATCAGATTTGTGCGTTTCTATCCACGCAAACCATCACTCCTTCAACGCCAAGATACGCAGTAACATCAACCTCGCCCAACACATTTTTGAAACCCTTGTTTTAATTTTTTCCTCGTTTATTCTTTTGATATCTGCAACCCATCCATTTATTTGCATTTTTATACTCAGCTGAGCAGAGCTCACAGAGTATATTAACTTTGTTCGCATAACAATAGATATAGACTTCCATATATCAAAATAATCAGGATCGAAAAAAAATTTGATTGAGCCATGTCCGTCCGTCCGTCCGTCCGTCTTTAAACACGATAACTTGAGTAAATTTTGAGGTATCTTGATGAAATTTGGTATGTAGCTTCCCGGGCGCTCATCTCAGATCGCTATTTAAAATGAACGAAATCGGACCACAACCACGCCCACTTTTTCGATATCGAAAATTTCGAAAAACCGAAAAAGTGAGATAATTCATTACCAAAGATGGATAAAGCGATGAAACTTGGTAGGTGCGTTGACCTTATGACGCAAAATAGAAAATTAGTAAATATTTAGGCAATGGGCGTGGCACCGCCCACTTTTAAAAGAAGGTATTTACTATATGTGTGCTAAATAAAAATTAGCAAAATCGGATGACGAGCACGCCCACTTTAAAAAAAATTTTTTTTTTAAGTCAAGTTTTAACAAAAATTTAAAATCTTTACAATATATAAGTAAATTATGCCAACATTCAACTCCAGTAATGATATGGTGCAACAAAATACAAAAATAAAGGAAAACTTCAAAATGGTCGTGGCTCCGCCCTTTTTAATTTAATTGTTCTAGAATACTTTTGATGCCATAAGTCTCCAAAGCACTCAGCTGAGTATGTAATGTTCGGTTACACCCGAACTTAGCCTTCCTTACCTGTTTTTTTTTTTTTTCATTTTGCACTAATTTTTGCATATTCCAGAGCTTGCCAGTTGTTTGGTGTGTTTGTGAAGATTGTATTGCGTTCTACAATTTTTGCCAGCGATGTTTGGAATGTTGGTAAATTGCATTCCGAAAACATACAAAAACAAAAATAAATGTTCATGTTTAAGTTTACTGAGAAGTATTATAAACGTAGCATATGAATTTAGCTTTTTTTTAAATTTTTTAAACACTTAAGGGTTAGAGCTGCTATATAATATTTTTTAGTAGTTTGTCCATATGTGTACATATGTAAGTAGAGTAAAGATATACCCAAGAAACTTTGAAATATTTGTTACAAATTAAATTTAGATGCTGTAGCAGATTTAATAAGGGAAGTCAATGGTGTAGCTTGAAACATTGTGCATTGCCTAGATTTACTAACTTGCTCAGTTTATGGTGTCACACAACAGTTTTCTCCAACTTTGATTGAATCGTAGTGAGATTTTCTGTGCTGGCGATTCTATATAACGCCTTGGCCTCTTAAAGGCGAAGAACTCTGCGAGGCATTTCATTGTTATCTTATGGATCAATCAAATCAACAACGTGAAACAACTCGACCCGTGCGTTTATTTTAGTCACTGCCCAAATGGACCTGCCTTTCTCGTATATGAATACGGTATGCTCGGGTACTAGCACCATCTAGCCATCCTCTCGCGATGCCATTTACCCCTCGAATTTTTTTGGTGTGTTGAGTGGGAGCATCAATAACTTACTATGATAGTTGATTGTAATTGGAAAGCGGGGTTGTTATCATTTGCTTTTAAATGTATTGCCTCGTTTTTTTTGCATGCAAGTTTTAAATTCTATTTTATTATATGTTTCAGAAAAAATTGAAACAACTCGACATCAGGACGAAAAAGGCGAATACTGTTTCGATTATAGCTTGTAAATCTCTTTAAAGCCTCTTCTTCCCAGGAGTGAAATTTGAACCCGCACTCCTGCGATGATCAAACTTTTTACAAATGCATACGACTATCACCACATCTTGCTGTTATTTACCTTTTCCCTATTGCTCCCTGCTGCATTGCCACCATGGTGTGGTGGTAGCGTGCTCCGCCTACCACACCGAAGATCGTAGGTTCAACTTCTGGTCAAAGCAACATCAAAAATTTAGTAAAACCTTTTTTCAATTAGAAAAATTATTTTCTAAACGTGGTCACCCCTAGGCAGTTATTTGGCAAATACTCCGAGTGTATTTCTGCCATGAGAAGCTCCCTCAATTTGAAGGAAAAATTAAAAGGAGCACGACGCAAATTGGGAGAAAAGTTCGGCCTTAAATCTTTTCGAAAGTTATCGCGCCTTGCGCCTTGTTCTAAGCCTTGAACACGCTGTTGGCTTTAATCTACGTCTCTGCGATAAGCAGTAGCATTCTGCTACTAATATCATCTCATTCAGCTCTATTGCTGTTGCGTATATCTACAAAATACATTTTCCATCAGGATTCCCTTAAATTAGGCTTCCAGCCCTTCACATATACATGGAATAGGCCTTCAGCTTCCGGCCTCATTTAAAAGCCGACTTCATACTTATTCGTTTTTTAATTTTTGGGCTAGGATATTGCTAGTCGCTCTTGCGAATTGGGTGGTGCGAAATATTGTTGTTGTTGTTGTAGCGATAAGGACACTCTCCGAAGGCTTTGCGGAGGGAGTATTATCGAGGTTGATGGTACTTTGCCGGATGCAGATCCGGTACGTTCCAGTAACAAGCACCATTAAGGTAATAGCCTGACCATCTCGAGAACGATTTGGTGTGACCACATGAAACCTTCGAGGGCATACCGCCCTCCCACCCCCTAGATCCATAAGGTATTTGGGGTCGCCAGAGCCTCGGCTGTCAAACAAACAGGATTCGCCACGGATAGGAGATAGAGGTTTACAATTGGGTTGGAGGAGCTATATATTGCGGTGGCAACCCCTTGAAATGGTTGCGCTGCACAAACGTTTGAATCAATTTGGTATTTTTGTCGCATCTTACGACAGGCATACCTGCCGCGGGTATATTCTAAACCCCCTAACCCACTGGGGTAAATATTTTTCGCCGCTATGGATTGCGGTAAATGAGGGCAAGTGCTGCTGTCTAACAAATGATTTGCGTATTCGCTTCTTAGCAGACTTTACTGGTACTGTTGACGGATATAATAGACTCTGAAAGGCTTCGTATATCTGTGAACCAGCACTAACAGCGATAGCGATGTCAACTTAAAGATTAAGGGGAGAATATCTCGTACTAATTGGTGCTTCTTTGGACCGATTATTCTCTTTCGACGAACCAAAATTACACTCTACAAATTTTTCATCATACCTGCCCTGATGTATTGCTTGGAATCAGGGATGGTGGAATCAGGGAGCTGTAAAGATCACTTGTATGAGATTTACGCAAATATGAAGATGTTGTAGCGAATAAAAGCCCAAAAGCTGTTCTGGCTTGGTCGTGTTATGCAAATAGGCGAAAACACTCCGGAAAAGAAAGTTTTTTAATCTAACCAGTAGCTTTGAACCAGAGGAAGGGAAAGAGCCAGGTGAAGGAACACTTGACATTTGTTCTTAATAGGCGACAGTTATCGCGAACTGAAGATGCTGGCGTGACTTGTTACAAAATGGCCAAAATCGCTTAGGTGGCTGCCGTGGTGTGGTGGTAGCGTGCCCTGCCTACCACTCCCAAAATCGCGGGTTCACGTGCAGGGCAAAGCAACATTAAAATTGTAGAAATAAGTTTTTTCAATTAGAAGAAAATTTTTCAAAGAGGGGTCGCCACTCGGATGGAAAATCCTGCTCTGCAGAAAGTTTATTTCCAAATTACACGAGGTCAACTTTGGAGCCATGTCTAGGGCTTGTGTACTCATAATTTTGTATAGAAACCGAATGTAGTAAAAAAGTTATCAAAAAAAATTGCAAAATACAATTTTCCCACTCTAATAACGTTCATCAGCATTACATAAACATACTTCATAGATTTGCTTCATTCTGTACAATTCTCCAATTGCAAAACTGTCATCTATGATTTATGTTTCATCAACACATCATTTCGGCTGATGCACACATTTCTCTGGCCACACAATTACAGTGTGACTGTCATTCTTCTGTCATTTTCCATAGCAAGTTGTGTGTGTGTATGTGTGTTGGGTGCAAGCAAACTTTAGCTCTTCTAAGAACACTTTGTTGTTATTGTTGAACCATTAATGCAACATACAACCAACAATAGCAACGAAATTTCCTATAAAACTCTTTTTAAATACATCACCGAACCGACTTTGCAACTATTATGAATTGCATGAAACATAAAACAAGTAAGGAAGGCTTAGTTCGGGTGTAGCAGAATATTACATACTCAGCTGAGATATTTGGAGACAAAATTGTCTTTTTAGTGTATACAAAAATGTGGAGCAACTTGCCTTTGCTATCTTTCTTCAGCTATAAATACGTTTATTTGAACATTTTTTTTTTAAATAAGAAAATTTTGTTGTTAAAATTGAACACATTTCTTTATAATTTTTTTCTGATCACCGCTGAAATATTTTCGAAGCGCTCTTAATTATGAGTCCGATAAGAGTCCGAAATTGTCACCCTTGGCAGGATTTTCATCCTTTGTCAAATAAGAGAAAATCGCCATGTAGGAAAGTGAACCTAGGGTAACCGTGGAATGCGTTTGTATGACATTGGTATCAGACGAAAGGTGTTAATGAGTATTTTCAAAGGGAGTGGTTCTATAGGTGGACGCCTTTTCGATATATCGACCAAAATGGGGACCATGGTGACCCAGAACATCATCTGTCGGATACCGCAAATTTATTTATATATGTAATACCACGAACAGTATTCCAACCATGATTCCAAGGGCTTTTGATTTCGCCCTGCAGAACTTTTTAATTTTCTTTTACTTGATATGGTAGGTGTCACACCCATTTTACAAAGTTTTTTCTAAAGTTATATTTTGCGTTAAAGAACCAATCCAATCACCATGTTTCATCCATTTTTTCGTATTTTGTAAAGAATTATGGCATTTTTTTTATTTTTCGAAATTTTCGATATCGAAAAAGTGGGCGTGGACATGGTCAGCTTTGGCCCATTTTTAATACCAAGATAAAGTGAGTTCAGATAAGTACGTGACCTAAGTTTAGTAAAGATATATCAATTTTTGGTTAAGTTAACGAGTTAACGGCCGAGCGGAAGGACAGACGGTCGAGTGGGTACAAAAAGTGGGCGTGGCTTCAACCGATTTCGCTCATTTTCAGAAAAAACAATTATCGTCATAGAATCTATGCCCCTATCAAATTTCACAAGGATAGGTAAATTTTTGTTGGACTTATGGCATTCAATGTATTCTAGACAAATTAAATGAAAAAGGGCGGGGCCACGCCCATATTGAAATTTCCTTTTATTTTTGTATTTTGTTGCACCATATCATTACTGGAGTTAAATGTTGAAATAATTTACTCATATACCTTAAAGATATTAAATTTTTTGTAAAAATTTGAATTAAACATTTTTTTTATTAAGTGGGCGTGTTCGTCATCCGGGTTTGATAGTTTTTATTTAGAACACATAGAGTAATGGGAGTAAAGTTTCTGGCAAATTTCATCACAATATCTTCAACGACTACCAAATTACAGCTTGCAAAACTTTCAAATTACCTTCTTTTAAAAGTGGGCGGTGCCACACCCATTATCCAAAATTTTACTAGTTTTCTATTCTGCTTCATAGGGTCAACCCACTTACCAAGTTTCATCGCTTTATCCCCGTCTTTGGTAATGATCTATCGCACTTTTTCGGTTTTTCGAAATTTTCGATATCGATAAAGTGAGCGTGGTTACAGTCCGATTTCGTTCATTTTAAATAGCGATCTGAGATGAGTGCCAGGAACCTACAAAGCAAATTTTATTAAGATACCTTAAAACATACCCAAGTAATCGTTTTCACGGGCAGACGGACGGACGGACATGGCTAAATTCATTTCTTTTTTCGCCCAGATTATTTTGATAAATAGAAGTCTATATCTATCTCGATTAGTTTATGCCGTTACGGGGTACCATTATGCGAACAAAATTAATATACTCTGTGAGCTCTGCTCAGCTGAGTATAATAACAATAAAAACAATAATACCAATACAATAACTGTGAGAAATAGCCAAAGATTTGGTTTGCTTTCTAAAAAATTTGCACATTCATTCCCGTTGGGTGATTGCTATTGGAATTGTAAGGAGAAAATGAACAAGTAAGGAAGGTTAAGTTCGGGTGTAACCGAACATTACATACTCAGTTGAGAGCTATGGTGACAACATAAGGGAAAATAACCATGTAGGAAAATGAACCGAGGGAAACCCTGGAATGTGTTTGTATGACATGCGTATCAAATGAAAGGCATTAAAGAGTATTTTATGAGGGAGTGGGCCATAGTTCTATAGGTGGACGCCATTTAGGGATATAGCCATAAAGGTGGATCAGGGTTGACTCTAGAATGCGTTTGTACGATATGGGTATCAAATGAAAGGTGTTAATGTATTTTAAAAGGGAGTAATCCTTAGTTCCATAGGTGGACGCCGTTTCGAGATATCGCCATAAAGGTGGGCCAGGGGTGACTCTAGAATTCGTTTGTGCAATATGGGTATCAAAAGAAAGGTGTTAATGAGTATTTTAACAGGGAGTAATCCTTAGTTCCATAGGTGGACGCCGTTTCGAGATATCGCCATAAAGGTGGACCAGGGGTGACCCTAGAATTTGTTTGTACAATATGGGTATCAAAAGAAAGGTGTTAATGAGTATTTTAAAAGGGAGTAATCCTTAGTTCCATAGGTGGACGCCGTTTCGAGATATCGCCATAAAGGTGGAGCAGGGGTAACCCTAGAATTTGTTTGTACAATATGGGTATCAAAAGAAAGGTGTTAATGAGTTTTTTAAAAGGGAGTAATCCTTAGTTCCATAGGTGGACGCCGTTTCGAGATATCGCCATAAAGGTGGGCCAGGGGTGACTCTAGAATTCGTTTGTGCAATATGGGTATCAAACGAAAGGAATTAATGAGTACATTCAAAGGGAGTGGGCCTTAGTTCTATAGGTGGACGCCTTTTCGAGGTATCGCAATAAAGGTGGACCAGGGGTGACTCTATACTTTGTTTGTGCGATATGTGTATCAAATGAAAGGTGTTAATGAGTATTTTTAAAAGGGAGTGGGCCTTCGTTCTATAGGTGTTCGCCTTTTCGAGATATCGCCATAAAGGTGGACCAGGGGTGACTTTAGAATATGTTTGTACGATATGGGTATCAAATGAAAGGTGTTAATGAGTATTTTAAAAGGGCGTGGGGCTTAGTTCTATAGGTGGACGCCTTTTCGAGATATCGCCATAAAGATGGACCAGGAGTGACTCTAGAATGAGTTTGTACGATATGGGTATCAAATTAAAGGCATTAATGAGAGTTTTAAAAGGGAGTGGTGGTAGTGGTATATGCGAAGGCGTTTTCCAGATATCGACCAAAATGTGGACCAGGGTGACCCAGAACATTATCTGTTGGATACCGCTAATTTATTTATATATGTAATACCTGCCAAGATTTTAAGGGTTTTTTATTTCGCCCTGCAGAACTTTTTCATTTTCTTCTACTTAATATGGTAGGTGTCACAACCATTTTATAAAGTTTTTTCTAAAGTTATATTTCGCGTCAATAAAACAATCCAATTACCTTACCATGTTTCATCCCTTTTTTCGTATTTGGTATAGAATTATGGCATTTTTTTTCATTTTTCGTAATTTTCGATATCGAAAAAGTGGGCGTGGTCATAATCGGATTTCGTTCGTTTTTCATACTAAGATAAAGTGAGTTCAAGTAAGCACGTGAACTAAGTTCATTAAAGATATGTCGATTTTTGCTCAAGTTATCGTGTTAACGGCCATGCGGAAGGACAGACGGACGACTGTGTATAAAAACTGGGCGTGGCATCAACCGATTTCGCCCATTTTCACAGAAAACAGTTAACGTCATAAAATCTATGCCCGTACCAAATTTCAAAAGGATTGGTTAATTTTTGTTCGACTTATGGCGTTAAAAGTATCCTAGACAAATTAAATGAAAAAGGGCGGAGCCACGCCCATTTTGAAATTTTCTTTTATTTTTATATTTGGTTGCACCGTATCATTACTGGAGTTGAATGTTGACATAATTTACTTATATACTGTAAAGATATTAAATTTTTTGTTAAAATTTTACTTAAAAAAAAAAATTTTTTTAAAAGTGGGCGGGGTCCTTCTCCGATTTTGCTAATTTTTATTAAGCGTACATATAGTAATAGGAGTAACGCTCCTGCCAAATTTCATCATGATATCTTCAACGACTGCCAAATCACAGCTTGCAAAAATTTTAAATTACCTTCTTTTAAAAGTGGGCGGTGCCACGCCCATTGTCCAAAATTTTACTAATTTTCTATTCTGTGTCATAAGTTCAACTCATCTACCAAGTTTCGTCGCTTTATCTGTCTTTCGTAATGAATTATCGCACTTTTTCGGTTTTTCGAAATTTTCGATATCGAAAAAGTGGGCGTGGTTATAGTCCGATATCGTTCATTTTAAATAGTGATCTGAGATGAGTGCTCAGGAATCTACATACCAAATTTCATGAAGATACCTCAAAATTTACTCAAGTTATCGTGTTAACGGAGGGACGGACGAACGGACGGACGGACATGGCTCAATCAAATTTTTTTTCGATCCTGATTATTTTGATATATGGAAGTCTATATCTATCTCGATTCCTTTATATATGTACAACCAACCGTTATCCAATCGAAATTAATATACTCTGTGAGCTCTGCTCAACTGAGTATAAAAATATGAAAATGAATAATTGAGTGAATGGAGAAAGGGGAAATAAAAATTTTTTTTTACAACATGCAATAGGCCACAGTAAATATGTGAGGGGGCCTTCAAGTTGATGACAAACCAAACAGTAAACAACACCGTAAAGTGCTGTACTTACAATGTATTGACATACAACCCTCTATTAAACAAACGTAAATAAAAAATCCTACAGCTAAAAATGCCTAGTTGAGTAAGTTTAAAAAGAAGTGATTTTTATATACCACATTGTATATTAAAGATGTAAGGCAAGAAATAATTGTATGCAGTGTCAAATTTGTAATATATTGAGGCGAATGTTGACATCACTAAGCTGCTAGTAAATAATCACGCAACAACAAAATCATTAAAGCAAGCCACACTTGTATACATCAACACTTCAATCATCATTTAACACATAAATGGAAAGCGACCAGAAGAACATGCACGCACATAACCAGCAGCTCGAAGTGAAGAGATATCTCACACACATGTAATCATCAGCCGAAGTTCTTTCTCACACATGCACTCGCATGTAACTAATTATCAAGCAGAAGATACAAAAGTTCTAGAAGGTGAAACGTCTAAACCTTTGGAGAAGTATACGGACGAGGCAAAAGAAAGTATAAAAGCAGCGCAAGGTGAGTAATAACTAATCAGTTTTGATTTAAATACGCTATTGGTTGTGAAGTATAATTGTGAAGTACTACTCCCAAAGTAATCTAAATAAAGAACAGTTTGCAATACCGAATATTGGAGTGATTTGTTCAAAAGTTTAGCGATTCGGACGTTAGCAGAAGGTTTCAAATAAGCGGAATTTCCCTAAATTCGTTACAATATAAACGTATCTAAAAATTTATCTAAGCGGGGTCGTCCCTCAGCAGTGTTCGGCAAGCACTCTGAGTGTATTTCTGTCATTAAAAGCTTCTCAGTGAAAATTCATTGGTCTTGCAGATGCCGCTCAGAGTCCGCATAAAATAAGTACGTCCAGTACCGCCAATTTGTAGGAAAAATTTAAAGGAGCACGACGCAAGTTGGAAGAGAAGGTCGTGCTAAAATCTGTTCGGATGTTATCGCGTCTTGCATTTATTTTTATTTAAACGTATCTGTTTTTCATAAAAAGTGATTATATGATATGCAGAATTATTCCCTTCAGAACAAAATGCTTACACCAAAGACAGGTCAGTGGATATTGCATTGCATAGGGTAATTATGAACAAAAAGAAAGCTCTGGAACACCAGGAATATACAAAAAAATACGTAAACCAAAAAACTTGAGGGGTGTTTAGATTATCAATGATTAGCATAACGGGAGTCCTAAATACTACCCGACATCCCACCTGTAGACCCGAATGGCCAAATATATCGCGTTAGCAACGGCCATACTAGTCACCAGATTTAACTATAATAATCACCAAATGTAAAGCCAGTAAATTAATGAGTAAGATATTTACGAATAAGTAGCTTCATAGTTTCAGAAATACAATAAAAAGGCGCTCTAGACCAAGGTCGAGAATATCATCATACCAAGAAATGCAAAACTAGATTGATCACATCTTGTAAAATAGCGAGCAACCAATGGCTTTGGTGTCCGCTTAACGTCCAATATCGAATCCACTCGCAATATTTAGAGGCCAAGGTACGTTTAACAAACTAAATGGGGTTACACTGAAGTGATAGCCCTTCGTCGGAAAAAAATTCCGAGTCGCTCCGGTACGAAGAACCGGCTGCCGTGGGAAGCGCGCGAAAGTACGCGCAATGCTTTGTGAAGCGAAGAAAGTAAGCACATCATGGCATTGTCGAGTTCCGGTGATAGAGAAAGAGGCATAAGCAAGTCATAAAAGACGTAACCTATTTGTTACTGCGATAGTAATATCGGTCAAGAAACCGAAAGGATTCGCATTTTTTCCAATAAGAGCTACTTTGGACTGAGTAGAAAATTTAGAAATAAAGTAGGCTATCTATGAAACAAAGTCATGCTTTACTCCGCCCTGAAACCAACTGTTGTCAAAATTGAGATGAGTAAGTTCTTGGTGTTTTCGAGAGAACATAGTTCTATGGTGCTTTCAGGCATATATCGCCTTCACTTGTACCTTTATAATCTTTATTTAGGCGAACAAAGTTAGTTAAGCTTGTGAGATTTTGTGACCAAATGGGTATACCGTAGACTGGTATAATAACTATGGTATTTCATTAATTTCTTGCAAAATCAACACTCTCACCTACACATACAACCAAAATAAATTAAAATCATGAGAGGTATAAATATGACAAAGAAAATGTATGTCATCATTGAAAAAAAAAAATGTTTTACACTCGGTGCTTTGTATTCAGAGCCTCTTTATTTAGAGCATGTTGATTGTGTTGTTACACAATTATAGTGGCCTACTTTCAGGCGCTCAAACTATGGGTACCACAAGCGTTGATATGAGATTGACTTTATATTTATGTAGTTTACAACATTTTCTTCGGCTTGATTGAATATTTTTAATTAATTTCCGTGATCGGGTTAGCTAAATTAAAATAATGGATTTAATTAACTCGGCCTATTTGCGTTGTTTTAATAAATATCTTAGTTGCCATATTGAGACACGAGCATCATTTTTTGTTTAGTTCAATGTATTTAAATTACCTACCTACTTACTTGAATGGCGTTTAACCATTTAAACGGTTACGGCGGTCCAACAAGACGCGACATTCGTTTCAACTCTAGGTTAACTGGCGTTGATTTGTCACATCAAAGGAATTTAATTCGTTTTCCACCTGGTCCTTCCAGTGGAGTGGGGGCCGCCATCTTCCTCTGCTTCCATAGGCGGGTTCCGGAAAAAATACTTTGTTAGACGGAGCATCATCTTTAATTCGTATAACATGGTTCAGCCAGCGTAGCCGCTGTGTTTTAATTCGCTGGACTATGTTGATGCTGCGCAAAGCTCGTACAGCTCATCATTAAATCTTATTCAGTACTCGCAGTCACCAATGCGTGGAGGTCTGTAAATTTTCCGAAGAACTCTTTCAGTCGAGCAGTTCCAGAGCCGCTTCATCTGATAATGTCATGATCCTTGTTTCTGCACCATATAACAGGATGGGTACAATGAATGACTTGTAGAGTAAGGTTTTTGTTTGCCGAGAGAGGACTTTACTTTTCAATTGCCTACCTAGTCCAAAGTAGCAGTTTTTGGCAAGGGTGATTCTTCGATGGATTTCATAGCTGTTAGTGTTAATTCTAGTTTCCAAATAAACGAACAGTGCGTGGTTGCCAAGGCACAAATGCGCTAATTCGACACGATGACTGCATGTGCTTGGTTTCCGCTTCATTTTCCAGTTTGGAGTAAGCAGAACTTACGGTGCATGTGTTTGGGCCGCTAATATCAATATCGTCAACATGTGACATAAATTTCACGCTTTTATAGAATATTTTTCGAGAGCGGTTTAGTTCTAAAGATAGCATAATTTTAAAGAGCATCAACTTAAAGAAGTCGCATGATAGGGGTCACCCTGTCTGAAACCTCGTTTAGTTTTTAACGGTTCGGAGAGGTTCTTTCCAATTCTTCTTCTTTCCAAAATTTAACCAAGACATTGCGGAAAATGGTTAGCTCTTTGTCGTGCTGTCGAAGGCGGATTTATAATTGACGAAGATGTGTGTCAATTCTTTTAGCGCGGGTTTTTTTCCTAGATTAGCGGCATTGTAAAAATCTGGTCGATGGTAAAATTACGATATCTGAAGTTTCACTGATTGGGTCCAATCAAGGTGAGTTTCAATCTATCGCACAATATACTTGAGAGGACCTTACATGCGATATTAAGAAGGCTAATTCTGCGATAGTTGGCGCAGATTTTAAACGAAATTCCGACAATAAGTTAAGATGACCAAAATAGAGTTTTTTTATCCCACATGTTCTGGAACCTGGATCCAACATATCTGCCAAACCGTTTGAGATATCCAAGTAAGACACTTGGCGCACTCAAGAACTCACTTGTATGTTCCGTTGGATACCCATGCTGTTCAAACGTATTTTGGTTCTATCTGGAATCGAGTATTGTGAGATATTGACACCGCTCGCTGAAGAGCTCACAAACGCTTTCCGGTGATACCAATATTGCACAAAACAATATTTAGCTCCTTTTGGTTGACCTCTCCAAAACGTGTTGAGATATTGAAAATGCTTGATACTTTTCATCCTTTCTTATACTCTAAACTTATGAAATTCTGCGTGCAATAAGCAAATTTGGGATAACTAATATCTCATAAAGAGTAAAAAAAGAAAAAACAACGCACGCTGGACCTCCGAGGGGATCTAGGTCGCCCTTCTTGCTTCGTGCTACGTCCTTAATTATACTGAGCCGAGTAGGGCTCACAGAGTATATTAATTATGTTCGCATAACGGTATCCCGTAACGGCATAAACTAATCGAGATAGATATAGATCTGGGCGAGAAAAGAAATTCATTTAGCCATTTGCGTCCGTCTGTCCGTAAACACGATAACTGGAGTAACTTTTGAAATTTGGTGTGTAAGTTCCTGGGAACTTATCTCAGATCGCTATTTGAAATGAACGAAATCAGACTATAACCACGCCCAATTTTTCGATATCGAAAATTTCGAAAAAAAAGGAAGAGTGCGATAATTCATTACCAAAGACGGATAAAGCGAAGAAACTTTGTAGGTGGGTTGACGTTATGACGCAGAATAGAAAATTTGTAAAAGTTTGGGCAATGGTCGTGGTACCTCCCACTTTTAAAAGAAGGTAGTTTTAAAGTTTTTCCAGCTGTAATTTGGCAGCTGAGTATATAATGTTCGGTTACACCCGAACTTAGCCTTCCTTACTTGTATTTCGTAGAAATTTAGTGGGATAAATCTTCAAATTCAACGCCGACTCCGATGAGTCCGCGTCTACAGATGAGTTTTCGCTGAGAAGCTTCTCATGGCAAAAATGCACCTGGATCATTTGCCAAACCACTGCCGTGGGTCGATCACTCTAATTTAAAAAACTGTTTACTATTGTGACGAATATGAGTGGAACTAAGTGATACTTACATCCCTAGTCTGATGCTTAGTAAATGAAGTCACAACAACAATAAAGCAGACAGTCACTTGTATCTACATAAACGAATAAATCATTATGTCTACACATATGTACGTACACGCGGCAGAGAAGAGATGCACAAACACATGCAGATATCTGAGATGCTCCCTAAAGTATGCAATTGTAATTGTGGAAGTGTCGCTCACAAATACAAGCATATGAGAAGCTATATACGTTCATCTGTAGTTATAATTATATGGCGGTGACTAAGTAAATTCTGGAAGCGCCTAGAAAATACCACGAGTAAATCACAGAGTATAAAAGCACCAGCGGTAGAGGTGCTACAATCAGTTTCAGTTAAGCACGCTATCTGTCGGGCAATATATCAGTATCATTTAAGCTATCAGTCAGTTTGGTTATTAAGCAAGCTAGTTGCAAAGTATAAGTGTTATTGTGAAGTACTTTAATAAAGGCCATTTTTCCATTATTCAATATTGGAGTTATTTATTCAACAGTTTAGTGATTCGAACTTAGTAGAGGGTTGCAAATAAGAGGATTTGCAGTAAATTCGTTACACTATTATTTAGTTCATTTTGGCGGCCACCGTGGTGTGATGGTAGTGTGCTCCGCCTATCACACCGTATGCCCTGGGTTCAACTCCCGGGCAAAGCAACATCAAAATTTTAGAAATAAGATTTTTCAATTAGAAGAAAATTTTTCTAAGCGGGGTCGCCCCTCGGCAGTGTCTGGCAAGCGCTCCGATTGTATTTCTGCCATGAAAAGCTTTCAGCGAAAACTCATCTGCCTTGCAGATGCCGTTCGGAGTCGGCATAAAACATGTAGGTCCCGTCCGGCCAATTTATAGGGAAAAATCAAGAGGAGCACGACGCAAATTGGAAGAGAAGCTCGGCCGTAGATCTCTTCTGAGGTTATCGCTCCTTACATTTATTTATTTTTTATTTGTTATTTAGTTCAAAGCATAAACGCAGAAAACGTCGGATAGAATGGCTCTGCGGATGGTTGAGACACTGTCTCTATTAATTGGACGGCCGAATCCATTTAGAATGTTAAATTACAACTAAGTTTCATTTTGAAAAAGCTTTGTGGATAGCATTGGATAAATATAAACTGGAACCAGCTTGTCTGAGTGTTTACTTGGGTGACTAGTTTTTCTCTTTAGCTAACCAGTTACGGATCTCGAAGCCAAAAAAGCCTTCTATTTCAACGAAACTCCCCTGTAATCCATTCAGATATGCCACTATTTTTATTTTTTGGGGTATAGTGGATCCGCAAAAGTGTTTTGCAGTGCAAATATGAAAACTGAAAGCCTTAACTCGGGCGCAGAAAATTCGAACATTAAATAAATAAATGATTTGTTCAACCAAAATAGGTTCAGATTTTTTCTTGTTCGTCTTAATATACATCGGTTTTTAGAAATATATTTGCTGCACTCTTCTTCTTTTTCTTTTTACAGCCTATTAGTGGTATCCTCTTTCATAACTTATTCCCTCAAAAGTGCCTTATCATTGTCTGTCTCCTTATCGCAATAATACCCATACGTACTGCTATGCAATTTACGTATTTTACTATGCAAACTGATGCATTCGCTAAAGCAGACAAAGTTGTCATTGCATTATGACAAATTTGCTTAAATTTTCATTATAGTTGTACAACGCCAACAAATTCATACATAAATTTATTAACAAGTTTGAGTCAATTTGAATATGTTTGCAAAGTGTTTAATATGCAGTTGTTTTAATGCTCTGTGCACAAGGGATGCATGCTTTGTTGTTGGTTTTCCTTTTTTTTTTCTTTTTTGCCGTCATCTTTTTACAAAGATTCACTTAATTAGCTGCCATGAACTACAAATGAACTAAAGCTAAAGGAAAAGAGACATTACTATAGAATGTATAGCGGGTGGAATGAAAGCTAAAAACAATAAGACAGTAAATATGAAAAATAAAATAAAAATATGTGTAAAAAGTAAAGTTGGTACGTACTGAAAAATCTGCATGCGGAGAAAGTTATGCCATACACAGTTGCTGTAGTCAATATAGCAGATGACATATTTTTTCAAACGCACATATACATATCAGAAATAAATATAGAAATAGTTAGCCATGTGCAACATACTTATATACATATCTATATAAATACATTTGCATGCAAAAGTTTAAGTTCGTATAAACATGAAAGCTCCTCTGTATATTAGCCTTCGACTTCGTTCACACAAATACATATACGCTCATATTTTAGTTTGCCTGTTTCCCAACCAGTAGTTTACAAAATTACTAGCAGACCCGGCAGACGTTGTTCTGCACCGACTTTGGTTTTAAGAACATTTTGCTCTCCCTCCCCCTCTCTGACCTTTCATTATCCTTTCGTTCACTTCTTCTTCTGCCTTTCTTTTCCTTCGCGTCTCTATCTCCCTATCCGTCTTTACCCTCACTTCTATCCCTATCTTTCTATCTTCATCTAATTCCTTATTCCTTATCCCCAGTTCCAGTTCCAACCTAAGCCCAATCCCAAGTTCCAGTCACAGTCCCAGTCCGAGTCAGAGTCCGATATCCCTGAAAAAGAGTACCGTACATACTTACCTAGGGAAAGGGCTATCTATTGTGGCGAATATTAGCATCACTATGCTGTTATTAAAAAATCACAACAACAAAAACAGCAAGCAGCCACACTTATGTACATGTACACATTAAAGCAAACAGCCATACATACATAGAAGGCGACGAAGAATATTTCACACACATAACCAGCAGCTTAAAGCAAAAAAATTATCTCAAATATACACAGAAATTGTTACTCACACATACATGCATATAGGTAAATAAAAGTCTATACCTTAGGAGAAATATTCGATCTAGGCAACCGAGAGTACAAAAGCAGCGCAAGCTGGCCAATAACTAATCAATTTGAATTAGACACGCTATTAGTTGTGAAGTATAATTGTGAAGTACTTCTCCCAAACTAGTCTATATAAAGACCATTTTGCCAAACTGAATATTGGAGTTCTTTAATCAACAGTTCAGCGATTCGAACGTTAGTAAAAGGTCCATAAATAGCAGGAAATTCCTAAGATTCGTTACACGATATATATAACTTTCAGGAAAATCACAGCACACATGTAATTTTTTCGAAAAGATCGGTCCCTGGTCCACTTCACGTAAAATAAAGTAACGTAAATACTAATTTAGGCAAAAGGCTACCTATACCAAACTTCAGTCAAAACGAACCTTGAATATAATTTATTCGAATAGATCGATCCCTGGTCCACTCCACGGAAAGAAATTTCATAGTTACACTCTTCGGGCCGCATAATGTGATGTGGTGAAAATCCCACTCAAAGCAAATTTGGTCATACAGTTCACAGCGAACAAGCAGTCGAACTGCTTTTTTTGGAACACATTTTGTTCATATTGAAAGGGATCAACCTTCTGTATTTTTTTTTTTAACACTTTCTCAGCCCTATAATCTTACAATGCAAAGGCCTCACAGTATTATCACAACCTTTTCTTTGCCTTGGTGATGAATCTTTTATATGAAAAATAATTTGATATGCACACCGAATGTTCCCTAAAAAATATATTATTAATTGTCAAAAAAAAAAAAAGACACAACTACTTACGTGTTGACTATTTTACCGAATTTCAACTTCTACTGAACGATAAAAAGCTATTAACTGGTTGGAGAGTCATGCAAAGTTGCAATGGCAACCGTAGTAAATGAAAAATTTAAAAGAAATCAAATCGATATAGTTCCGATGCTAAAAATTATTTCTCAAAAACTTACAAAATGTTTGCTTTTTCACGCCGCTTTCGGATAATATTTTTGACTTTTAAGGTTTTTAAAATATTTCAAAAACAATATCAAAATAAATGCTTCGGCTCTTTTGCCCAGTTTTGATTTCATGCACCCAGTTTAGAATTCATCTGTGACTGGCCAACCAGCCAAATGCTATGTAGGTTTTATAAGATCGAGTATATAATTTGCTCAAAGCATTAAAATATTAGAATAAAATGTTAAACAATAAGCACAAAAAGTA
Organism: Eurosta solidaginis; assembly: GCF_040869045.1. Taxonomy (NCBI): domain Eukaryota; kingdom Metazoa; phylum Arthropoda; class Insecta; order Diptera; family Tephritidae; genus Eurosta; species Eurosta solidaginis. Next base: position 692,363 of record NW_027136889.1, on the reverse strand, counting down.
TGTTAATTTTTTGTCATATAATAAAATAATACACATATTTAGTTTGTTTGTTGATTCAAGCATTGACAACATAAAAGGCCAACTTTTTGAGTGACAACATGTCACAACTAATTTCAGAGGTACATACTTCTACGCCCATACATATTTATATCCATATAAAGGGGTTTAAACTTTACCGATGATTATACAAAAAAGGTTTATGTTAATTTTAACAGTTTTTATTTCACAGGCGATTACTTTTAAACCAATAAAAAAAAGTTTCCTTCTTCTAGTTAATTCGAAACTCGAATTCATGAAAGTAATGCAAATCGATATTTTGATACCATGACCAATACGATTAGCTCTTTAAGTTAAATTTGACTTTATATTTCAATTTAAAAAAAATTGGATTTTTGGAACTTTAAATAAAAATTTTAGTATTTAATTAAAACATGTATCCCTTAGTTGCGCTTCCTTAGGCACTAAACTTACTTAATCTTGTTTTCCACCGGTTCAATCCTCGCCTGCATATCAATAATCAGAGCATGGCCTCTGGCCATTATAATAATGGCCGCCTGCCATCGAATGTGTTTTCCCACCGCGTTAGAGCTTTTGAAACATGCTAGGATCTGAGTATAACATATTCGTATTCGGTAAAAGACTTTTCATATCAGCAACAGCTCCTCAGAAATTCGTGAGGTGTCTTTTAGAAAAAAACAGAAGTGAATACCGGCTCGTCAAGTTGGATGTGTAAACATTCAGGTACATAACTGAAAAACTGATGTTTTTAAATAAACTAGAGCTCGCTCAGAGACTGAAGTTAACTCAGCAAAAGAAAGTTTACCAGAAACAAATAATTTAGGTGTTTTTGAGAAAAGCTTCGTTGGCTTTTTATCGGTGACAACACATATCGACATGATTTTGCTTCAATATCGGATTATAATCGCAAGCAGGTTATCATTGCCGAGTTATCGGTTTGCTGTCGGCTAAATATCCCCTAGTCTTGGTCTCTTTATTAATTTCTTATCGGTTTGTTATCGAAAAGTTCCACATAAGTCATGGATTTTATATTGAAATTTTATCGCTACATGTTTCATAACAACCTATGAGTTGTCAATAGCAAATCGATAACATACCAATTACAACAGAGGTAGATAAAGTTTGAATATCAAATCGATAGCTTTTTGATAAAAAATCGATAACTTTTGATAAAAATAATAAATTTTCGAAAAATAAATATACATCGATAATTTCTAGACAAATCCATAACAATTTGATGAATAAATCAATAGCATTTCTTTAAATAATCGATAAATTTTCGATAGGAAATCAATAAAATTTTTGATTACAAACAGATTATTTGCCGATGCAAATCACTTTATTAATGATGCCATTGTTATCGATAGCAAACTTATAATACTTAGATAATACAAGTCGATAAGTTGTCTGTCCCTCGTCGATAAAACACCTGTAATAAATCGATAACTCGTCGGTGATAAATGGATAATAAGACCATAATCGTCAGTAACAAAATACCAACTCATTGATAGAAAAACGTTTAGACTTCGATAACAAATGGGTAAAGATGGTCGTCCGGTTTCGGGGACGGGCTCTGTTATGATTTCTTGCCTTTTTCCTTCCTTCCCTTCTTTTTTTTCCTGTGCTTTCCTGTCAATTAATACTTGACATAGGCTGATTGTGTACATTGTGTTAACAGAATTTGTTAGACGACCAAACGGAAAAACCTCAATTAGGAAGCAAGACTTATGTTATAAAATAACTCCGTCTTCTCAATAAATACTAGAAATTATATCAAGAAATAAAAATAAAAACAACATCAATTAAATACTAGAAGGTTTCTAGGACACAGCTTAATTGTTTCCTCTTTATCTGGCGACTTTGGCGCCCCTAGTAACTAGAGCCTTGCCCTCGTGAGCGCGGGGCATGCACACAGAAGGTGTTCAGTCGTTTCTTCCTACAGCTCGCACTTCCTTCATCTGCTTACGAGGCCTGACTTAAAAGCATGTAGCGCCAGAAGATAGACCCATCATGAGCCTTCTCTCTTTAGTGATATGAGTAACTTTGTAAATCTAATATAAAATCCCTCCCTGAAATACGATACTTTCGCCTTTATTAATATAATATATCCGAATTTCTTACTTCTGAATAGACACCTAAGCCCCATCTAAACGGCAAGACGGTCAGCATTACCAACGAGAAATAGATATTTGTAAGAGAATTAAAATTATTTAAAATCTTAAAAAGTTTTGTCAAAAAATACCTTACAAAAGTATTAACCCACTTGTCTGCCTTTTGCGGGATGAATGAATATTTAATGTAGGTTTAGCCACAGAAACAAATAAGCTGCTGTCACCTGACAGCTGTTTTGTCTGATCGGAAAAAAAAAGAAACCAACTGCTTCAAAGGTCTTTGCCCTTTACGACAGGTAAAGTTCTATAAAAAAATAAACAAAATACAAAATGTCCATTTTATCTAAACCAACTAAACATTGACGAGGGAATTATAAACAGAAATGCTGACAGAAAATTACTACAGATCTTTAAAAACCGTACTCAAACCTACATCTATATATATATACATATATATAGTACAAACGAACATTAATACTCTCTAGGTACCGTTTGGTAACGGTTTTACTAGACGACAGCCGACACCAGCTAAGTGCCGCTTTATCTACTTTATTTCGCACTGTAGCAATGCGCCGCATTATTAATGCATGCATATGTATGTGTGTAAGTGTGAGTTTGTTTTTATTGTAAGTTTAATTTATTAGTATTTTGGTATTTTAATTTTACAGTCAAATTAAATGCCCATATATTTCAAGTACAGCATGTGTTGCAATGAACGTTAATTTAATACCGTTTTCTTTTCTGAAATAAATTGTTGCCTAAGTAAAGGGTAAAGCCTTAATAGAGTCACTCCTACCCCAGAAAATGTTCAACATTTATAGTGCATATAAAGAACATTTCATCTCACCATATTCACTCATATTAACAGAGTATATGTGGAACTTAAGAGCGAATTGAGAGTTTCACAGAGTTGCACTGCCTCACCGCCATTTTATACAGAGTAAGAGTGTAACGCTTTTGCGTTGCGAGCAGGCAACAAATTTCACAAGAGAACGAAATACGCCGTAAAGGCGTTGCCTGTTTTTAGAATAGAACAACAACCCTTGCGTGGCGTACAAAAAGCGTACCACTTTGGCTACAAAAGAAAACGCTATAAGTAAGTTCATGCTGCAAGTATTCGGTTTTAAGTTGCTTATACGAAGTGGTGCACTTATAAAGTGGAAGTAGAAGTTCTGAAAAAAACTTTCTTAGCCGGAGCAACATCTTTCAGTCGCATAACAGCAAGCGAATGCGCTGTGTTTTAATTCGCTGCACTTTGTGAGTATCTGCATAAAGTTCGTACAGCTCATTATTAAATCTTCCGTGCTTGCCGTGTCCGACGCGTAAAGGCCCATAAATCCTTGGAAGAATTTTCCTCTCGAACACTCCCCTCCAAGAGCCGCCTCTTCTGATGTTTCCATGGTCCATGCTGCTGCACCATATAGCAGGGGTGCATTTATTGGCAAGAGTGATTCGTCCCACATGAACGAAGTCTTTTGCTACTTCGAAATTATGGATGCCAATAATGGCGCGGTTGCGATGGCGTACTGAAAAACTGTTCATCCTAAAAATTTGGTGCATATTTAATCCGAATCGGCCAACCGATGCGTTCAAAAATGGAGTTGAGAAAATTTGCATATAACAGTTCTCTGGGCACAAACACGCTTTGCAAGATTTCGCACCTATTATAGGAATTTAAAGGCATCGAAACCAAATTATGGTGAAGTAACTGCAACACCTAAAAATATATGTGATACGGAAATACCACACTGATTTCGTTTCAAGCTCTATTTAAGTTTAGTTATTATTATGATTCACTGCTGCATTTTCTGAATCACAGAGGCTGAGCTTACACGATATGAATTTCAATTAGTTTTCACAAGCTCTTTCGGATACCCATGCTATAGTGTGTGCCCTACTCAATCTATAGGAAAGACGATCTGGCAAATCCATCCAGTGACCTCGAAATCAGAGTGAGCACTATCGCTTACATAGTTGTATTTAGCGTATTTTAGGAATGAATGAAGCTCACATTTTACTGGTTGTTCGCCTGCATGCTGCCACATTAGAAGGCAAGTTGCCCCAAAAATTTAATATTGCTAAGCCTCACAAAGTTGAGAAATATCATTAGCCTAATCAAGGTTGTTATACGATTGTATATATGAAAACTTTTCTCTTGTTATTTCTGCTATTTGTTTAAGTGTCATGCCTGTAGGTCTATAAAACTTGTATGTCTACGCCATTTAGCATGGGCTAATCGATCGATTCGTCTTCCTCCAAAAATCGGATGTGGTCTTCGACCGTCCTGTTCAAAACTTTGACTTTTGCGACATGCACAAGGCGAATGTCGGCAATATTTGACATCCACGATCATGGAATTGCGCTACTTACTGCCTGGCACCGAAAAATTATGTGATGTGACTTTCGATAATGACCTGCATTTTGCCGAGCATACAATTGCAATTGTACCTTAGGTATAGAGCCTTAACAAAACACCGAAGTCCTTCGCTGGCAGCACTTGGAGACAAAGAAACGGTAGTAGCCACCTATAAAGCAATAGGCCAGCTGCTTGTGTCCTACTCTTCTTCGATAGGTCGCAGAGGTAAAAAAAATCACACTGGTCCTGCATCGTTGCAGGGCTGTAAATGCAGCGCGCTAAGAGCTGGAACGGGTTGTGTTATTATGTTCCTGGAACGCCATATACACAATGAGTTCGGAATACTCGCCGTAAATTGGTGAAAAAAATGATGAACAAACGATTTCTGTTAAATACTCAAAAACATGTGCATTATAACAATGATCTGATTGCAGAGGCCGCGCCTCCCAGGGATAGAAGGAGTCATATCCGCAAGCACTATAAAGAAATGCAGCAGATAAGCATAAACAGTAAGCTCTTAAGATCATACTTCCCATAAAGTCCTCTCAAAGAAAGGGAAACCAGATTACACAGGAAGACATGCGTCACTTTGGCACAAGTTTGATCTGGATACTTTAATAAGTTAATCTCCTTCTTTTCCGGAATTAACTCCGATATACGCAATGTATGTATTGCATGAATTGTGTCTCCATATGACACCAACCATTTGTTCACTTGTAATGTGGAACCAGAAAATCGAATACCCATGTGTCTTTGGTCCAACCCTATTAAAATCGTCAGTTTCCTTGGATTTCTATTAGAGAATGTCGATAACAATTTGATAGTGATCAGACCTATTGGATGGAGAGAAACATGGCACCAAGAAGAAAAAGATGAAAAAGAAGAAGAAGAACAATAATTTAACATCTCTAGCATCTCCGTAGCACATGAACAGGATAAGGCTCTTTGTGGTTTAGTAAAGCTGCTTTTGAGCTGGTTTGTGGAGAGAAGGTTGCATGTAGCCGCATCTAGATTTTCCCCCTTCATTTTCTCAACCTATTGGCTCTTCTGCACTTTTTGTATCTGGTCCTTTCTATTTCCCAGCTTTTGCATAACTAAGCTGAACATTTGAAATCAGCCCCCATAATAGCTCATTTAAAGATGCTTTGTCTATCATAAAGTTAGGTCGCAGTTCTCCACTCTTGGTGCTACTGATTATCCACCATATCTCTATGATAACACTGTAAGGCTTCGATTTTATAGAAATCACCTATATTTTTGAGCAGTTGTAAAATGTGGAGACAAAATAGGTGCAAAACATAGAATGCTAAAAATTTGGAATACGTTTAGCAAGTAGGAAGTAAATTGCAAAATTATATTCGCTTTAGATGTTGAGCTTTCAAGAAAGCTTTTTAATAGTTTTAATGGATTTGTGTATGTCTTAATGTTTCAGCACAACAATAAAAGTATCACTTATTGTTAATACACAAAAACTTAGATACTTTTACTACAGCAAGCAATGAACTGCGTATGTAGCAATGTTTATATGTACATATGTTTATGATTTCGTGCAATATTTATCCATATGCGTAATTAAGTTTTGCCAAACAAATTGAAAAGTTGCGTTGAGCTTCGCTGGAATATTTTTGGTAAGCCACAATAGCACTGCAAAAATGAACTCAACTCCAGTGTAGCTGCATATCTAAGTGTCCATATTTATGTTATAACAATCGCACATTTTAATATCACACATGAGACCATTTGGCATATTTGGTCCCTAAGCACTTTCCTTCATTTAAATTTAGATGTGTGTTGCTGCGCAAGCGTGAATTTAGTGGTTTGAAAGCATTTAACAACACTTTTGATTACAATGGCCAAGCCATTCAACTAACGCCCGCGTGTTCTGAAAACAACAACATTGGTGCATAGTATTACTATCACTACAACACTTTTTGCGTATTTTTGTTATCATTAGTCGAAGTGCGTGCGGTATGTCATAAATATTTTTTGGCATAATATTAAATATGTGTTGTGCTATTGTTTTTGCTTTTCAATTTTCTATTTTGTGAATAGGATGTCATTACTATGAAACTTAATTTGAACACGTGCATGATTCTCAATCTTATATGAATTTACGCACATATTCATTAAAATTATTAGAGCTTGTCATATGGGTATTGCAATAATATTTTAAAGCTATTTTAAATGAAAATTCCTATCAGCGCCCATTTTTATACAAATTATTTCTACATCAAAAATAACACACTTTTAAAGTGACAACAATATTTTTTTTTTTTGTGGGCAAAGAGTTATTATTGTCCGCTTAAAACGTAGATAAAATAGGTCAACAATATATATATATATATATATATAAACAAGAAAATTGGTTTCAAAAGTGAGTCTCCCTTCCCCTTCTCGCTCCTTATCCAATTCTCTTCAAATTGATCTTTTTATACACAGAGTTCTTTGCACACGGAGTATATTAACTTTGATTGGATAACGGTTGGTTGTACAGGTATAAAGGAATCGAAATAGATATAGACTTCCATATATCAAAATCATCAGTAGCGAAAAAAAATGATTGAGCCTGTCTGTCCGTTAACACGGTAACTTGTGTAAATATTGAGATATCTTCACAAAATTTGGTACACGAGCTTATCTGTACCCAGAATAGATTGGTATTGCGAAATCGGATGATAACCACGCCCACTTTTTATATATATAAGATTTTGGAAAACACAAAAAACCTTATTAGTTAGTAAATAATACACCTAGAATGTTGAAATTTTACGTCTAGACTGATATTGAGACTCTTTACAAAAATTTGGAAAAAAATTTTAAAATGGGCGTGGCACCGCCCACTTCTGATAAAATCTTTTTTCAAATATTATTAATCATAAATCAAAAATCGTTAAACCTATCCTAACAAAATTCGGCAGAGAGGTTACCTTTGCCATAGGGAATGCTTTGAAGAAAAAGTAACGAAATCGGTTAAGGACCACGCCCACTTTTATATAAAAGATTTTTAAAAGGGTCGTGGACGAAAATAATCAGCTATATCTTAGAGAAAAAAAGCTTTGTATGAATAGAATTTTACTTTCTAAATTGAACTATAACATTAAATTGGAAAACACTTAAATTTGAAAAAATGGGTGTGGCACCGCCCCTTTTTTGTCTAAGCAATTTTCAATGTTTCAGGAGCCATAACTCGAAGAAAAATTAACATATAGAAATTGTGTACACATATTTTCCTTATAGCAGAAAATATTTCTAGTAAAAATGGACGGGATCGGTTAAAGACCACGGCCACTTTTATATAAAACAAGTTTAAAAGGGGCGTTGACTAGAATAATAAGCTATAACTTAGCAAAAAATATTTTTGAATCAATGATATTGCACTTATCAAATTTTATTGTAAATGGAAATGGGGAGACATTTTTTTTAAACGGGCGGTGCCACGTGTTATGTAGAAAAGTAATTTATCTGAAATTTACAACTGGAGCTCACGCTGAGTATATAATGTTCGGTTACACACGAACTTAGACACCTTTACTTGTTATTTTTTGTCCATTTTTTCTTCCATTTGCTTTCTCTCCTCTTCCGAGCCCATTTCCGTTCAAAATTCCCACTCCTTTTCCTACTCCCACTCCCCCTACCTCGCTAGCTTCATTACCATTGTTTCTATAAAGCACTAAAAAACTATGTATATGACACCAACGCTGATACAATTTTTGAAATCGCATTATCTTGACATATTAGATATAGAATGATAACTGAGACATTCCTGTGCCCGATAATATTCGTCTCTATGATGTATCTTCTTTCATAGTAAGCAGAGACATTTGTTATACTGTAGATTCTAAAAAAAATTTTTTTTTTGGATTACCAGACCTTTCAGTGGCGTTAGCTGTTAACCTTGCTTTAGAAAAATCATAGCCGCCGGTTTCTTTCTTTGACTCACAAATGGAAACCTGCATACTTATGCCAACGATTTTCTCACATGATTATAAATATTCTTTGCCAATTTCAAAATCCTAAAATATCCAATCAAATTACTTACATTCACTATCCAAAAATACTATCTTCCTCGAACCCTTTCGTCTTATCGCTTTAGTTATATCTATTTCTATTGAAAGAATTTCTAAATGCTGTATCGCTTTCATATCTAAATGTCGTTTCGCATTGGTGGAACAGTTCTTCCCGAAGGCTGATGAGAATTCGAAACTCACGCGATTTCTCTGGCCATTCCTTCCTAAATGTTGTATCGATTGAGTAAGTTGCGCGATAGCGAAGGCTGGCAAAGATATGACTACCGCTAAAGAGCGGTCGGATTAATCATGATGATTTGATGATGATTTTGGTCGGGCATGATTTTTTTTTTAGTTTTTGGCTAATATAAAATTTAAAAATTAATATCAGAAGAAAGATATCAAAAAATAGAAAAAGTTAAATATTCAAATTTTGTTTTTGTTTGAGAAAAAAATAAATATGTATGTGTGCAGTTATAGGTTAAGTTAGGTTGAACTGGCCGGTCCGTGAGGAACTCACATATACTGAATAAGTCCGTAGTGTTACCAGAAGTTGGTTTTAACGGCCAAACCGAAAACCCCTATCAAAAACCAGGAACTATGTTATAAAATAACTCCGTCCCCTTGGCAAATACTAGAAGCTTCTTAGGATTTAAGCCACTTGCTACTTCTAGAACTGACAGCTGTATCACTCCTTATATCTGGAGTCTTAACCTGGCAAGCGCAGGGCAAGAGCACAGAACGTGCTCGATCATTTCCTCCTCCAGCCCGCACTTTCTACATCTGCTATCACTGACCAAGCCTAATTAAAAGGCATGTGACGCCAGAAGGCAGTGTCCAGTCAGAATCCCCGTCATGAGTCTACAGTCCTATCTTTCTAATGATAGAAGCAACTTTGTTAGTCTAAGGTTGTAAGACCTGCACATAAATTTCGACACTTTACAGCCCCGTGCTTGAACCCACGCCTTTCCTGCTTGGTTGATCATGAGCACCTCTCGCCTTCGCTTAATTTCACCCAGTCTAATTGGGACGCCTACGGAGCAAGCTTCAAGGGATGCACCCTATTTAGCTAGTTCATCCGCTTTTTCATTCCCATCTATTCCCATATGCCCTGGGTCCCAATATTGATGTATGCTTCTCCCTGTCCCGATTCTCTCCAGGACTGCTTACATTCTAACACGCATTTAGATGCTGTGCTATGCGAGATTATTGCCTTCATTGCTGCTTGACTGTTTGTGTAGTTATGAAATTTAAAAGTTTTTTCATTGCGAAAAAACGTCAATAATGTCAGATACGTTTATATCTTGTAGGTGTTTTATCATGGATTTATTCACCGTTTTATTGTAAACTTCGAAAACCGACAGCAGCCGATCCGTAAAATTTAATTTTTAAATTTTAATGTTTTTAAACGGTTTTATTTAGTTTGACTTGACAGGCCGGCCGTTGTGAACGAATATATATTTATATTTATATTTATTTATTTATTTATTTACCAACGTAGTACAGAGTAAGACCAGAAATAGTCTTTTAGAAGTACTTCAACTAGGTTATTAAACATAAAGCAGTGTAAATATGTATATTCTAACTTAAATCTAAATAACAAATTTAGAATACATCTAACCTTAACGAAAGAAAATATAGTCAAGATCAAAGTGGCAAAAAGGGAAAGAAAAGAGAAGCAGGTATCTTAAACACCCTTACATTGTTTTTGCATCGTTTTCATACAGCTTTGAAGTACTTGAGTATTACATCCTTGTAGTTGAATCTATTTAGTCCAGCCTTCACATTATCTGGGATTGAATTCCATAATTTAACCGCGCTAATGAAAAATAGTCTAGATGAAGTTAAGTAATTGTGCGATGGTACGACCAGACTCTGATGTCTCAGTGATCTCACTGGTCTCAACCTTTCGAATAAGTAATTTGGTGTCTTCCACAATAATAATTTGTATATAAAGATACAATTCCTGGCGGCTAGATAATTTTCAAGGCTGCACCCAAGAATTTTCGTTCGCCAGGCAGATATGTGATCATATCTACCAATCCCGTAAACGTATCTCGTAGCATTGTTAAACGCTACAGCAACTTTGTTGTATGACACTGAGTCCATTTTACCATATGCTGTATCGGCGTACGTTATAAGTGGCATAATTAACTGCAGCACAAGTTTTCGCCTGGTTTCAACGGGTGTGAATGGGGTCGAGACTCTTAACTTCCGTAATATGGCATAAATATTGGTAACTACCCTGTTGACATGGTCACTACAAGTAAGTTTACAGTTCACAATAAAACCTAGAATTTTTACTCTGTCAACAAATTTAAGTGGACTAGTTCCAATATACAACGCAGAAAGGTCAATATTATATACAACACTATGACATATAGGCAAGACATAAGACTTGGATGCATTCAAACACAACGAATTTTCACTAGCCCAAAGAGAGATTGCAGACAGATCATTATTAATTTTGAAACATAAATCTTCAACAAAACCGATACGACTTGACAAATGTAACTGCAAGTCATCGGCATATGCATGAATATTGACATACTGGCACACATCAAAAATATCATTCACAAATAGACTAAACAGAAGGGGACCAAGGACCGACCCTTGCGGTACGCCAGCATACACAGGTTTAGACTGCGACAAAGAATTTCCTGATTTAACTTTCTGCGTTCTATCCTTAAGATAACTGGCAATAAGCTTGACTGAGCTATCCTCAAATCCGAAGTAATACTTCAGCTTCGTACATAGCACCTCATGATTCACAGAATCAAATGCTTTGGAGAAATCTAGTAAACAAAGAAGTGTTAGGTTGCCAGTATCAAAAGTAGTTCTTATATCATCCAATACTTTAACCATTGCTGTAGAGCAGCTGTGCTTTGGTCTGAAGCCAGATTGCAACGGACTGAGTAATTTATTTTGCTGGACAAAGTAAGAAATTTGTGCTACCATTAAATTTTCACATACCTTCGAAAATGTAGGCAGTATCCTGATAGGCCTATAATCACCTGCACACGTAGCATTAGTTTTTTTTGCAATAGGAAGAATAATTGCTTTCTTCCACATCGTGGGAAAACATGAAGATATGAAGCAGAAATTTATGATGTGAGTAAGCGGACCTAGTATAAACTCAATTAAGATCTTAATAAATCTTAGAGAGATTCCATCCTCCCCCAAAGCATTCGATTTTATACTTAATAAAGCCTTCAAAACATCAACCTCGCCAATTTTATCAAATTGACATTTGTTATCAGGGCCGACATAGGAGGAGTAATCTTTTAGCACGGCTGGAGCATAGACGTCATTGTTAGTGCTAACAAAAAAGTCATTTAGTTCATCCACATTAGTAGTATCCTTGCCATGTATTTTAAACCTTTTTAAGTTTCTCCACAACTCCTTGGATGGAAGTGAGGGATCTAGCTTTGATTTACTGTACTTACACTTTGCCTGCCTGATAATAGCTGTTGTTTCATTTCGCACTTCTTTGTGTCGACACCAGGAAATACCTGTCCTATTTTTACGCCACTTACCATAATATTTTTGACGTTTCTTAATAGCCGATCGAACTCTCGAATTGTACCAGGGACACGAACTGTTAATAACACTTGCACAACGAATAGGCACATGCACATTAAACAATCTGGTCAAGTTATTATTAAGAAAATCTAACTTGGTATCAACCGTGTCAAGAAACCAACAGTCAGTCCAATCAACACCACATATATCGGAGTACAACGCATTAACATTCAACGATTTAAAATCACGATACACAAACGTACAATCTAAATCAGAACGGTTCATTTCAACATCTATAGTACAGAAAATCAAATCATGGTCAGAAACAAAGCATATTTGCTCAAATTTTAGGACGCGCCAGGGATCACAAGTTACAAAATAATCAAGAAGACTGGGTACAGAATTATTATCAAATCTCGTCGGGTTAGCACTATTGGCAACACAGACCTGCTGTTGCAAGCTGGTCAAGTAGTTTACTACTGTAGGAATCATTAACAAGTAGGTTCACATTAAAATCACCACAAATCAAAATACGTTCATCATCAGTTACAAATTCGGACAAATCAACAAAAAATGATTCTAATGAAAAAGTTTTTTTGGGGTTGTAAAGACATATTACCATAATTTTATTTACTCCATCTTACAGTTCAGTGAAAATATATTCAGCATCACAGGAATTAGAAGTTTTTAGTAGTCTAGATGTGAGTGTTTTTTTACAGTACACTGCAACTCCCCCTCCTTTTTTGTACCTACGATCATTCCGAAATAGATTGTACCCATTAATCGAAAAGTTGAGATCAGGAATCTCACTGCAGAACCATGTTTCAGAGACACAAATCACATCCACCGCAGAATCCTCAAAAACATACCTAACAAAATCGAGTTTGTCATGGCTAAGGCTACGAGTATTAAAATGTACTGCATTGAAGCCATGATTTTGCTTACAAAAAATATCAATCAAAATTCTTTCATTTTCATTAGCGCCAGGGCGAGATCTATGGAATGACCCCATACACAAAGCTGAACCAAAACAGAGCGAACCAAAGGCAGGCAAGCAACACGCATGTGTGTACACGAGACCAATGGAGGAATGACAAAATAAAGAAAGACAGACAATTAAACACATGATTGAAAAATAGAGAAAAAAACGGTAGTGACAACAATTAAACATATGATAGGGTGAGAGTGTAGGAGGACAGTAGATTGTTTGAAAAAGAAGATTAGAGAAAAAATAAAGAGAATATATAATATTAGATACACTTAACATTAATCATACATAACCAGGTGTCTGCAGCAACAACACGCTCAATACTCTCGATATCAGTCGCCTTGAAAGCTTTACAATTTGGACGTACACGATTTGTTTTGGCATTCATTTAACTCTTTTTTTTTAGTAGCACAATTTCCTTTCGCAGTTGTTCATTGCTTTCAACCTGGGCTTCTGCTTTAACCACTCTTTCCTCCATTTTGCTCAGCGCCTTCTTTAGGTTTGACATTTCATCCATAAGCCGCTCTTCAGAACTTTTCAGACGATCTGCAATCTCTTCAATGATGGCCGTTCTCTGCATCTCCAATTTGTCTTCAATAAGCTCAATCCAAGATGAAGGTAACGAGATCTCTTTTAAACCAGATCTGCCGACTGCACTCGCATTTTTGTTGAGAGTAAATACCACTTGGCGGGAAGCTCTAGTATCGGGCATATTCGATAAATTTGTTGTTTGTGATATTGTTGTTTTTTGTAATATTGTTTGCAATTAGGAAAAATTAAATAATTATACACAAAAAGCAGAATAGCTTCATATCAAGTGATTGAGTAGAAACAATTAAACGATGAAAATCAATACGCAAAGCCCGAAAACGCCAAAAAAGCAAGTACACTGACAAAATATATAACTAAATAGACAATAACTGCAGGGCACCGAAAAACACGTCTACTCGCGTTGAAGACACATATCTATATTATTAAGTATAAGAAAATGAAAAAGTTCTGCAGGGCGAAATAAAAAATTCTTGAAATCTTGGCAGGAATACTGTTCGTGGTATTACATATTTAAAAAAATTGGCGGTATCCCACAGATGATGTTCTGGGTCAGCCTTCACATATACAACTAACTGTAATTAAAATTTAAGTAACTTATAAGCTGCAAGCTTGAAACTTGGAATATAGTTCACAATCCGATGACAATGCAATAATAAGATAAAAAAATCCGATAGGTGGCTCATGGAACGAAATATTTCAAAAATTCGTATTTATGGTCCGATTTGGCTCACATTTGGAACATATATTACAGACAGAAATAGAAAGCGACATATAAAAAATCGCCGCTAGATGTCGCAAGTATCGAGATATTCAAAAAATATTTATTTATGCTCCGATTAGGCTCATAATTGGAACTCATTTTACATACAGAAATAGAAATCGCTTTAAGAAAAAAAGTTCCGCTAGGTGCGGCAAGGACCAAAATATTAAAAAACATTCGTATTTGTGGTCCGATTTGGCTGATATTTAAAACAAGTATTACTACAGTCCCGTAGACATAAAAATTATATGTAGTTCGCGGAGGGACAAGCATACGTGGCGCCGAGTCGAGGAAAGTATTTGGAAGGATTATGTATTTAGGACTTAGAATGTAACAAATTGTCAATAAAGAGTCCTTGTAATAATGAGTGACAAAATTAACTAAATAGAATGAGAAATATTATGCAATTAAACAAAGACAAAAAGCTTGAAAATAAAACAATTAAAAAACAAAATTTAAGTTAAACGTTTTTATTGAAAGAATACTTACATTAAGTAATAATAATACGAAAAGTTAGAAAATAATTAGGTACTAGTCATCACACTCTCCACCAATCTAGAGCGTTCATCAGACAATTAAATAAAAGCGTTGAGCGCGTGAAATTTCTAAAAATGTGAGGCGTGTATAGCATTATGCGTCATGCCCACTAAGCAATACATTTGCGGCATTACGTATCATGAAATTCTATGCCAATACATTTCTTCTGAACCGAACACACAATAATAACACAATCATATTACAATATTGGGCGACATAAATTACATTGACCTCGCACAAGCGGCGAGCCAACATCAATGGAATGCCGAATATGAAACCCTTGTCTGTTCACACCCTAATCAGTCAATCACCCCGATCACTGCACTTGCCGATAGTCAATGTTAGACACTCACATAAATATGTACTTACAATCCATTTGCAGTGTTTACTTTGTTAATATGAATTAACCAAATATGCACATACAAACATTTTACATAATGCATACAAGTATCAATCTGCTGGCGTTGCAATAAAAATCTACACATATGAATATCAACAATACAAACTTACAAATAAGAATATCAATAGTACAAACTTACGTAAGTAAATATCAATAATACAAATCTACATGAACACTTACACTACATACCTAAATACACAAATACTGACAATACAAATTTACACATTTTTAATTCATAAGTATTAGGTTAATTGCAAATGTATAGGTTAAGATATTTTGTATAAAAAGGGAAGAATTTTTGTTAATAAACAATTAATATTCTGACGCCCAAAGCGTAAATATCTCTTCATTCAAATAAGAATATTTCACGTGGCATAACCTGATTATGGTCCAGTTGACCTTACTTATGACTATCAATATAAATTTGACGCGTCCAATGCATTTAATTGTTTGACCAACGCCCTAGATTGATGAGGAGTGTGGTGACAAGTACCTAGGACATACCTAATTATTTTCTAGCTTTTAGTATTATTATTACTTAATGTAAGTATTGTTTTCAATAAAACCTTTTTACTTAAAAACTTCTACTTTTTTAGGCGCGTTAGGAAAATTTGATAACAGTGAAACTTGGAAAAGTGTGACACAAAAGTCAAAGGTTGAAAATGAAATTCGTGAGTTTGTTAGCTTTGAATTGTACGAGCAAACTTTGCTTTGAAGAGGAAAAAAGCTACCAGTATATCTAATCTAATCTAATATATATTATAAATGGGAAAGTTTGGATGTCCAGACATTTGACTTTGTGCCTCAATCACGCAAGAACGGCTGGACGGATTTGGATGAAATTTGGCACATAGCGACATTTTTTGCGAACATGGAAAGGGGGCTGGGGGTCCCACATCCTCTTCGAACAATTACTTTTTAGTCATTTTTACACATTATAACTTTACGTATACTGGCCTTCAATATTAAAGACTCAATGGATCAAATAAGTCGAGGGCCTACAAAGTGAGCAGTGACACCCTACGTCCGCCTCCCTTTTTCTCTACCCCTCTGGTGTAAAATCCATAAATTATTATAACTCAATATACATTTTTTCCTAAATCAATAGTTTTTGATATCTGGCACATAGAGATCGAGATCTAACAATTTTGGAAAAACGATCGGTCGTCCTCTCCTTCTCCGCCCGCCATCCGTCTTCTATCAACTGTTTTATTAGCACGCTTTTATTAGCTTTACCTGTATGTTTCTTTGTAACTCTTCATTCGCTCCAACGCGCCTGCTGCCTTATTAAGATGGCTTTATAATTAGCTTCACCTCATTTGTAATCCCGTTAGGGTTATATCGAGACCCTTCCGGGATCATTTCTGAATTGTTTTCGGGATCCGTCCGGGGTCCCGCCGGGGTCATTTCGGGAATTTTTCGGGACTATTTCGGGATAATTTTGGGACCCTTCCGGGATCGTTTCTGTATAATTTTCGGGAGTCGTCCGGGATCCCGTCAAGACTATTTTGGGACATTTTCGGGACTATTCCGGCATCATTTCGGTACTATTTCGCGTTCATTTGGGGACCCTTCCGGCATCAATTCTGGATGGTTTCCGGTATCCGTCGGTGATCCCGAAGGGGTCATTTCGGGACTATTTCGGGATCTTTTGCGTACCTTTTGGAGATAAATTCTTGATGGTTTCCGGGATCATTACGGAAATTTTTCGGGGCCATTTTCGGTCCCTTCCGGCATAATTTCTGGATAGATTTCGGGATCCTTCCGCGATCCCGTCGGGGTCATTTCGGTACTATTTCGGGATCATTTCTGGCATAATTTTTTGTTGGTTTTCGGGATCCGTTCGGGATCCCGTCGGGGTCATTTCGGGACTTTTTCTCGACTGATACGGGATCATTTGGGTACCCTTTTGGCATCACTTCTAGATGGTTTCCGGGATCCGTCCAGGATCCCGTCAGGGTAATTTCGGGACTTTTTCGGCATAATTTGAGGACTTTTCCAGCATCATTACTGTATGGTTTTCGGGATCCATACGGGATCCCGTCAGGGTCATTTCGAGACTTTTCGGGATAATTTAAGTATGTTTTACAGGTTTTGTCCGGGACCCTTCCAAGATAATTTCTGGATGGATTTCGGTATCTGTCCGGGATCCCGTTAGGGGTCCGTTCGAGATTCCGTAATGGTTATTTCGGGATAATTTCTGAACGGTTTTCGGGATCCGTCCGGGATCCCGTCGGGGTCGTTTCGGGACTTTTTCGGGGCGAATACAGGATCATTTGGGGACCCTTCGAGCATCATTTCTGGATGGATTTCGGTATCTGTACGGGAACCCTTCAGGGTAATTTCGGAACTTTTTCGGGACTATTTCGTGATCAGCTTGGGACCCTTTAGGGGTAATTTTGTGGCTTTTTCTATATTATTTCAGGATCATTTGGGGACCCTTTCGGCATCATTTCTTGATGGTTAGGCGAATCCGGCAGTGCCATTTCGGGAATATTTTGGGATCAATTGGGGACCCTTCCGAGATCATTTCTGGATCTGTCCGGAATGCCGTAGGAGTCGTTTCGGAATTTTTTTTCCTTTGCAGGATGGTTTCTGTGTGGTTCGCTGCATAAATCTAGAATCGTGTCGTTGTCATTTTGGGTTTTTAGGACTATCCCGGGAACTGTTGGAGACCCTTCCGGGGCATTTCTGGATGGTTTTCTGGAACCGTCCGCGATAGCGTCGACGTCATTTCGTGGCTTTTTCTGGATAACTTCGGGATTATTTGGTGATCCTATCAGGTTATCAGCTCATTTAGTTCTTTTTTTTACTCAATTACAAAAATAAAATGCATTAGACAGAAAATTTTTTTAAACAGATAGCTTGATAAGCAGGCTAACGTGAATAGCCCATATATTTCATTTTCTCGTTGCGGACGTTGCCGCTGGTAAAGGCTAGTGTATAGTACTTTTGTTTGTGCACTAAGGAGATTTAATCTATCTTATATATTTTTTTTATAAAACCACTGAAACGATTTTGATAAAATTTTTCGTTTGTGTTCAAAGGAGTTTCAGGAAGATTAACAATATGATCCGAGAAGTGGACGATGGGCCGAACTTTTTTAAATAAAATAGTGTTTGGCGCGATACGCTTTAAATTCGGTGCGGGAGTACCTCCTTGAATAAATAAGTAAATGTAAGGCGCGATAACCTCCGAAGAGATTTTAGGCCGAGCTTCTCTTCCAATTTACGTCGTGCTCCTTTTTAATTTTTCCTACAAATTGGAGGGACGGGACCTACTTGTTTTGTGACGACTCCGAACGGCATCTGCGAGGCAGATGAGTTTTCACTGAGAGGTTTTAATGGCAGAAATACACTCGGAGTGCTTGCCAAACACTGCCGAGGGGCGACCCCGCATAGAAAAATTTTCTTCTAATAGAAAAACCTTATTTCTAAAAATGTTCATGTCGCTTTGCCCGGGGTTTGAACCCAGGGCATACGGTGTGGTAGGCGGAGCACGCTACCATCACACCACGGTGGCCGCAGAGTACCTCCTTCACAAATATAATATTTGAGAAACTTTTCATTCCGGGAGGTGGACCAAGACCAACCTCTTGTACATAAAACTGTTTATAGTGCGATTTCTTTGAAATTTGGTATAGGAGTACTTCCTTTCTTTTCGGAAAGTGGACCTGGGTTTGATCTATCGTAATAAATCGTATTTATTGTATGAGACTGGAGAGTATTCCTGTGAATTTTTTTCCGGGAAGTGGCCCAGGGACCGATATTTTCGATCAAATTCTGTTCACTGATTGATTTTTCTGAAATTCGGTTTATAGGTAGCGAATTTTATCGTTAGCCACTGATAACTGAAGTTCCGATTCCGTCATTACCGGAAGATGCTATGGCAGTGGACATAACACAAAAATAATAGCATTTGATTAATTCGACCACTTGCAGAACGGCAATTAAGTACTCAGAGTTAATTTGAAAAATTTTTCAAAAATGTATGAGTTTAACCCTTCCTGTCAAGTTAACCCTGAGTGCAAAAGATAACTTTTCGTTATGCAAGTGGGCCTTAATATAAATATTTATTTATTTAGTTTTTTAAATTTAAACTGAATTTTATTGACTTTGTTGACTCTCTTTTTCAGAACTTAATTTTTTATAGTAATTAATTATTTGCATGCAATTAAATTTATTTTTTTTTTTTGAATTCCACTTTCATCACTTCTCGCGTGCGTACATACATAAGTAAACGCATCCAAAATTTTATATTTTATAATCAATACAAGAAATAAAATAATTAAAAAAAATTTTTTTTTAAGTTAAACGGTTTTATTGAAAACCATACTTACATACAGTAATAATAATACGAAAAGCCAGAAAATAATTAGTTAGGTCCTAGGTACTAGTAATCACACTCCTTATCAATCTAGGGCGTTGATCAGACAATTAAATAAAAGCGTTAGACGCGTGAAGTTTCTAAATGTGAGGCGTAGCATAACCTGATTAAGGTTCAGTTGGTTTTACTTATGACTATCAATAGAAATTTGATGCGTCCAACGCTTTTATTTAATTGTCTGAGCAACGCCCTAGATTGATGAGGAGTGTGATGACTAGTACCTGGGACCTGCCTAATTATTTTCTAGCTTTTCGTATTATTATTACTTCATGCAAGTATTGTTTTCAATAAAACCGTTTAACTTAAAATTTTTTTTTTAAATTATTTTATTTTCAAATTTGTAGTCTTTATTTAAGTGCCTATTATTTCGCATTCTATTTACTTCATTTAGCGACACATTATTACAAGGACTCTTTCCTGACAATTTGTTACAACTTAAGTCTTCAATACATAATCCTTCCAAAGACTTCACTCGACTCTGCGCCACGTATGCTTGTCCCTCCTCCAACTCCAAAATATTTTGATGTCACTTCTACCGGACTGTATGCAATATTTGTTCCAAATATCAGCCAAATCGGGCATCATAGGTCGCTTTCTATTCATGTATGTGTTATGTGTTCCAAATATGGACCAAATCGGGCCACAAATACGATTTTTGTGAATATATCGATCCATGCGCCACATAGCGGCGATTTTTTTCATAGGTCGATTTCTATTCTTGTATGTATTATGTGTTCCTAATATGAGCCAAATCGACCACAAATACGATTTTTGCGAATATCTCGATCCTTGCGCCACCTAGCGGCGATTTTTTTCTTATTATTGCATTGTCATCGGGTTCTGAACTATATTCCAAGTTTCAAGCTTGTAGCTTGTCGGTAAGTTACTTAAATTTCAATTACAAAATTCATTCACAATGGCCGTGCACGCGGCCGCGCGGCATGCCTGTCAAGTCAAGCTAGATAAAACCGTTTAAAAACATATTCAAGAAAGCAAAAAGTCAAAAGTTTTGTTTATGTTTAAGAAGAATTTCAATAATTAGAAAATCGTTCACAGATTTGAGTATAGCGGTGGAAAGATCCGTTGATGAACGGGCTTCTAACGTCATGACGGCCGTTATATTTTTTGCTTAGCTGCTATATTACGTTACGCTAAACTTCACTGTCTTCTTAGTTTTCACATAGTTACTTTACATTGCAATATGTTCTCCACCTTCGTGGAAACTAAAGGATTTGCTTACGTTTACGCTTACACTTGGACCTTATGCTTACAAATCATTGGTCCCCCATATCATGTGCAAATATGTTTGCACATCAAAAACTGCGCGATTAATATCGTCTTACTTTTTTTTACAAAGTCATGGCTTTTATAAAATAAATAAATATAAGACGCGATAATCTCCTAAGAGGTTTTACGCCCAGCTCCTCTCCCAATTTGCGACGTGCTACTTTTTTATTTTTTTCTACAAATTGACGGGACGGAACCTACGTACTTGTTTTTTGCCGACTTCGAACGGCATCTGCAGGGCAGATGAGTTTTCACCAGGAACGGAAAATAATTATTTTGTTTTTTCGGAGTCGAAAAAGTCCTGGTCAAAAAATTGTCCTAGGTGAAAATGTTTGAGTTCCCAGGTATCCCTATAGCAATATCATGTCGAATCATGCATCCTTTTTATTTTTCGAACTTTTTCCATAAAAGTCCACATATAAAAGTAAAACCTGTATTTTTATTTTTTGAGTCCGATAGAACTAGTTACACTCAGACTTTTAAAAATAAAAGTCCCGAAATAAAAGTTAAATCTTTGTTTCTTTGTTATCAAGCGGGACTTTTATTTCGGCCCTAAAAAAATAAAAGTCTTGATTTAACTTTTATTTCGGGACTTTTATTTTTAAAAGTCTGAGTTTAACTAGTTCTATTGGACTGAAAAAATAAAAATCCGAAAATAATTTTTATCTTGACCCAAATATATTGTAACGAATTTACTTCAAATCCTCTTAGTTACAACCTTCCGCTAAATTCGAATCTCTAAACTGTTGAATAAATAACTCCAATATTTAGTAATGCAAAATGGCCTTTATTCAAGTACTTCACAATAAATAACTCTACTATTGCCCGACAGATAGCGTGCTTAATCGAAACTGATTCTAGCTGCTCTACATTTGCTGCCTTTTATACTCTCCGATTTCCTCGTTCGCATCTTCTTGGCGCTTCCGTTTCCAGAATCTACTAGTTGGCCATCAGCTATCAAATTTCTCAGCTGTAACTACAATTGCACGATTTTATAGCTTCTCTCATTGCATACTTTCGGGAGTATCTCAGATATATGCATGTGGTTGTGCGTTGCTTCTCAGCTGCGTGTACCTGCATACATATGTGTAGACATAATGATTGATTCGTTTATGTAGATACAAGTGACTGTCTGATTTATTGTTGTTGTGACTTCATTTACTTAGCATCAGACTAGGGATGTGTGTATCACTTAGTGTCACTCATATTCGTCACACTGCCCTCCACCTAAGTCTGATCGTCCCGATCAGACAAATCTCTCGATCTAAACGCTGCTAGCATCGCCAAATGTACCACTCTTCTATTTCGTGGTTTCCCACTTGCTTGTATGCGGTAGATGACGTCATTGGTCGTCTTCACAACTCTGTACGAACCTTCCCAACTGCACCGATATATGGATGGAACACCTTTCCGCCGGTGAGGGTTGTATAGCAGTACCAAATCTCCCTCCAAGAAACCTTCCGAATTAAAGTTCTTGCCATGCCAGTGTCTGATCTTACTACTCATTACCCTGGGCCGTTCCCTCACACTCTGTTGTTTGGCCAATGAACCACTTCGTAGAGCTTGCGCTTGACGTATTAGCTTCGCATAATCAGTATCGTTCCCACGTTTCACAACAGTATTGCGCTCCTGCTTGAAGCTACCCTCGCATTCTTTCTCGGAAATTCGTTGCTTCCTTTTCGTGCGTCCATTAGGTTTTGTCAATGCCAGTGTTTCTCTCGCAGGTACTTTTGATTTAGCTTTATTTGGCCCATTCGATCTATCAACCTTTGCTTTTGACTTCCGTGGTTTTTGTCGAGTCTTCTCCACTAGTATTCGATTACTACTAAATCCTTTCTGCAAACTGAAGTTAAGTGGTATATACTGGTTCTTATAACGCATCACCCTTTTCTGCATATCGATCTTGATTGTAATGGTCAACCAAGAAGTCCACTCCCAATATGACTTTCCAATCAAGACTTCTCATACCACTTCTCCCTGGACTTGGTTATACTCGCCAGTGACCGTATGCAACCTTGCTCCAGGTAACGTTTTTACTCACCCGTTGACCAAGTCAGATCGAATTAAGGAATGAGATGGGCCCGTATCTACAGTCAGTATACGTTCTCTGCCACCCACATTCCCTAGGACGGTAAGACTGCTCGATTTTCTACCAATTTGCTACACAGATATCACAGGACATTTAATAGCTGGATCTAGCTCTCGATCTCTACATCTTACTCGCTCTTGCTCATCCCCTCCAGCTTTGTTATTAAGACCACCCATGCTGTTGAAACCACTAGGACCAAGATCGCAATGACGTGGAATGTGACCGGGCTTCCCGCATTTGAAGCATTTGATAAGTTTTTCATTCCGCTTTTGCGATCCTTTCCGCGCCTCCAATATTGCGTCTACCCACTCTGGCCTTTCTAATTCTATACGGCGTGCTTTTTATGCGGGCTTACTCAAAAGCGACGCTGTTTCTTGAGTCATTGCATGGGATACCGTTTCTGCGAATGTGGGTTTTGGGTTTGTGTATGTAGCTCGCTTTGTTTCAACGTCCCGTATGCCATTTATTAAGCTCTGAATCTTTACCCTTTCAGTGTATTCCACGGTTGCGTCCGCATTCGCTAAATGTGCCAGCCTTTCAATATCCGACGCAAACTCTTGCAATGTCTCACCAGGCTTCTGTAAGCGGCTCAGTAAATCCATTTGGTATATCTGTCTCCTATGCTCAGTTCCGTATCGCCTCTCTAGAGCACACCGTAGTTTTTCCGCTCCCCCTCGGGAATAGTCTGTAGGATTTCAGCAGCAACTCCTTTCAGTGCTACGAATAGTGCAGCAACTTTATTTTCAGCACTCCAGTTGTTCACTGCTGCGGTCTTCTCAAACTGAATCTTAAACACCTGGAAAGGAACAGAACCGTCAAAGGATGGTGTCTTTACCTTTGGATTGCTTTTTACTTTTTAATTGCTCCATACGACCCTTTTAATCATCGACTTCTGCCTGAAATTGTGAGATTTTTGCATCCTGTAATTCAAGTTTTGATGATACCCTTGTTTCCTGTGCCTCCAGCTGCGAGGATATGCGAGTTTCTTGTGCTTTCAACTGCTGAGCCATGTATGTATTCTGTTCTTCTAACTGTGTTTCCATCTTTGATGTTATGCGTGTCTCCTGCGACTCCAGTTGAGATGCCATATATGTCTTCTGTTCTTCCATCTTAGAGGTTAAACATGTCTCCATCCGATTCCAGCTGAGAAGCCACTGTCAATGTTTGAGCAGTTATTGCAGCCAATATCATGTTAAAGTTCGTGCTCGTAACTGTCTGCGATGTTTCATTTTTCTCTTCAATTTTTTTTGTCTCGTCGACATCAAATGAAAGACATACTCTTCCACTTTAATTCCTTTTGCTTCCATTGCCTCTCGTAGTCGTGCCTAAAGTGCGAGCTTAATGCCAGTTGTATTCAACCCACGGCTCTCCAACTCCTTCTTAAGTTGCTGGATCTTCAATTCACTGAAATTTGCAATGTCCTTGTTGTCCTCTGGAATTTATTCAACAATTCCTCTTCTGACACCAATTGTTACGAATTTTCTGCAAATCCTCTTAATTGCAACCTTCTGCTAGTTCGAATCACTAAACTGTTGAATAAATAACTCCAATAGTTAATAATGCAAAATGGCCTTTATTCAAGTACTTCACAATAAATAACTCTAATATTGACCGACAGATAGCGTGCTTAATCGAAACTGATTCTAGCGCCTCTACATTTTCTGCCTTTTATACTCTCTGATTTCCTCGGTCGTATCTTCTAGGCGCTTCCATTTCCATAATGTACTAGTTGGCCATCAGCTATCAAATTTCTCAGCTGTAACTACAATTGTACGATTTTATAGCTTCTCTCATTACTTACTTTCGGGAGTATCTCACATATATGCTTGTGGTTGTGCGTTGCTTCTCAGCTGTGTGTACCTACATATGTGTAGACATAATGATTGATTCGTTTATGTAGATACAAGTGACTGCCTGCTTTATTGTTGTTGTGACTTCATTTACTTACCGTCAGACTAGGGATGTGAGTATCACTTAGTGTCACTCATATTCGTCACAAAATTTAAAGTCCAAAATTAATAGTTTGGAAGGACTTATAAAAGGAATAACAGTTTCAGCCACTGGTTTTCACTGAGAGCTTTTTGTGGCGGAAATACACTCGGAGTGCCTGCCAAACGCTGCCGATGGATGACCCCGCTTAGAAAAATTGTCTTCTAGTTGAAAAAGCTTGTCTCCAAAATTTTTGATGTTGGTTTGCCTGGGGCGTGAACCCAGGATCTTTGGTGTGGTAGGTGGAGGACGCTTCCAACACACGGCGGCGGCACCTCTTAGCAACAACATTTTGTGTGGGACAAAAACACTAATGAAGAATTCGCATGTATGTTTTATGTATATATGTATGTACATTGCACCATTTGTACATTTTTCAAACAAAAATAAAATAATTGTAGATATCAACTAAAAACAAAAAAAAAAACAAGTAAGGAATGCTAAGTTCGGGTGTAACCGAGCATTACATACTCAGTTGAGAGCTGTGGAGACAAAGTAAGGGAAATCACCATGTTGTAAAAGGAACCTAGGGTAACCCTGGAATTTGTTTGTATGACATGTGTATCAAATGGAAGGTATTAAAGAGTATTTTAAGAGGAAGTGGGCCATAGATCTATAGATGGACGCCATTTAGGGATATCGCCATAAAGGTGGACCAGGCCTGACTCGAGAATTTGTTTGTACGATATGGGTATCAAATGAAAGGTGTTAATGAGTATTTTAGAAAGGAGTGGGCCTTAGTTCTATAGGTGGACGCCTTTTCGGAATATCGTTATAAAAGTGGACCTGGGTTGACTCTAGAATGCGTTTGTACAATATGGCTGTCAAACGAAAAGTGTAATAAGTGTTTTAAAAGGGAGTGGGCCTTTGTTCTATGGGTGGACGCCTTTTCGGGATATCGCCATAAACGTGTACCAGGGGTGACTCTAGAATGCGTTTGTACAATATGGGTATCAAATGAAAGGTGCTAATGAGTATTTTAAAAGGGAGTGGGCCTTAGTTCTATAGGTGGACGCCTTTTCGAGATATCGCCATAAAGGTGGACCAGGGGTGACTCTAGAATTTGTTTGTACGATATGGGTATTAAATGAAAGGTGTTAATAAGTATTTTAAAAGGACGTGGGTCTTAGTTCTATAGGTGGACGCCTTGTCAAGATATCGCCATAAAGTGGACCAGGGGTGACTCTAGAATTTGTTTGTACGATATGGGTATCAAATGAAAGTCGTTAATGAGTATTTTAAAAGGGCGTGGGTCTTATTTCTATAGGTGGACGCCTTTTCGAGATATCGCCATAAAGGTGGACCAGGGGTGACACTAGAATTTGTTTGTACGATATGGGTATCAAATGAAAGGTGTTAATGAGTATTTTAAAAGGGCGTGGGTCTTAGTTCTATAGGTGGACGCCTTTTCGCGATATCTCCATAAAGGTAGACCAGGGGTGACTCTAGAATTTGTTTGTACGATATGGGTATCAAATGAAAGGTGTTAATGAGTATTTTAAAAGGGAGTGGGCCTTAGTTCTATAGGTGGATGCCTTTTCGAAATATCGCCATAAAGGTGGGCCAGGGGTGACTCTAGAGTTTTTGTGTACGATATGGGTATCAAATGAAAGGTGTTAATGAGTATTTTAAAAGGGTGTGGGCCTTAGTTCTATAGGTGGACGCCTTTTCGAGATATCGCCATAAAGGTGGACCAGGGGTGACTCTAGAATTTGTTTGTACGATATGGGTATCAAATGAAAGGTGTTAATAAGTATTTTAAAAGGACGTGGGTCTTAGTTCTATAGGTGGACGCCTTTTCAAGATATCGCCATAAAGTGGACCAGGGGTGACTCTAGAATTTGTTTGTACGATATGGGTATCAAATGAAAGTCGTTAATGAGTATTTTAAAAGGGCGTGGGTCTTAGTTCTATAGGTGGACGCCTTTTCGAGATATCGCCATAAAGGTGGACCAGGGGTGACACTAGAATTTGTTTGTACGATATGGATATCAAATGAAAGGTGTTAATGAGTATTTTAAAAGGGCGCGGGCCTTAGTTCTATAGGTGGACGCCCTTTCGAGATATCGACATAAAGGTGGACCAGGGGTGACTCTAGAATTTGTTTATACGATATGGGTATCAAATAAAAGGTGTTAAAGAGTATTTTAAAAGGGAGTGGGCCTTAGTTCTATAGGTGGATGCCTTTTCGAGATATCGCCATAAAGGTGGGCCAGGGGTGACTCTAGAATTTTTTTGTACGATATGGGTATCAAATGGAAGGTGTTAATGAGTATTTTAAAAAGGCGTGGGCCTTAGTTCTATAGGTGGACGCCTTTTCGAGATATCGACATAAAGGTGGACCAGGGGTGACTCTAGAATTTATTTGTACGATATGGGTATCAAATTAAAGGTATTAATGAGTGTTTTAAAAGGGAGTGGCCCTTAGTTGTATATGTGAAGGCGTTTTCGAGATATCTACGAAAATGTGGACCAGGGTGATCCAGAACATCATCTGTGGGGTACCGCTAGTTTATTTATATATGTAATACCACGTACAGTATTCCTTCCAAAATTCCAAGGGCTTTTGATTTCGCCCTGCAAAACTTTTTCATTTTCTTCTACTTAATATGGTAGGTGTCACACCCATTTTACCAAGTTTTTTTCTAAAGTTATATTTTGCGTCAATAGACCAATACAATTACCATGTTTCATCCCTTTTTTCGTATTTGGTATATAATTATGGCATTTTTTTCATTTTTCGTAATTTTCTATATCGAAAAAGTAGGCGTGGTCATAGTCGGAATTCGGCCATTTTTTACACCAATACAAAGTGGGTTCAGATAAGTACCTGAACTGAGTTTAGTAAAGATATATCGATTTTTGCTCAAGTTATCGTGTTAACGGCCGAGCGGAAGGACAGACGGTCGACTATGTATAAAAACTGGGCGTGGCTTCAACCGATTTCGTCCTTTTTCACAGAAAACAGTTACCGTCCTAGAAGCTAAGCCTCTACCAAATTTCACAAGGATTGGTAAATTTTTGTTCGACTTATGGCATTAAAAGCATCCTAGACAAATTAAATGAAAAAGGGCGGAGCCACGCCCATTTTGAAATTTTCTTTTATTTTTGTATTTTGTTGCACCATATCATTACTGGGGTTGAATGTTGGCATAATTTACTTATATGCTGTAAAGATATTAACTTTTCTTTTAAAATTTGAATTAAAAAAAAATTTTTTTTTAAAAGTGGACGTGGTCGTTTTCCGATTTTACTAATTTTTATTAAGCAGACATAAAGTAATAAGAGTAACGTTCCTGCCAAATTTCATCATGATATCTTCAACGACTGCCAAATTACAGCTTGCAAAACTTCTAAATTACCTTCATTTAAAAGTAGGCGGTGCCACGCCCATTGTCCAAAATTTTACTAGTTTTCTATTCTGCGTCATAAGCTCAACTCACCCACCAAGTTCCATCGCTTAATGCGTATTTAGTAATGAATTATCGCACTTTTTCGATTTTTCGAAATTTTCGATATCGAAAAAGTGGGCGTAGTTATTGTCCGATATTGTTCATTTTAAATAGCGATCTGAGATGAGTTCCCAGGAACCTACGTACCAAATTTCATCAAGATACCTCAAAATTTACTCAAGTTATCGTGTTAACGGACGGACGGACGGACGGACGGACGGACGGACATGGCTCAATCGAATTTTTTTTCGATACTGATGATTTTGATATATGGAAGTCTATATCTATCTCGATTCCTTTATACCTGTACAACCAACCGTTATGCAATTAAAGTTAATATACTCTGTGAGCTCTGCTCAACTGAGTATAAAAAGATGATACAAAAATTTTAAGGACTACCTTTATATAAATGGACCAAAAAATAGAAGGCAATTTTTCCTTTAATACAGAATGATCTTGTTGAATTTTGACTAAAAAACTTTACCAATAGCTCTTGTAAAAGAATTTTGGGATATAAACTATAAAGGTGGAGCGCAATCTTTCAATTTAAGGCAAACCATCTACTTGGGATTAACTAATTGATTATTTAAAATTTAAACACGCGCTCTACCTTTATAATTTTAAATCCCAAAATTCTTTTACAAGAGCTATTGGTAAAGTTTTTAATCAAAATTCAACAAGACTGTGTCTGTATTAAAGGAAAAATTGCCTTCTATTTTTTGGTTCATTTATATAAAGGTAGTCCTTAAAATATTTTTATCATCTTTTTATTTTAAAATTTTTAGTACTGCCTACAAAAAGGCAATTACAATTTTGATTAGTAATTTAAGTAATTCCTAAGTGAAAATTCTTATCTTTATTTATTTGTTCAAAATAGCAAGATTTATGAGAATTAGTAGAATTTTCGCTGACAACACTGGCGATAACAACAGAATTCCACCTCCCATCATAACAAGAGAATTCCACGTCGTTTGTCAGCTACTTAATATGCACAGCTGAAAATGTGGTGAAAGTCGCATACGCCTGAAAGTCGAAAAGAGTCATGGTGAAATTCGAGTACACCTAAAAGTATGCAAGAACGTGCATTAGTTGGGCCTTCAACGAGGTGGAATTATATAGCGCCTGCAACTCTCAGGATGCTAGCCATGCGGGTGTGGCCTAATCTTCTAAATAGTTCGACTTGGCGTTACGTAGCTAAAATTTTGGTCAAACATTGCTCTGTCACCGAGTTTTAAACTATATTTCAGGTTTCAAGTCTATATATATCCAGGAAGTTAGTTAAAAATCGATTGAGAGATTCCCCATTTAAAACTAGTTTTCTCAATATCTCGATCCATGCGCCACCTAGCGGAATTTTTTGATAAAATATTGCATTGTTACCGGGTTCTGACTTACGGCCCAAGTTTCATGTCTCTAGCTCATCGGGAAGTTACCCAAAAATCGATCGAAAAATTCCCCTCGTTTTTTTGAAGATTTGTAGTTATCTCACTTAGCGCTCCACCTAGCGGAATTTTGTTTTCTGTCACCGGCTCTCGAACCATGTGCTAAGTTACAAGTCTCTAGGTAACCGGGAAGTTAGTTAAGAATGGATTGAAAGATTCCCAAATTAAAATAAATTTTCCTAATATCTCGATCCATGCGCCACCCAGCGGATTTTTTTTTTTTTTTTTTTTTTGATAAAATATTGCACTGTCAGCCTGTTCTGACTTAAGGCTCAAGTTTCATATCACCAGCTCACCAAGAAGTTACTCAAAAATCGATTGCAAGATTCCCCTCGTTTTTCAAGGATTTGTAGTTATCTCACTTAGCTCGTTACCTAGCGGAATTTTGTTTTCTGTAAACTGTATTGTCACCAATTAACGAATTGTGCGTCAAGAGTCAAGTCTCTAGATAACCGGGAAGTTAGTTAAAAATGGATTGAAATATTCCCAAATAAAAACTAATTTTCTTAATATCTCGATCCATGCGCTACCTAGCGAATTTTTTTTGATAAAATATTGCATTGTCTCCGGGTTCTGACTTACGGCCCAAGTTTCGTGTCTCTAGCTCATCGGGAAGTTACCCAAAAATCGATCGCAAGATTCCCCTTGTTTTTTTGAAGATATGTAGTTATCTCACTTAGCGCGTCACCTAGCGGAATTTTGTTATCTGTAAACTGTATTGTCACCAATTCTCGAATTGTGCGCCAAGAGTCAAGTCTCTAGGTCACCGGGAAGTTAGTTAAAAATGGATTGAAATATTCCCAAATAAAAATTAATTTTCTTAATATCTCGACCCATGCGCCACCTAGCGGAATTCTTTTGATAAAATATTGTATTGTCAGCGTGTTCTGACTTATGGCTCAAGTTTCATATCACCAGCTCACCGGGAAGTTACTTAAAAATCGATTGCAAGATTCCCTTCGTTTTTCAATTATTTGTAGTTATCTGACTTAGCTCGCAACCTAGCGGAACTTTGTTTCGCATAAATTATATTGTCACCGGGCCTCGAACTATGTGCTAAGTTACAAGTCTCTAGGTAACCGGGAAGTTAGTTAAAAATGGATTAAAGGATTCCCAAATTAAAATATATTTTCCTAATATATCGATCCATGCGCCACTTAGCGGAATTTTTATACTCAGTTGAGCAGAGCTCGCTGAGTATATTAAGTTTGATTGGATAACGGTTGGTTGTGCAGGTATAAAGGAATCGAGATAGATATAGACTTCCATATATCAAAATTATCAGAATCGAAAAAAAATTTGTTTGATCCATGTCCGTCCGTCCGTCCGTTAACACGATAACTTGAGTAAATGTTGAGGTATCTTGATGAAATTTGGTACGTAGATTCCTGAGCACTCATATCAGATCGCTGTTTAAAATGAACGATATCGGACTATAACCACGCCCTCTTTTTCGATATCGAAAATTTCGAAAAACCAAAAAAGTGCGACAATTCATTACCAAAGACAGATAAAGCGATGAAACTTGGTAGGTGAGTTGAGATTTTGACGCAGAAGAGAAAATTAGTAAAATTTTGGACAACGGGCGTGGCACCGCCCACTTTTGAAAGAAGGTAATTTAAAACTATTGCAAGCTGTAATTTGGCAGTCGTTGGAAATATCATGATGAAATTTGGCAGGAACGTTACTCCTATTACTATATGTACGCTTAATAAAAATAAGCAAAATCGGAGAAGGACCACGCCCACATTTAAAAAAAAATTTTTTAAAGTAAAATTTTAATAAAAAATTTAATATCTTTACAGTATATAAGTAAATTATGTCAACATTCAACTCCAGTAATGATATGGTGCAACAAACTACAAAAATAAAAGAAAATTTCAAAATGGGCGTGGCTCCGCCCTTTTTCATTTAATTTGTCTAGGATACTTTTAATGCCATAAGTCGAACAAAAATTTACCAATCCTTTTGAAATTTGATAGGGGCATAGATTTTATGACGATAACTGTTTTCTGTGAAAATGAGCGAAATCGGCTGATTCCACGCCCAGCTTTTATACACAGTCGTCCGTCTGTCCTTCCGCATGGCATTGACACGATAACTTGAGCAAAAATCGACATACCTTTACTAAACTTTGTTCACGTACTTATCTGAACTCACTATATCTTGGTATAAAAAATGAACGAAATCCGACTATGACCACGCCCACTTTTTCGATATCGAGAATTACAAAAAATGAAAAAAATGCCATAATTCTATACCAAATACGAACAAGTAAGGAAGGTTAAGTTCGGGTGTAACCGAACATTACATACTCAGTTGAGCGCTATGGTGACAACATAAGGGAAAATAACCATGTAGGAAAATGAACCGAGGGAAACCCTGGAATGTGTTTGTATGACATGTGTATCAAATGAAAGGCATTAAAGAATATTTTATGAGGGAGTGGGCCATAGTTCTATAGGTGGACGCCATTTAGGGATATAGCCATAAAGGTGGATCAGGGTTGACTCTAGAATGCGTTTGTACGATATGGGTATCAACTTAAAGGTATTAATGAGTATTTTAAAAGGGCGTGGACCTAAGTTCTATAGATGGACGCCTTTTCGAGATATCGCCGTAAAGATGGACCAGGGGTGACTCTAGAATGCGTTTGTACGATATGGGTATCAAATGAAAGGTGTTAATGAGCATTTTAAAAGGGAGTGGGCCTTCGTTTTATAGGTGTTCGCCTTTTCGAGATATCGCCATAAAGGTGGACCAGGGGTGACTTTAGAATTTGTTTGTATGATATGGGTATCAAATGAAAGGTGTTAATGATTATTTTAAAAGGGCGTGGGGCTTAGTTCTATAGGTGGACCCCTTTTCGAGATATCGCCATAAAGGTGGACCAGGGGTGACTCTAGAATTCGTTTGTGCAATATGGGTATCAAACGAAAGGAGTTAATGAGTATTTTAAGAGGGAGTGGGCCTTAGTTCTATAGGTGGACGCATTTTCGAGGTATCGCAATAAAGGTGGACCAGGGGTGACTCTAGACTTTGTTTGTACGATATGGGTATCAAAGGAAAGGTGTTAATGAGTATATTTAAAAGGGAGTGGGCCTTCGTTTTATAGGTGTTCGCCTTTTCGAGATATCGCCATAAAGGTGGACCAGGGGTGACTTTAGAATTTGTTTGTATGATATGGGTATCAAATGAAAGGTGTTAATGATTATTTGAAAAGGGCGTGGGGCTTAGTTCTATAGGTGGACCCCTTTTCGATATATCGCCATAAAGGTGGACCAGGGGTGACTCTAGAATTCGTTTATGCAATATGGGTATCAAACGAAAGGAGTTATTGAGTATTTTAAGAGGGAGTGGGCCTTAGTTCTATAGGTGGACGCCTTTTCTTGATATCGCCATAAAGATGGACCAGGTGTGACTCTAGAATGCGTTTGTACGATATGGGTGTTGTTCATAAACTATATATCTGGTACAATTAAATACTCAAAAATCTTGATGTACGCAGACGATGTAAAACTTTTCAAATCATGTGCCTCGGTTGAGGAACATTCCTTGCTTCAAATGGATTTAAATCACTTGGTTACCTGGTGCAATGTAAATTATATGCCGCTCAATCTCAAAAAATGTAAATTCATGTGTTTTTCTCGGAGAGTTTCGCCACCAGCTTCATATACAATTAACAACTATTGTCTAGAAACTGTAAATAATTTTATTGACTTGGGAGTCATGATGGATTCCAAACTTAGTTTCAATCTTCATATTAATGCTACAGTGAATAAAGGCAAAGGTGTTTTTGCATTTGTTAAACGGTGGTCAAAAGAATTTAACGACCCTTACATAACTAAAGCACTTTTTACAACATTAGTTAGGCCAATATTAGAATACGGCTCGATAATTTGGAATCCGCGTTATCAAGTCCATGCAGACAGTCTCGAATCAATACAAAAACAATTTTTACTATTTGCCTTAAGAAATTTCCAATGGGAATATTTAACTAATCTTCCACCTTATACTAATCGATTAAAGCTTATCAATCTCCCAACTCTTGCTAGTCGAAGGGAAATGCTTGGTGTAATATTTATGACAAAACTTTTAAATGGATCAATTTCGAGCCCATTCCTTCTGAATGAAGTGAACTTTGGCGTTCCCTCTCGGACATCGAGACACTTCAAACCTCTTCTGCTGAAACCATGTAGAACGAATTTCGAACAAAATGAACCTTTTCGGCGTCTATGCCAAGATTATAACACTCACTCAAACACATTTGATATCTCGGACTCCCTTTTTTCTATAAAAAAGATTGTTCTCACCTCTCTAAATTAATGTATAATACGTTTGCTTCTGTTCTCTTTAAGTATTACGCTTGGCTGATGAAATTTCTTCTGTAGCTGAGCAGTCTCAGATCGTGACGCTTGACAAACCGCTGCCCATCAAAGACTCGGCAAAATAAAAAAAAAAAAAGTTATTATATATATATATAAATCGATCGCGTGAACAGGATTAGCCTAGTTTCATTGGGCCACTTGAGGGCAGCGCGCTGCCACAACGTCCATTAAAAAAAAAAAAAAAAAAAAAAAAAAAAAAAAAAAAAAAAATGAAAGGTGTTAATGAGTATTTTAAAAGGGAGTAATCCTTAGTTCCATAGGTGGACGCCGTTTCGTGATATCGCCATAAAGGTGGGCCAGGGGTGACTCTAGAATTCGTTTGTGCAATATGGGTATCAAACGAAAGGAGTTAATGAGTATTTTAAGAGGGAGTGGGCCTTTCTGGACCAGGGGTGACTCTAGACTTTGTTTGTACGATATGGGTATCAAATGAAAGGTGTTAATGAGTATTTTTAAAAGGGAGTGGGTCTTCTTTCTATAGGTGTTCGCCTTTTCGAAATATCGCCATAAAGGTGGACCAGGGGTGACTCTAGAATGAGTTTGTACGATATGGGTATCAAATTAAAGGTATTAATGAGAGTTTTAAAAGGGAGTGGTGGTAGTTGTATATGTGAAGGCGTTTTCCAGATATCGACCAAAATGTGGACCAGGGTGACCCAGAACATCATCTGTTGGATACCGCTAATTTATTTATATATGTAATACTTGCCAAGATTTTAAGGGTTTTTTATTTCGCCCTGCAGAACTTTTTCATTTTCTTCTACTTAATATGGTAGGTGCCACAACCATTTTATAAAGTTTTTTCTAAAGTTATATTTCGCATCAATAAAGC
This sequence comes from Eurosta solidaginis, assembly GCF_040869045.1. Taxonomy (NCBI): domain Eukaryota; kingdom Metazoa; phylum Arthropoda; class Insecta; order Diptera; family Tephritidae; genus Eurosta; species Eurosta solidaginis. Next base: position 657,247 of record NW_027136889.1, on the reverse strand, counting down.
AATCCAATTACCTTACCATATTTCATCCCTTTTTTCGTATTTGGTATAGAATTATGGCATTTTTTTCATTTTTCGTAATTTTCGATATCGAAAAAGTGGGCGTGGTCATAGTCGGATTTCGTTCATTTTTCATGCCAAGATAAAGTGAGTTCAGATAAGTACGTGAACTGAGTTTAGTAAAGATATATCGATTTTTGCTCAAGTTATCGTGTTAACGGCCATGCGGAAGGACAGACGGACGACTGTGTATAAAAACTGGGCGTGACATCAACCGATTTCGCCCATTTTCACAGAAAACAGTTAACGCCATAAAATCTATGCTCTACCAAATTTCAAAAGGATTGGTTAATTTTTGTTCGACTTATGGCGTTAAAAGTATCCTAGACAAATTAAATGAAAAAGGGCGGAGCCACGCCCATTTTTAAATTTTCTTTTATTTTTGTATTTTGTTGCACCATATCATTACTGGAGTTGAATCTTGACATAATTTACTTATATACTGTAAAGATATTACATTTTTTGTTAAAATTTTACTTTAAAAAAATTTTTTTTTTTTAAAGTGGGCGTGGTCCTTCTCCGATTTTGCTAATTTTTATTAGGCGTACATATAGTAATAAGAGCAACGTTCCTGCCAAACTTCATCATGATATCTTCAACAACTGCCAAATTACAGCTTGCAAAATTTTTAAATTACATTCTTTTAAAAGTGGGCGGTGCCACGCCCATTGTCCAAGATTTTACTAATTTTCTATTTTGCGTCATAAGTTCAACTCATCCACCAAGTTTTGTCTCTTTATCGGTCTTTTGTAATGAATTATCGCACTTTTTCGATTTTTCGAAATTTTCGATATCGAAAAAGTGGGCGTGGTTATAGTCCGATATCGTTGGTTTTAAATAGCGATCTGAGATGAGTGCTCAGGAACCTACATACCAAATTTCATCAAGATACCTCAAAATTTACTCAAGTTATCGTGTTAACGGACGGACGGACAGACGGACGGACATGGCTCAAACAAATTTTTTTTCGATCCTGATTATTTTGATATATGGAAGTCTATATCTATCTCGATTCCTTTATATATGTACAACCAACCGTTATCCAATCAAACTTAATATACTCTGTGAGCTCTGCTCAACTGAGTATAAAAAAAGAATGAAACATGCTAAGGTAATTGGATTGGTTTATCGACGCGAAATATAACTTTAGAAAAAACTTTGTAAAATGGTTGTGGCACCTACCATATTAAGTAAAAGAAAATGGAAAAGTTTTGCAGGGCGAAATAAAAAAACCTTTGAAATCTTGGCAGGTATTACATGTATCCAACAAATGACGTTCTGGCTCACCCTGGTCCACATTTTGGTCGATATCTGGAAAACGCCTTCACATATACAACTACCACCACTCCCTTTTAAAACTCTCATTAATACCTTTAATTTGATACCAATATCGTACAAACACATTCTAGAGTCAACCCTGGTCCACCTTTATGGCGATATATCGAAAAGGCGTCCACCTATAGAACTAAGCCCCACGCCCTTTTAAAATACTCATTAGCGCCTTTCATTTGATACCCATATCGTACAAACTTATTCTAGAGTCACCCCTGGTCCACCTTTATGGCGATATCTCGAAAAGGCGACCACCTATAGAACGAAGGCCAACTCCCTTTTAAAAATACTCATTAGCACCTTTCATTTGATACCCATATCGTACAAACAAAGTCTAGAGTCACCCCTGGTCCACCTTTATTGCGATACCTCGAAAAGGCGTCCACCTATAGAACTAAGGCCCACTCTCTTTTAAAATACTCATTAACACCTTTCGTTTGATACTCATTTTGTACAAACGCATTCTAGAGTCACCCCTGGTCCACCTTTATGCCGATTTCTCGAAAAGGCGACCACCTATACAACTACCACCACTCCCTTTTAAAACCCTCATTAATACCTTTAATTTGATACCCATATCGTACAAACACATTCTAGAGTCACCCCTGGTCCACTTTTATGGCGATATTTCGAAACGGCGTCCACCTATAGAACTAAGGCCCACTCCCTTTTAAAATACTCATTATCACCTTTCGGTTGATACCCATATTGTACAGATGCATTCTAGAGTCACCCCTGGTCCACCTTTATGGCTCTATCTAGAAAAGGCGACCACCTATACAACTACCACCACTCCCTTTTAAAACCCTCATTAATACCTTTAATTTGATACCCATATCGTACAAACAAATTCTAGGGTCACACCTGGTCCACCTTTATGGCGATATTTCGAAACGGCGTCCACCTGTGAAACTAAGGATTACTCCCTTTTAAAATACTCATTAACACCTTTCATTTGATACCCATATCGTACAAACAAATTCTAGAGTCAACCCTGATCCACCTTTATGGCGATATCCCTAAATGGCGTCCACCTATAGAACTATGGCCCACTCCCTCATAAAATACTCTTTAATGCCTTTAATTTGATACACATGTCATACAAACACATTCCAGGGTTTCCCTTGGTTCATTTTCCTACATGGTTATTTTCCCTTATGTTGTCACCATAGCCCTCAACTGAGTATGTAATGTTCGGTTACACCCGAACTTAAGCTTCCTTACTTTTTTTGATCAAATGTTGCATTTTCAACGGGTTCTGACTCACGGCCCAAGTTTCAAGTCTCTAGCTCACCGGGAAATTACTTAAAAATTGATCGCAAGATTCCCTGCGTTTTTTTTCAGGGATTTTCAAGTATTTTCGTTTATATCGATTCGTCTGCCACCTGGCGGCATTTTGTTTTCCACGAATTGTAGTGCCATCGACTCGTAAACTATAAGCTAAGTTTCAAGTCTCTGGATCACCGAGAAGTTAGTTTAAAGTGGATCGCAAAATTTCCATTATAAAGTAAATTTTCTGTGTATCTCGATCCGTGCACCACCTAGCGGATTTTTTTTTTTTACTTGCGTTGTAATGCCTCCCTTATCGGAACTATGTTTTTAGTATCTAGTGCCGAAAGTTACCGAAAAAGACTTTTCCGTGGGTCAAAAATTCGTAAGGAAATGAGTGAACAAACATGAAAGGAACTTAATATAAAGGTAGAAAAAAATAAATATGTTCCTTCCAATTGTGGCCAAAACCAAAAATGAGTTTAACAAAAATCTAAATAATATCTGCAACGTGTTGCAATGCATCAAACGCTTGGTGAAATTTTTGTTGAACGCCTGAATGCAATGATCCAAATACTTCCATTTCGTATATCATTCAACTTGAGTTGCGCTAACAAATGCGCTTCTAACCCAAATTGTAAATAAAATTCAGGCTAGCACAAAAACCAAAAATCCAGATAGAGGCCGTATAGCGGTATGTGTATTGAAATGCCGCCCAGAGTGAATTAAACGCCATCATCAATCGTGGGAATGCTGGGCGCGGTCGCTTGCTATATGCCAGTCACCACTCACTACTCACCGCTCACTTCACACTAAACACTACAATGCTTTTGGTCAACGCACAAAATATACTGACATAGCAAAACTTATTTTGCCGTGAAATTGAAAAATTCCATTGTTTAAAATTAGATTTTTTTTTTATTTATTTGAGCGTTATATAAAAACGGGGACCAACTTTTGCATTACTTCGTAAGTCAAATATGCAGATGTTAGTTATGTGTGTGAGTACATCTGCTATGCAATTCTTCCAAGAAGTGACTGCAAAACTTTTACGCAATTGCTGCGCCATACATCCACCAAAAAAATAAAAAAAAATATTTAAAGTTATTAATTGGAGCCATAGATTCGAGCTGGCCCCGAATCGTGTTATACAATCCGTGATCGAAATCCGTTTTTAAAATCGTAGCATTTCTGCAAAGGTAATTGGAATTAGTGCAATTGGGTTTCCATCCGTGGATGAATAACACGATTCGGACCAAGGGTCGATAATTTGACGCCATCGACGTTAACGTGCAATATTTGCATAATCTGGAAGGATTTCCACATCGTGAACAGAGTGACCGCAAACTTGGTCGGTAACATTTCTAGATTACGCAAAAAAGCCAGAAGCGCTGTAAAGATAATCATCCAGGGTATGATGCAATTATTGTGTAGTCATCGGCATAGGGAATAACAGTAACTTCCTCTTATGGCACTCCGATAAGACTCACCATAGTAGCTATGTTTTCACTATTCTGGAATGGCAAAGGCCTTCAGCGGCAACTAGAAAACATGCATTACGTAGCTGATGCACCTTAGGTTGAGGTGATTTAGCATCGGTAAAGCTATTCACGCCTACCTTACCGAAGATCGTGAGTTCAACTTCCGGTCAAGGCAATATCAAAAACTTAGAAAAACGTTTTTTCAATAAGAAATAGATAGAATAGAAGATTTCCCCTCAGCTGTGATTTGCAAAACACTTCTAGTGTATTTCTGCCATGAAAATCTTCTAAGTGAAAATTCATCTCTCTTGTAGATGCCGTTGGTAAACCGCGTAAAACTCAAAAAGGAGCACAACGCGGGGATTCAAGGGGTCGTGCAGTCCAACCCTCTTAAGGGGTTGCTAGCACAATATATAGCTTCTCCAACCAAATTGTCAACCTCACCTACCTTCGGTGAATCCTGTTTCATTAACAGACGAGGCTCTGGTGACCACAGGCTCCTCATGGAACTAGGAGGTGGGGAGGGAGGGATGGCCTTGAGAGTTTAATGTGGCCATATAAATCGTTCCCGAGAAGAACGGGCTAGTACCTTAATGGTGCTTTGTTTCCGGAACGTACCGGATCTATATCCGGCAAAGGACCATCAACATCGATAACACTCCCCAAAACCTTCGGGGAGTATCTTTATCGTTAATAAAAGAACAACAATAACAATAGGAGCACAACGCAATTTGCAAAAGAATCTCTGTCTTAATCTCATTAGAGGTAGTTATATCGCGCTTTGTGTTTACATAGCTATTCCGTCTGGGCCTATTGATTCTGAAGGCTTGACCTTTTTAATTTCCACTTTAACCACTGTAAAAGTAACGGTCGATGAAATGCTCCATGCTTGTTTGTGTGTGCCCGTTGATTTATAGGGCATTTTGAGTCCGGCGGGGACAAAATTCCAGTCAATGAACTATTAAAATACTTACCAGTGTGAATAACCCCAAGAAAGTCTATTCAATTAAATAAAGTGTTTGCTGACGACTTCGGCTTTTGAGTGCAGGGTTGGAGACGAGACCTCTACAACCTAATGATCAGCGGCAGCATATTTACAGTCTCGAGAGCGAAATACGAAAATATTGGAAAAAACCCAGGGCGGATTGGAGGCACGGACTCTCAAGCCGTCTTCCAGAGATATCAGAATCGAAGCGAACAAAAGAATCGGAAGGTTGTTTGAGTGCATACATCCATACATACATGCATAAAAACTGTATATTACCCTCCAGTGAAGTCACCAGTTTTATACTAGATATATACCAAATATTTTTAGTAAATGAGCTAAAAGGTTTACTGAATAGTTTGGCTATTGATTAGTAGGGCATATCTGTTCAATTCTTGAATCATACTTAAGTTTATTGGTTTCATGCCGCTTTCACCATCTCTAGCTAAGTTAGGAATGCAGAGTTAGCCTGAGTTGATATTTTCCCCAGCACAGGATGATCAACTCCCAGTTAATTCGATAATTGTGAACACTTTGTACAAAAGAACGTGGAAATCTATTGTGAATATACGAAGACAAAAAAAAACAACTGTCTTTTGTTTACACTCTTGCCTTGCACTTAATGAACAGTTAAAGCTTCAGTTAACATGGCGAAAGGAGAGTTTTGATTGCCTTTAGATAAGTGACTAACTAAGGATGGTGCAAAATGCCTTTGAAGTATTATGCTGAGTAATGATTCGAGGTTAGAAGGAAAGAAAAACAATAGTGGATAGTAATAAATCGAATGTACAATATCACATAAAAAACACTAAAATACCATCCGTTGCATAGCTTAATTCTTTTGACAAATTTACTTGTAGAATTTAAATTGTTAATTTCTACGCTCGTTCAAATGAAAATGGAAAACCACTGGTTCGTTTCGTTATAATTATTTATTATTGTTCGCAAAATGTTCATAGGTTCACAAAAATGTATTTTTCCACAGCTAAAGTAACTTCGGAAAATGTCTTCTCCTTTGCAGCGGTCAACGATCGCTGGTACTTTGTATGGCGAGATTAGCGCTTACCAAGTACTCCGTACTTCATCCAGAATATAAAATTCCACTTATCAGAATTTTCACTTTGTACGGCGAGCTTAGCGCTTACCACGTACTCCGTACTTCTTCTGATAAGTGTTCTTACCGCCGATCGTAAAACGAAATGATTGAAAATTAAGAGTGCGCAGCCTTTTTATAGTCTGCGCCAGAGCAAAATTATTTTAAGGCAATCCTGTTATGAAAAACGTTATACAATGCAAATGCAAAAGAAAGAAAGAGACAAACATAGTTCTTCAGTTATATTACTATTACTATGGTAACGAAAGTTTTAAAAGTGAAAGGAGTTGCCATACAGTTGTCTTATAAAATACTTCAAATATGTAATGCTTCGCTATCTTGCTACGTTACAAACTATTATATGAACATTACACTGTTCGTTAAAAATTAACCTTCTCGTTAACCCTACTGCGTCGCTGGTTTAATGTTGAAAAAAAAAAAAAAAACCTAAAACACTTGACAGGTCGCCTCTAATATGTAGATCCTTATCGGTTGTTCAATATTCATACAAATATAAAAGTATTCTTTCCAATCATTGGTTTATTTCACATGGAAAATCTATAAGTATTTACTACAAACTTATAACGTATTGAAAGAAACTTATATGTATATATCGCACACCTAGATAAATAGGGAGTTAACTAAAAAATATGAAATTCCGAAGCGAAGAGTATGTCCGGAATTCCCATTTCGCTACCTATCGAACTTCTTACACGATTTATTATTACCTCCACCAATCAACGTGAAAAAGACTTAAAAATTGAAATAAAGAAATACAATTGCATTGGCGCATATGGAAGAGACAGTCCGTTTTTCGCGTTTTCTGAACACTGCGATTTTTGGAGTTGATCACTGTTTTGATCTACATATGTATATACGTCGTAAATACAAACTTCTTTATTTTGTTGTTGTTGTATTAACCCATATTCAATTAACTATTTACATTTAATTAATATTAACTTTTATTTTATTTTTATTTTTATTTGATGACAGGGATCGCAATTGCAACAGACTGCCAATGATTTACCTGCTCGACTCCTACACCTGTTCTCTGAGAGAACAAGTCAAACCGATGGAATGCAGGAGCAGTGGGAACATATCTCTAAAGCACCTCGTACCGCACCCGAGGAAAAGTTGTTTGCCGGCGACCACGGGGAAAAAATCGGTACGATGAAATATGCCGCGCTGCAACCGAAAAAAAAGATGCTGCCGACAGGACTACCTTAAAAGCGAAGGTAGTAAGAATAACGTCCGAGCGCTACCGTGAGTGCGAGGAGCTTGACCAGCTAACCACCAAGAATATTGACTCCATAGTTTATTAAAAAATCCGACGACTGACAGCAGGTTTTAAGCTCGGAGCAAAGTCATGTAAAAACGAAAACGATGACCTGGTAACTGATGTCCAGAAGTTGGTTAGACTTGTACTATGACAAAGTGAGAGTAACAATAACCAGATTAAAAAACCAGAAGGCAATTCAAACAAGGCGACGAGGCCTTAGTAAGGCGCAAGCATCAGCTTTTTTGCAAAATATGGTCGAACGGTACATGCTCGAATGGAACACACGTCAGTGTTCTTTGTCTAGTCCACGGGAAGCCAACTATCGCGTAATCAGTCTTCTTAGTAACGCCTGTCCGTATTGTGCGGAATATTGAAGTCCACCGTGAATCGGCTGATTGTACCTTATCATGCGGCTTCAGACCTGATAAATCTCCCATCGACCAGATATTTGCCAACACCAAGTCGTAGTTTTATCTAATTTGAATTGAATAAACAATAGATACATAGTTGAAATATATAAACAATTATTTTTGTTTATACTGAACGGTTTTTTATTTTGTTGGTTATAAGAAAAACTAGTCAAATTTAATCAAATGCAATCGAAGATTTCTTGCGTGAGCGGAAATTTAAAAAAGCCTATTTTTTCTAACTTGCATGCTCTAACAGGAGCTCAGAAATTAAACGCAAGCGGCAGCTGAAGCAGTTGCATTACAAAATGCTCCTAAAAGTATGATACAATTTTACTTATTTGTGTAACGCATGGTATACCCTATTGCAGAGGTTGAATATAATTTGTTTGAATTTGCAATAGAAAAGGACGTGATATATGCCTTTGTTTGTTTGTGTAAATAGACTGTCGTTCGACTATATTGAACCCTCTAAATGTTTGTACTTCATCTTTGCATAAGGAACGAGCACGATTCCTATCATGTAGCGTATTAACTTATGCTCACAATCCCTGGCTGTTGTAATCAATCCTTCTAACCTGAAAAAAGTATGAATGTGCGAGTTGTTTTATACTACAAGTGCTTATGTTATTAAAATGTTCCAGAAAATCGTGACTTCCGTCTAACTTTTAATTAAGATCTCCTAGCTTTTATCAAATCTATAACGAAATTAGACACACGTTCTAAAATCACACACGGTTCTAATTGAGCGTCGGAATAGTTCGCGTGTTCTTGGCACCACGGCGTTTTTGCAATTTTCAATTCCGTGGCTGAGCCATAGCAATTTTAAACAGAAGCTCAGAAGTTGAAAGAAAGGCACAATGTCTCTACATGTATGGAAACAGAAATATGGGTGGACACATAAAAAGGATCCGTGAGCGCAATAACGATACTTAAATATTGCCCATTTGAATAGGTGCTCAGAATAAAAAGATCGACGACAGCAGAAGTAAATGATTTTGAATTGCCTATAAATGTATGCTAGAAATTGTGTTGTGCTGTCTTCAATGACGCAAATCCGCTCTAAGATTACAGAACGTGCACGTAATACTCTGTACCCTATTGCAGGTTATCAAAAAATTTGGGATTTCTGTATTTTTTTGTTAGTCCATATCGAATTGTGATCACTATTAATAAGTGTTAAAAAAATTTCAATAAAAATTAAAAATAACCTTTTCTTTAAAATCCTTTATAATTTTTTGGGGATAATTAGCTAAGGCACATTGAGCGGCACTACACTACGCCTGTATTTTTATGGACACTTCACAGCTGATGGCAGCAGCACTATGCTACGCGGCATTGATCGGTAATGTCGATCAAATCTTTTTAATTCCAAACTGCACCAGAAATTTCGCAAACACTGCATACTTTAATAGGGGCTCAGAAATTCAAAACAAGCGGCAGCGGAAGCAATAATTTTAGAAATGCTCCTAAAAGTATGCTACACATTAAAAAAATAATAGCAGAACTAGTGCAACAGCTGAATATAATTTTTGATTCCCTTTTATAACATTGCATTTATTTTTGTGTTCGTCTCGAACTTTCTCTTAGATTTCATTAAACTAGCAGTAAAACTAAGATAACTAATTTATTAAAACGGGAAAGTTCCCAGAAACCTAGTCCTGAATACAGATGTATGTAATTCAGCCTCTCGTGTCAAATAATAAGGAGACATGCCCGTAAACACTATGAAGAAGTTCGGCATCCAAAAACTCATACGGTTAATCTAAAAGAGAATGAAAATACTTTCAGCCTTATTCTTGCACGGTAGTTAAGTTCTTATGGCCAGTTATGCGTGCAAAGCTCTCATCTTACAGTTCTCTACTCAATTCTTACAAAAGAGGAAAGCATACCGCCCATGGACTCGCGTTTCACTTTGATCCAGCATTGATATGGACATTGTTATAGCTATCCGGAATCGTAACGTATTTCATTTATGTTTTTTGTCTCCACCAACCATAGAGTCAACGGTATGATAAAGACGAAGCCTGTAACACCAAAGTCGCTATGCTCCAACTCTGTTTAAAGTACCAGTTTCCTTAACTCCCTTAGAACATATACTAGATAATTGAGTACTACAGCTATTTAGTCAAATTACGCAACGTACTAGATGATTCGTCTTGGAAATTATGTAGAATATTTGGTGTAGTTAGGAACGTATTTCAAAAACTTTCTGGTGAACCTTCACCTCAACGGCAACAAAAGGTCTTGACGTGGACGCGCGGCTTCAAAAAATTTATAAAAAGGACAGGACATGGTAAATCGGGTAGTCTGAGCTCTATCATAACGCAGTATGAAATGCACCGTAATGTTCCATGTTCCTGAAGAGCAATTTATTCATGGATCTTCACTTAGTATTCTGCGTTTTTTTATTCACAAATTACGTAATTCTTATATCATAAGCAATGCCGGTTGTCTGACTGCCATGTCAGTCACGTACGCTTCTTTTTGTATACTCTACATTTTAACAGGCGCTCAGATTGGAACGACAAGCGAAACCGGAAATAATTCGTCATACCTTGCTCCTAAATGTATGCCCATTTATTCCAAAATGTTGCATCTCATTTTACCGTACGCACAAAAAATGTGAGTTTTTTGTTTGTGTAGCAAAAAGCAGCTGTTATACAGTATCCACGAAAATGAAATATATACTATACCCTGTAGCGGGTTCTGAAAAAATGTTTATTAAAGAACTGTAATATATATCTATTTATATTTTTTTTTGTATTCAGTCCAAATCGAGAGGCGATCCCCATTAACAAAGAGTTTAAAAACTAAATTAAATTCACTTTATATCTTAAATCCTTTATAAGTTTTTGGGAGCAAACAATTTTTTTTGTTCTTAAGTCCAATCTGCGCCGGAAATTTCGCAAACACTGCATACTTTAATAGGAGCTCAGAAGTAAAACGCAAGCGGCAGTGGTAGCAATTGCATTAAAAAATTCTCCTTAAAGTTTATATTAACAACATATAGTGGAGGCGATTCCGTTGCATGCATTATTTATCTTTCTGCGACAGGTGAATATAACTTGGTATTGCTTTCATAGAATCGGATTTTGTCTCTAATATGCTGCCCTTTTTTCCTGCATTGTTTGATTCCTTTATGAATCATTATATATATTTATTTGTTTGTCTAAAACTTTCTCTTTGATTTTAATGAATGTGCAGTAGAAATTTGAAAATAAATTCATTAAAACTGGTGTGTTGACAGAAACATGGTCCACAAAATGAACAACTTATATATGCGGCGTCGCTCTTCAGGTAAATAAGGAGACACTCTCCAAAACTGTGAAGAAGTTCGGCATCCCCGAACTCACCTGAAAGAAAGTGAAGAGACCCTTATTCTTATCTATGCACGGTCGTTAAATTCTCACAAGGACTCGCACGTCATAGTGGCCCAGTTTAGATCTGAATATAGGAATAGCGACTCTCTTATCCGGAATCCACAACGACATACGTAACGTATTCCGGTTATGTTTCGTGTCTCCGCCAACAATGTTTTCCATGGTATTATATAACCATCGCCTCTACCACCAATGTCCCTATGCTGGAACTCTGTTGAAACTGTCAATTTCCTTGGGCTTCCGTTAGAGCATGTCAATGATAAACTGCGAGTTACCTTAGCTACTGGATGCGGCGAAACATGGAAGAAGAATAAAATTATTTAACAATAAAATGGTTTGCCATTTAAATTATGTATGGTATTTGACGTAGTTTGTTTATCTAGTTCAGAAATTTTCTGGACGCCCACAGGAGTCCATGGCTTCTTGTAGTAGACCGGCGGCTTCAAAAATTCCGTAAAAAGAACAAAAAAAGTAGAAATTACATAACGTAGTGCACCCCGAAATATTCCATGCCCTTATTTCATTGCGTCTCAATTTGTATTCGAAGTTTGATATTTTACAAATGGCGCCATTTCTATAGTGTAAAATGCACGTTGTCTATCTGTCACGTCAGTCACCATCAACATCATCAACGAATTACGGACGCCTCTTTTAGGGAAATACTCTACATTATAACAGGTGCTCAGATACGAGAAACAAAGTATAAAATTTGATTGTAACGACCTTTTTACTTTGACCTTATCAAACTGTGATTTTTGCCGGCTCAAGGTCCAATGTAATAAAACACTTTTTTAAATATTTCCCAATATATTTCAATCTCCTTCGGAGATCGTCTTCAGGGGCTATAACAAGAACAAACAAATATTCACATATAAAACTGAATACAATTTTTCCATACATACATACATTAATTATCTTGTCCGATACACGACACTTGTTAATTCGCCATGCAGTTCAGAACTAATTTTTTTTTTTTTTTTTTTTTGTTCTTTTGTGAGTCAAGTAAGTGTCTATAAATATGTGAGCAATTTTCTGTGTCCGTTTTGTAATTTAGTCTCTTGCTTGGTGATGTATTTGCTATGTGTAGCATTTCTAACGTAAACCTTTTGCTATAATTTGTCTCCTGCTCTAGTATGCTCACCGCTTTAAAATCTGGTTGGTGTCCGTTCTCTGTACAGTGGGCCGCAAGTGCTGTTTTATGAATGTTGCCCGATGATCTACATTTAATATCCGATCTGTGTCCTGCTATTCTTGTTTTTAATTTGTTCTTTGTTGTACCCACATATTCTTTTTCACAGTTATTATTTTCATTTCCCGCACACGTAATCTTATATATTACATTATGTTTGTCTGAATTTGTTATTTTGCTTTTCATGTTATTAAAAAATATGTTTGTTGTGTACGATGGTTTGTGTGCAATTCTTATATTCTCCTTGTCATAGATGTCTGAGCCCTGCAATCTTTCTGAAAAACCTGGTATATATACTACAGATCTATATTTTGTAGTCGTGTTCTCTCTGTTCTTCCGGCATTTATCTTTCGGGTATTCTTTTATTAACCTCTGTATTGCGTTAGGAGGGAAGTCATTCATCTTTAGTATGTGTGTTATACGTTTTTTGTTCTCGGAGTGAAAAACCGTGTCACTCGTATCTAATACTCGTCTAATAAAGTTTTTTGCCGTGTTTATAATCATACCCCTTGGGTGTTTTGATTTAAAATTTATTATTCTTCCTGATGATGTGGGCTTTTGATACCAGTCAAGTTTTATTTTATTGCCTATTTTACATACTAATGTGTCTAGAAACGGCAGTCTACTAGCCGACTCCAGCTCCATCGTAAACTTTATGTCCCTGTGGAATGAGTTTAGTACCTCCAAGGTTTGTTCCAGCTCGTCCTCCTTAACAATGGCAAACACATCATCTACGTATTTGCTAAGTAGTCTCGCGTTTGTCACTGTTTTCAAAATCTCTTCCATGATGATGTCGGCAACAATCGGTGATGCTGGGGATCCCATTGGAAGTCCTTTGAGTTGCGTATAAATTATTTCTTCATACTTGAAATATCTATTATCCGATATGCAAAACTTCACAATTTCCATAAAAAGTTGTTTTGGAATATCCGTGTGTTCCTTTATATCTTTCCACTTTGTCAGTATAGTTTGTATAGCCAGATCTATTGGTATACTTGGGAATAGTGACACAACATCAAACGAAACGAGGCGTTCATCATCATAAATGCAGGAGTCGTTGACCTTGTCTTTGAATTCTATTGCACTTTTTACATTAAACTTAGATTTTGTCGTCAGATTTTTTAAAATATTAGTCAGGTATTTACATAAATTATAGGACGGAGCATTTAACATGGAACAGATTGGTCTTAAGGGCATATTCTCTTTATGGACCTTTGGTAATCCATATATACGGGGTGGGAGAGCTGTGTGTGTAGACATTTTGAGTTTTTCGTTGTTCGTTATAAGACCTAATTTGTGCAATTTATCTACCAACTGATTATTTTTCGTTTGTAACTTCAATGTCGGATCCTGGCGTAATCTTCGGTATGACGACAAATCTTCCAGCAAACTTTGCATTTTTGACCTATAGTCGCTTTTTTCCATTGCTACCGTCACATTACCTTTGTCTGCATTCACAATCATAATATTTTTATTTTTGTTCAAAAATTCCCGTGTTTGTTCCACTGTGTCATTAATGGCTACGTCTGTTGTGCTCGCTCTGTTTTTCGTCAAAGTGTCTTTAATTAAAATTGATAATTTGGTTCTCGCAGATTCCTGGTGCTCTTTGTTTTTTATGCTCCTTACCAATTCTTCCCCATCAGCTATGCATTTGAAAAGAGGGAATGTATTTGTTGACATTGGTAGAGCGAACTTTGGACCTTTTTCAAGCAGTGCTTCAACTTCAGGTGGAAAATCTGTGTTTGTTTTATTTACCAACCACTGTTTGTTGTTACTGTTGTTGCCTAGTATTTGTTTATTTCGCGCGCTTCGTAATCTTTCAAACTTTGCTTTTTGTTGCTCATCCCATTGTGTAGCTCTTTTCAGTGTGAGCTGCTGATCACTCTCAAATAAAGCTTTTGCATCCTCGTTCTCCAAAAAAAAAAAAAAAAAAAAAAAAAAAAAAAATTCAGACAAACATAATGTAATATATAAGATTACGTGTGCGGGAAATGAAAATAATAACTGTGAAAAAGAATATGTGGGTACAACAACGAACAAATTAAAAACAAGAATAGCAGGACACAGATCGGATATTAAATGTAGATCATCGGGCAACATTCATAAAACAGCACTTGCGGCCCACTGTACAGAGAACGGACACCAACCAGATTTTAAAGCGGTGAGCATACTAGAGCAGGAGACAAATTATAGCAAAAGGTTTACGTTAGAAATGCTACACATAGCAAATACATCACCAAGCAAGAGACTAAATTACAAAACGGACACAGAAAATTGCTCACATATTTATAGACACTTACTTGACTCACAAAAGAACAAAAAAAAAAAAAAAAAAATTAGTTCTGAACTGCATGGCGAATTAACAAGTGTCGTGTATCGGACAAGATAATTAATGTATGTATGTATGGAAAAATTGTATTCAGTTTTATATGTGAATATTTGTTTGTTCTTGTTATAGCCCCTGAAGACGATCTCCGAAGGAGATTGAAATATATTGGGAAATATTTAAAAAAGTGTTTTATTACATTGGACCTTGAGCCGGCAAAAATCACAGTTTGATAAGAAACAAAGTATGCTATGCTAATTCAAATGTTGTGGTCCATTTTACATAGCACCTGAGTAAAAGGTGGGCATTTTGTTTGTGTAGCAAAAACCGTCGGTTTTAAGCGTGCACGTTAGAGTAATGTGATGTACTATACCCTATAGCAAGCTCACCAAGAAAAAAATGTATTTAGGAATTGTAATATCCATATATGTATATATATATTTTTTTCAGTTCAAATTGAGAAGCGATCCCCATTTAAAAAGAGTAAAAAAACTAAATTTGTTGATTAACATTTTCTCTTAAATCCTTTAGAAGCTTTTGGGGACAATTAAACCGGTTTTGTGTTGAGAATGTTGATCAAATAGGAAAAAAGTGTGGCGTCGCTGCCCTTATATGTGCACGCTTAGTGCGTACTCATTTAATAGAAGCTCAGAAAATAAGCACGAGCGGGAGCTGAAGTAAGTACATTACAAAATCCTCTTACATTTTTGCTTTTTATTAACAACAAACAACGGAAGCATGAATATAAAATAATTCTATTTTGACTGAATTTCATTTTATCTTTATTTGTTTGTTTCTGTAAATATGCTGTGTTTCTGCCTTTTTTGATTCTATTTTATATCATTCCATTTTATTTTGTGTTTGTCTTTAACTTTCTCCGGTATTTCGATAAACATCCAATAAAAATTAGAAAATTATTCAATTAAAAATTTAAAGTTCGTGGAAACTTTGTACTCAAAATAGTTAACTAATTGATGCAGTTTCTCCTCTCAGGTAAGTGAGGAGTCATGTTCGTAAACACTATGAAGAAGTTTGGCATCCAAGAACTCATCCGATTAATCTAACTTAACGTATTCCGATTATGTTCCGTGTCTCCACCAATCATGTTTCAATGTTTATGTCTCTAGCTCCAACGTCCCCTATGCTGCAACTCTGTTGAAACTACCAGTTTCTTTGGGCATCCATTATAGCATGTGGACGATAATCCGTGAGTTACCTCAGTTAAACATGGAAGAAGAAGAACATTAATTAATTTATTAACAATAAGATGGTTTGCCATCTAAATTACGTATGATATTTGACGTAGTTCAGTTATGTAGTTCGGAAATTGTCTGGCCTTAACAAGAGTCTAAGGCTTTTTGTAGTAGAGTTCAAAAATTCTATAAAAAGAACAAAAAAATCCCAATCACTTTGCATTACAAATGACACCATTCCTATAGAATCAGCAATGTAAATAAATGCACGTCGTCTGCCCGTAACGTCAGTCATGGCCATCATCATCAATGAATTGCGGATGCTTCTTTTAGTGAAATACTTTACATTTTAACAGTTGCTCAGATACAGCCGACAAGCGACACCGGAAATAATTTGTTAAGCTTTGCTCCTAATGTATGCCACGTTATTCCAAAATGTTGTTTTCCATTTTACCGTGCGCACAATGGACCCTACGCATAAAAATTTGTCATTTTATCAGACCCGAGTTTCTAATTAAAAGGTGGATATTTTGTTTTTGTAGCAAAAACCAGTTAGCCACATTTCTAAGGAAATTCTGGCTTTTTATGCGTAAGTAATGGTAGAAGGTAGTGTAGACTGGGGTATTTTTGAACACCAGGTTATGTGAGACTACGCGATTACTTTTTCCCAGTAATGCTGAACAGTTTCAACCAACTCCGTTCTCATGTTCCATCAGTTTCACGTATGTACACGAGCACTTGCCTCGCTCCCGCATCCGACGGAAATATGATATTTGAAAGCTTTTTTCAATTGGTATTTTTGAGTTTTAAAGAAATTTGCGTTGTTTTACATAAAATCCTGCTTTGTTTGATCCTGTCCATCAGGCGGCATACTTACAATCTCCAGCACACTTTGATGCCAAGGATACTTTTTTCCATATTGGTGTTCAGCCGCAAAACCCGATATTGATGTCACGCAGATAGTAGCGCTCGAATGGCTTCGCAAACCTCAATATACGAAAAAAAACTTACATTAAAGTTCTCTAATGAATGATCCAAGAAACCTTCAGTTACAGTGAGGATGGACGATACATATTTTGATTTTTAAATGACGAGGTGAACTCTTTGCTGAATATATCCTTTGTGTCATGTAGGGATAATCTGCACGGGGGATATATATACATGTAGATCGAGCTGTGGCAGGGTGATGCGCGTCTCCCTGGGAAGTGTGCTTCCTTCTTCTGAGATGCCTGTAAATGCAGTTTTAATAACAGGGCACACCAAGTGTGACTATTTCAAGCAATCCCACGACTTGTATACATATTATTTAGTGGGCGTGGTTATAGTCCGATATCGTTCATTTTAAATAGCGATCTGAGATGAGTGCCCAGGAACCTACATACTAAATTTCATCAAGATCTTTAAAAATTTACTCAAGTTATCGTGTTAACGGGCAGACGGACGGACGGACATGGCTCAATCAAATTTTTTTTCGATACTGATGATTTTGATATATGGAAGTCTATATCTATCTCGATTCCTTTATACCTGTACAACTAACCGTTATCCAATCAAAGTTAATATACTCTGTGAGCCCTGCTCAACTGAGTATAAAAATAAAATTTCTATTGGGTTTGAGGACAAGTTACCGGCTTTTTTATACACGTGAACCTAATGCAATTTGAGTACGCAGCACAGTGTTTCGACTATAAGGGGGCAGATGAAAAAAAGTCATAGTGACAGATAAAAGCGAAAATGTGTTTATGGTAGAGGGCAACTATGCAAAATTTCGGGTAATTATCTGCCACCAATCTTCGACAAATGGTGCATTTTTGTGGACATTTGTGAAATCCGGGTGATATTGATTAATCGGTTTAAGTGCGTTTAGCGGTAATAAATTTAATATAAACCGTAATATTTTAAACTATATCTATTCAATACGAGTCATGGATAACCCTGGTAAAATATTTGTCATTAATTTTGGATTTTAGTGTTTTTTTTTTTTTTTCTTAAAAAAACAACAAGAATTGTAAATTTTTTAGATTAGTAGTAAAAAAAAGTGAGTACCCCTTAGTAACTCAATAAAAGTAGATTCATATTGTAGAGAATTTTATCTAGTTTTTGCTCATATAAGCTATGTAGCATATGTAGCGCACGGATTTGCAAAAATTTGTAATTTTTAATTTTTTAAATTTTTCTATTTTCAGTATCATCTTATATAATTTCACGAAAAGAATTTTTCCAATTGTGGCAAAGCTACCCTGCTTCAAAACAAAGGTGTCTTTTTGGTGATGAAGCGATAGGCCTCTACCTTGACGCTAAATAAACTACTATAATTATTATAAATGATAGAGAAATGCAGCTCTGGGTGTAGATCACGATGTCTTTTCATCGTCCTATAGTTTAACGAAATCTAAGAAAATATGCTTTCCACCTGATGAGATTTCTGCTAGTTTTACATTGCAGTCTTTGCTATATATAACCACTAAACGCGTCTTAGACACTTTGCCTCTTTCTGGAGCTGAAAAAGTCCAATAAGCAGCACTTATTTGCACATGGGGCTTAGATGGGAGTTCAGGGCTTAGCCTGTACAAGCAAAAGTTTGAAAATGCTGCCGCAACTGTCGAGCACTTATTTTTAATTTGTTTCGTGCCTTTAAAACTTGTGTTAAATGATGACTACGATACTCCAATTTGTCGTCCAATCAAATAGAAAAAAGAAACACCAGATTTAGTGAAACGCGAAGCAGATAATATAAGGGCTCAAATTAATCAATTGAGGTCAACTGATTGTTATAATTTCTTAGTGAAACATACTACCCTCTCAACAATGGTTGATGGAAAAATATGTAACATACTCTCAGGGACGAAGGGTAACCAAAATTGTTACATTTGCGGTGCCAAACTTAGTCAAATGAACATACCAGTTGCTTCTTACATTGCAAAGACTGAAAATTGTGATTATGTGTTGTCTACACTCCATGCGCTGATAAAAACTTTCGAGTGTTTATTATATATATCATATAGATTGCCCCTAAAAGTTTGGCAAATCCGAGGAGAGAACCAAACCATTTTTAATGAAAGAAAAAGCCAAATCAAGCAAAAGTTAAAATCTGATCTAGCCCTTAACATAGATGGCGTCAAACCTCGGTTCAGGACAACCAATGATGGCAATACTGCCAGAAGGTTTTTCGACAACTATGAAAAAACTGCTGTAATTACTGGCCTTGAAAAAAATCTAATACACAAGTTGCATATATTACTTAACGCGCTGGCGTCTGGGTATCAAATTAAAACAGACCAATTTAAAATCTTTACGGAGGACACAGCAGCGTTATATCTCAATTTTTATTCGTGGTATTATATGCCAATCACGGTGCACGAAATCTTATATCATAGTGTTAACATAATCAAGCATATGACTTTACCTATAGGGAATTTGTAAGAGGAAGCGCAAGAAACCCGGTATAAAAGTTGTCGAAGATTTCGCGAATTCAATACTGGTAAGTGTTCCAGAAACGCCACGAATACAGATTTGCTTACAATGCTGCTGATCTCATCTGATCCAAAGATCAATCAATACAGAAACAACATTGAAACTATAACTAAACCACTTCCGCCTGAAGTTAGGAACTTACTAGTTTTACCCGACCCGCCATCACTATTTTCTGGGGATCGTCATTCAGGTATGATAAGTAGCTGGGATGTCCATTGTCCTGATTCAACGGAAACACAGGATATGTCTACAGATTAAAACGTGTGTTACAAAATATATGTATATACAAATTCCGCTTATTTTGATCGAGGAAGTTTTTCAAGATAAATATAACTATTTGTGATAGAAGTGAATGCAACCCTACATATGTGAAACTTTCATTACTCTATCTAAAATTGGGCGGGGTACAAAACTGCATTTTCGAAAATTTTCTAAAAACTCCGAAAAAAGTTGAAAATTTTGATGATATTTTTTTTGAAGCTCGATTAAGTTTCTAGAACTTTAAAAGTTTTTATTATGTGGTTTCTATTTACAAAAATTATTTAAATAAAAAAAAAATAATAAAATAATAATAATAAATTGTTGCCTAAGTAAATGGTAAAGCCTTAATAGAGTTACCCCTACCCCAGAAAATGTTCAACATTTATAGTGCATGCAAAGAACATAAATGGCTACACCGTGTATTAGCTAATTTTCACAAACGCGCTGTCAATGATAATAAAAAGCATTAGCAATTATTTCCTTCATTTCAATTTTCTTCGGCTAAAAATATGTGAAGTTACGAAAATAAATTGTCACAATCAGCTAGTTTAGCAGAGTTGCACTGCCACATCGCCATTTTATCGAGGGTAAAACGGTAACGCTTTTGCGTTGCGAGCAGGCAGCTATTTTCACAAAAAAACGAAATACCCCCTAAAGGCGTTACCTGCTTTTTAGAATAGAACAAAATATATTTACAACCTTTGCGCGGCGTACAAAAGGCGTAAAACTTTTGCCAGAAAAGAAAACGCTATTACATTGCTGATTCTATAGGAATGGTGTCATTTGTAATAAAAAGTGAGAAACGGTGAATCAAGAACATTCCATACGTTATGTGATTGGACCTTTTTGTTCTTTTTATATAATTTTTGAAGTGTTATACAAGAAGCTTTGGACGCTTGTAGTCCTTAAAGCCAGACAATTTCCGAACTACGTCATATACATACATAATTTAGATGGCAAATCATCTTATTGTTAATAAATAAATAAAGTTTCTTCTTCTTCCATATTTAACTGTGGTAACTCGCGGATTATCGTCCAGAGAGGAGAATCTGCCTCAATTAGTTGACTATTTTGAGGACAAAGTTTCCATGATTTTTAAGTTTTTAATTTAATAATTTTATAATTTTTTTGTGTAATTTATCGAAATATCGTAGAAAGTTAAAGACAAACACAAAATAAAATGCAATGATATAAAATAGAATCAAAAAAGGCAGAAACACAGCATATTTACAGAAACAAACAAATAAAGATAAAATGAAATTCAGTCAAAATAGAATTATTTTATATTCATGCTTCCGTTGTTTGTTGTTAATAAAAAGCAAAAATGTAAGAGGATTTTGTAATGTACTTACTTCAGCTGCCGCTCGTGCTTATTTTCTGAGCTCCTATTAAATGGGTACGCACTAAGCGTGCACATATAACGGCAGCGACGCCACACTTTTTTCCTATTTGATCAACATTCTCAACATAAAACCGGTTTAATTGTCCCCAAAAGCTTCTAAAGGATTTAAGAGAAAATGTTAATCAACAAATTTAGTTTTTTTACTCTTTTTAAATGGGGATCGCTTCTCAATTTGAACTGAAAAAAATATATATATACATATATGGATATTACAATTCCTAAATACATTTTTTTCTTGGAGAGCTTGCTATAGGGTATAGTACATCACATTTCTCTAACATGCACGCTTAAAACCGACGGTTTTTGCTACACAAACAAAATGCCCACCTTTTACTCAGGTGCTCGGTAAAATGGGCTACAACATTTGAAATTAGCGTAGTATACCTATATGAGCAAAGTATGACAGTTTAATTCCGGTGCCGCTTGTTGCTCGTATCTGAGCACCTGTTATAATGTAGAGTACCTATTTCCATAAAAGGGTCGTCCGAAATTCGTTAATTATGTTGACGGTGACTGACGTGACAGATAGATAGACAACGTGAAATGGTGCCATTTGTAAAATAACAAACGTCGAATACAAATTGAGAAGCAATGAAATAAGGGCCTGGATATTTCGGTGTGCTTCATAATACGTTATGTAATTTCTACTTTTTTTTGTTCTTTTTACGAAATTTTTGAAGCCACCGGTCTACAACAAGAAGCCATGGACTCCTGTGGGCCTTAAGGCCAGACAATGTCTGAACTACATAACCGAACTACGTCAAATAACACACACAATTTAGATGTCAAACCATTTTATTATTAAATAATTTTATTATTCTTTCATGTCTCGCCCCATCCAGTAGCTGTGGTAACTCGCAGTTTATCATTGACATGCTCCAAGGAAATTGGCAGTTTTGACAGAGTTGCAGCATTTGGATATTGGAGGTAGAGGGGATGGTTTTATAATTCCATTGAAAACACGGTTGGTTGCGACACGAAACATAACCGGAATACGTTAGGTATGTCGCTGTGGATTCCGGATAAGAGAGGGTAACTATTCCAATATTCAGATCTAAATTGGGCCACTATAACGTGCGAGTCCTTGTGAGAATTTACCGACCGTGCATAGATAAGGATAAGGGTCTCTTCCCTATTTTTATGTGAGTTCTGGGATGCCGAACTTCTTCACAGTTTTTACGGACATGTCTCCTTATTTTCCTGAGGAGCGACGCCGCATATATAAGTTGTTCATTTTGTGGACCATGTTTCTGTCAACAAACCAGTTTTAATGAATTTATTTTCAAATTATTACTGCACATTTATTAAAATCAAAGAGAAAGTTTTAGACTAACAAATAAATATATATAATGATTCATAAAGGAATCAAACAATGATGGAAAAAGGTCAGTTTATTAAAGACAAAATCCGATTTTATGAAAGCAATACCAAGTTATATTCACCTGTCGCAGTAAGATAAATAATGCATGCAACGGAATCGCTTCCACTATATGTTGTTAATATAAACTTTAAGGAGAATTTTTTAATGCAATTGCTACCACCGCCGCTTGCGTTTTACTTCTGAGCTCCTTTTAAAGTATGCAGTGTTTGCGAAATTTCCAGCGCAGTTTGGACTTAAGAACAAAAAAAATTGTTTGTCCCCAAAAACTTATAAAGGATTTAAGAGATAAAGTGAATTTAATTTAGTTTTTAAACTCTTTGTTAATGGGGATCGCCTCTCGATTTGGACTCAAAAAAAAAAAAAAATATAAGTAGATATATATTACAATTCTTAAATACAAATTTTTTCAGAACCTGCTACAGGGTATAGTATATATTTCATTTTCCTGTACACTGTATAACAGCTGGTTTTTGCTACACAAACAAAAAACTCACATTTTTCGTGCGTACGGTAAAATTGAATGCAACATTTTGGAATAAATTGGCATACATTTAGGAGCAAGGTATGACGAATTATTTCCGGTTTCGCTTGTCGTTCCAATCTGAGCGCCTGTTAAAATGTAGAGTATACAAAAAGAAGCGTACGTGACTGACATGGCAGTCAGACAACCGGCATTGCTGATGATATAAGAATTACGTAATTTGTGAATAAAAAACGCAGAATACTAAGTGATGAGCCATGAATAATTTGCTCTTCAGGAACATTGAACATTACGGTGCATTTCATACTGCGTTATGATAGAGCTCAGACTACCCGCTTTCCCAAGTCCTGTCTTTATTTACAAAGTTTTTGGAGCCGCGCGTCTACGTCAAGACGTCTTGTAGCCGTTGAGGTGCACGTTCGCCAGAAAGTTTTCGAAATTCGTTCCTGAACTACAGCAAATGTCATACATAGTTTGTACATCTCGTTCGTTGCGTAATTTGACTAAATAGCTGTGGTACTCAATTATCTAGCATATGTTCTATAGAAGTTCAAGGAAACTGGTAGTGTGAGCAGAGTTGGAGCATAGAGACATTGGCGTTACGGTCTTCGCTTTTATCATACCGTTGAAACTATGGTTGGTGGAGACAAACAACATAAATGAAATACGTTACGATTTCAGATAGCTATACCAATATCCAGATATAAGCTGGGTCAAAGTGAAACGCGAGTCCATGGGGGTATGCTTTTCTCTATTGTAAGAATTCAGTAGAGAACTCTAAGAAGAGAGCTTTCCTCGCATAACTCGCTATAAAACTTTAACGACCGTGCAAGGACAAGACAGAGTTTTTTCATTCTCTTTTAGATTAACCGTATGAGTTCTTGCATTCCGAACTTTTTCATAGTGTTTACGAACCTGACTCCTATTTACCTGACAGGAGAGGCTGCTTAAATCAGTTGCCTCTATTCAGGGCTAGATCTCTGGGAACTTTCCCGTTTTAATAATTTAATTTCTTATTTTTACTGCTAGTTTTTTGAAACCTAAGAGAAATTCTGATACGAACACAAAAAATAAATGCAATGTTACAAAAAGGAATTAAAGATGTAGGGGAAAAGGCAGTACATTTATAGAAACAAGCAAATAAGGATACAAATCCAACTCCATCAAAGCAATATCAAATTATATTCAGCTGTTGCACTTGTATGTATAGGGTATGAAAAGGAATTGTTTTCGCTTTCCTTTTTTAATTTGTAGCATACTTTTCGGAGCATTTCTAAAATGATTGCTTCCGCTCCCGCTTGTGTTTAATTTCTGAGCCCCTATTAAAGTATGCAGTGTTTGCGAAATTTCTGGTGCAACAACATTTTTATCAAAAATTTGATCAATATTGATCAATGGCCGCGTTTTGTAGTGCTGCGGCCGTCAGGTGTGAATTGTCCGTAAGAATATACGCGTAGTGTAGTGCCGCTCAATGTGTCCCCAAAAACTTATTAAGGATTTTAAAGTTTATTTTTCAGTTTTATTGAAAATTTTTTTAACTCCTTTTAATAGGGGCCACCATTCGATTTGAATTAACAAAACAATATAGAAATAAAAATTTTTTGATAACTGCCAATAGGGTATATAGTATTATAATCCACTTACGTACACATTGTATAACCGTAGAGCGGAAATGCGTCATTGAAGACAGGACCAAAAAATTTTTAGCATGCATTTGGGGGCAATACAAAATCATTTGCTTCCGTTGTCATCGATCTTTTTATTCTGAGCACCCATTCCAATGGGGAATATGTAAGCAGCGTTATTGTAGTCACGATCACTTTTTTATGTGTCTACATATTTTTGTTTGTATACATTAAGAGACATTGCGCCTTTCTTTCAACTTCTGAGCTCCTGCTAAAATAGTTATGGCTCAGCCATGGAATTGAAACAATTGCAAACACACCGTGGTGCCGTGAACACGCCAATTATTTCGAGACTCAATTAGAACCGTGTGGGCACGATTTTAGAACGAGTGTTTAATTTCGTTATAGTTTTGATTAGAGCTATGATAATCTTAATTAAAAGTTAGATGGAAGTCACGTTTTTCTGGAATTACGGTCAAAACCCTGAAAGCAAATTGTGCATCTTTAGAAGAAGCTGGGCCTAACCTTCTGAAAAGATGAGCTCTTGTAGTATAAGACAACTCGCACATGCGTACATTTTAGAAGGGTTGATTAGAACAACCACGAATTGTGAGCATAACTAGGTTACGCTATAGAAATCGTGCTCGTTTCTTACGCAAGGATGGAGTTCAAACAAACAAAACGATACCTCACGCCCTTTTCTTTGCAATATCAAACAAATTATATCTAACCTCTGCAATAGGGTATCTTATTGCTGCTTAGGTTAGTACAGCTCAGTGTGTTTCAGCTTTAAAGTATGCACTAATGTATAATTTCCTTTACAGCTTGGGACTAAAAAATATAAAACTGGTTTAATTGTCCCCGAAGGCTTCTAAAGGCTTTAAGAGAAAATGTGGAATAACAAATCTAGTTTTTCTTACTCTTTCTAAATGAGGAACGCTTCTCCATTTGAACTGAAAAAATATATATGTAGGGATATTATAATTCTTAAATACATTTTGTTTTTTTTGGAAACCTGCTATAGGGTATAGTACATCAAAGTTCTAAAACATGCACGCTTAAAACCGATGGTTTTTGCTTCACAAACAAAATACCCACCTTTTACAGGAGCTCGGTAAAATGGGCTACAACATTTGAAATTAGCGTAGTATACCTATATGAGCAAAGTATGACAGTTTAATTCCGGTGCCGCTTGTTGCTCGTATCTGAGCACCTGTTATAATGTAGAGTACCTATTTCCATAAAAGGGTCGTCCGAAATTCGTTAATTATGTTGACGGTGACTGACGTGACAGATAGACAACGTGAAATGGTGCCATTTGTAAAATAACAAACGTCGAATACAAATTGAGAAGCAATGAAATAAGGGCCTGGATATTTCGGTGTGCTTCATAATACGTTATGTAATTTCTACTTTTTTTTGTTCTTTTTACGAAATTTTTGAAGCTGCCGGTCTACAACAAGAAGCCATGGACTCCTGTGGGCCTTAAGGTCAGACAATTTCTGACCTACATAACCGAACTACGTCAAATAACATACACAATTTAGATGGCAAACCATTTTATTATTAAATAATTGTATTCTTCTTTCATGTTTCGCCCCATCCAGTAGCTTTGGTAACTCGCAGTTTATCATTGACATGCTCCAAGGAAATTGTCAGTTTCAACAGAGTTGCAGCATTTGGACATTGGTGGTAGATGGGATGGTTTTATAATACCATTGAAAACATGGTTGGTTGAGACACGAAACACAACCGGAATACGTTACTTATGTCGCTGTGGATTCCGGATAAGAGAGAGTAACTATTCTAATATTCAGATCTAAATTGGGCCACTATATCGTGCGAGTCCTTGTGAGAATTAGATAAGGATAAGGGTCTCTTCCCCTATTTTTATGTGAGTTCTGGGATGCCGAACTTCTTCACAGTTTTTACGGACATGTCTCCTTATTTTCCTGAGAAGCGACGCCGCATAAATCAGTTGTTTGTTTTGTGGACCACGTTCCTGTCAACAAACCAGTTTTAATACATTTATTTTCAAATTTCTATTGCACATTTATTAAAATCAAAGAGAAAGTTTTAGACAAACAAATAAATATATGTAATGATTCATAAAGGAATCAAACAATTCAGGAAAAAAGGTCAGCACATTAAAGACAAAATCCGATTTTATGAAAGCAATACCAAGTTATATTCACCTGTCGCAGTAAGATAAATAATGCATGCAACGGAATCGCTTCCACTATATGTTGTTAATATAAACTTTAAGGAGAATTTTGTAATGCAATTGCTACCACTGCCGCTTGCGTTTTACTTCTGAGCGCCTATTACAGTATGCATTGTTTGCGAAATTTCCGGCGCAGTTTGGACTTAAGAACAAAAAAAATTGTTTGTCCCCAAAACCTTATGAAGGATTTAAGAGATAAAGTGAATTTAATTTAGTTTTTAAACTCTTTGTAAATGGGGACTGAAAAAAAAAAAAATCATATAAATAGATATATATTACAATTCTTAAATAAAAATTTTTTCAGAACCTGCTGCAGGGTATAATATATATTTCCTTTTCCTGCACACTGTATAACAGCTGGTTTTTACTACACAAACAAACAACTCACATTTTTTGTGCGTACGGTAAAATTGAATGCAACATTTTGGAATAAATGGGCATACATTTAGGAGCAAGGTATGGCGAATTTTCTCCGGTTTCGCTTGTCGTTCCAATCTGAGCGCCTGTTAAAATGTAGGGTATATTAAAGGAGCGTCCGTGACTGACATGGGAGTCAGACAACCGGCATTGCTGATGATATAAGAATTACGTAATTTGTGAATAAAAAAAAGCAGAATACTAAGTGAAAAGTGATGAATAATTTGCTCTTAAGGAACGTGGAACATTACGGCGCATTTCATACTGCGTTATGATAGAGCTCAGACTACCCGATTTACCATGTCCTGTCCTTTTTATAAATTTTTTGAAGCCGCGCGTCCACGTCAAGACCTGTTGTTGCCGTTGAGGTGAAGGTTCACCAGAAAGTTTTTGAAATACGTTCCTAACTACACCAAATATTCTACATAATTTCCAAGACGAATCATCTAGTACGGTGCGTAATTTGACTAAATAGCTGTAGTACTCAATTATCTAGTATATGTTCTAAGGGAGTTAAGGAAACTGGTACTTTAACAGAGTTGGAGCATAGCGACTTTGGTGTTACAGGCTTCGTCTTTATCATACCGTTGACTCTATGGTTGGTGGAGACAAAAAACATAAATGAAATACGTTACGATTCCGGATAGTTATAACAATGTCCAGATCAAAGCTGGATCAAAGCGAAACGCGAGTCCATGGGCGGTATGCTTTCCTCTTTTGTAAGAATTGAGTAGAGAACTGTAAGATGAGAGCTTTCCGCACATAACTCGCCATAAGGGACTTAACGACCGTGCAAGGATAAGGCTGAAAGTATTTTCATTCTCTTTTAGATTAACCGTATGAGTTCTTGGATGCCGAACTTCTTCATAGTGTTTACGGGCATGTCTCCTTATTTACCTGACACGAGAGGCTGAATTACATACATCTGTATTCAGGACTAGGTTTCTGGGAACTTTCCCGTTTTAATAAATTAGTTATCTTAGTTTTACTGCTAGTTTAATGAAATCTAAGAAAAAGTTCGAAACGAACACAAAAATAAATGCAATGTTATAAAAAGGAATCAAAAATAATTGGAGGCAGCATATTTACAGAAGAAACAAGCAAGTAAGGATAAAAAATCCAACTCTATCAAAGCAATATCAAATTATATTCAGCTGTTGCACTAGTATGTATAGCGCATGGAAAGGAATTAGTTCTGCTATTATTTTTTAATGTGTAGCATACTTTTAGGAGCATTTCTAAAATTATTGCTTCCACTGCCGCTTGTTTTGAATTTCTGAGTCCCTATTAAAGTATGCAGTGTTTGCGAAATTTCTGGTGCAGTTAGGAATTAAAAAGATTTGATCGACATTACCGATCAATGCCGCGTAGCATAGTGCTGCTGCCGTGAGCTGTGAAGTGTCCATAAGAATACAGGCGTAGTGTAGTGCCGCTCAATGTGCCTTAGCTTAATTATCCCCAAAAAATTATAAAGGATTTTAAAGAAAAGGTTATTTTTAATTTTTATTGAAAATTTTTTAACACTTATTAATAGTGATCATAATTCGATATGGACTAACAAAAAAATACAGAAATCCCAAATTTTTTGATAACCTGCAATAGGGTACAGAGTATTACGTGCACGTTCTGTAATCTTAGAGCGGATTTGCGTCATTGAAGACAGCACAACACAATTTCTAGCATACATTTATAGGCAATTCAAAATCATTTACTTCTGCTGTCGTCGATCTTTTTATTCTGAGCACCTATTCAAATGGGCAATATTTAAGTATCGTTATTGTGCTCACGGATCTCCTTTTTATGTGTCCACCTATATTTCTGTTTCCATACATGTAGAGACATTGTGCCTTTCTTTCAACCTCTGAGCTCCTGTTTAAAATTGCTATGGCTCAGCCACGGAATTGCAAATTGCAAAAACGCCGTGGTGCCAAGAACACGCGAACTATTCCGACGCTCAATTAGAACCGTGTGTGATTTTAGAACGTGTGTCTAATTTCGTTATAGATTTGATAAAAGCTAAGAGATCTTAATTAAAAGTTAGACGGAAGTCACGTTTTTCTGGAACATTTTAATAACAAAAGCACTTGTATTATAAAACAACTCGCACATTCATACTTTTTTCAGGTTGGAAGGATTTATTACAACAGCCAGGGATTGTGAGCATAAGTTAATACGCTACATGATAGGAATCGTGCTCGTTCCTTATGAAAAGATGAAGTACAAACATTTAGAGGGTTCAATATAGTCGAACGACAGTCTATTTACACAAACAAACAAAGGAATTTATCAAGTCCTTTTCTATTGCAAATTCAAACAAATTATATTCAACCTCTGCAATAGGGTATACCATGCGTTACACAAATAAGTAAAATTGTATCATACTTTTAGGAGCATTTTGTAATGCAACTGCTTCAGCTGCCGCTTGCGTTTAATTTCTGAGCTCCTGTTAGAGCATGCAAGTTAGAAAAAATAGGCTTTTTTAAATTTCCGCTCCTGCAAGAAATCTTCGATTGCATTTGATTAAATTTGACTAGTTTTTCTTATAACCAACAAAATAAAAACCGTTCAGTATAAACAAAAATAATTGTTTATATATTTCAACTATGTATCTATTGTTTATTCAATTCAAATTAGATAAGTTTAATTAAATAAAACTTAATTTTTACAACTTAAATGAAAAATTTTTTTAACTATAATTATAAACATTGAACTTGTTAAAAATTTATTTAAACTACGACTTGGTGTTGGCAAACATCTGGTCGATGGGAGATTTATCAGGTCTGTAGCCGCATTATAAGGTACAATCAGCCGATTCACGGTGGACTTCAATATTCCGCACAATACGGTTGACAGGCGTTACTAAGAAGACTGATTACGCGATAGTTGGCTTCCCGTGGACTAGACAAAGAACACTGACGTGTGTTCCATTCGAGCATGCACCGTTCGACCATATTTTGCAAAAAAGCTGATGCACGCGCCTTACTAAGGCCTCGCCGGCTTATCTGAGTTACCTTCTCGTTTTTTAATCTGGTTATTGTTACACTCACTTTGTCATAGTACAAGTCTAACCAACCTTTGGACATCAGTTACCAGGGCATCGTTTTCGTTTTTACATGACTTTGCTCCGAGCTTAAAACCTGCTGTCTGTCGTCGGATTTTTTAATAAACTTTGGAGTCAATATTCTTGGTGGCTAGCTGGTCAAGCTCCTCGCACTCGCGGTAGCGCTCGGACATACTTCTTACTACGTTCCCTTTTATGGTAGTCCTGTCGGCATCATTTTTTTTTCGGTTGCAGCGCGGCATATTTCATCGTACCGATTTTTTTCCCCGTGGTCGGCGGTAAACAATTTTTTCCTCGGGGGCGGTACGAGGTGTTTTAGAGATATTTTCCCACTGCTCCTGAATTCCATCGGTTTGACTTGTTCTCTCAGAGAGCAGGTGTAAGAGTCGGGCTGGTAAATCATTGGCAGTCTGTTGCAATTGCGATTCCTGTCATCAAATAAAAATCAAAAAAATAAAAATTATTATTAATAAAATGTAAATAGTTAACTGAACTTTAATTTTATACAACAATAACAACATAAACGTGTTTGTATTTACGTATCGCACACGTACATAAATCAAAACAGCTATGAACTGTAAAAATCGCAATGTTCAGAAAACGCGAAAAACTGACTGCCTCTTCCATATACGCCAATGTAATTTTATTATTTATTTGCAAAGCCTTTTTCGTTGATGAGTCGAGATATTCATAAATTGAGTATAATATTAATAGATTTTTACATGTGAAATCAACCCATGATTGGAATGAATACTTTACTATTTGCATGAATACAGAACAATCGATAACGTTCTAGATGAAGTGACCTATCAAAAGTTTTTTTTTTTTTGTTCAAAATAATAAAAAGCAGCAATTTGGTATTATCCGCAAAACGATTTTATAAATTGAAATATATTTCAATGTTTTCTTATGAAATTGAAACTTTTTTAGGTATTTAACTATCACCCATATATTTACATATGTTAGCTACTTGTTTAAGAGAACTAAAGGCCGCGGTACAATGACATTTTGATGCGTTTAACACAAGCTTATGCATTCCAATAACATCGCCACAATCAACCAAGATGTTGCGTTTGTAAATATGAAGGAACTTCAGACGTGGCAATTGAAGTTTATTACGCCTTGCCTATTCACATACAAAATTTCGCGAAGCATTGTTATAAACATTTTCCCTATAGAACAAGAATATTTGCTAACATATTTTGTGCCGTAATCGATTGCTATATTGCAGTTTTTAATTGCGAAGCTATGTAACGGTTATAATTTGCTGACTTTTAATAATATTGAGCTATTCGTTTTATTACTATCAATTGTTATTTTTCTATCTTTCTTATCTCGAAGCCTAACATTTTAAAGGCTTTTTGCACCATCCTCACTTAGGCCCGGTTTTTCAGTAGTTGGTTAAGCTTCGCTTAAACTAATATTTCTTAAAGTCTAGTCAAATTTAAACTCCAGTTAAACTACAGAGCAGTTTTTCAGTCACAGTTTAAGGCCGCCTTTGGGGTAGAATTTTTTGTACAGCAACATTGATTTTTTATTATCTAAATAATTTGTAGATACGACAACAGCTAGATTTTGTTTACCCAACAAACATTTAAAAGACATTTCTTCAGTGAAATATATATAGTTCCAGAGTTGATATCCAACATCATTATCTAGTTATTCTTAGTTCCAGTATTCAGTTAGTTCTCGAGTTGATCTCAAACGTCATTAGCATTTTCAAATTATTATCCAACCTTTGAGACATTTTGAGAAATGTACAGTTCTCAAATGAATACATTGGATATCTAGCTGAAGTGAAGATGAAAAAAAATTCCCAAGGTGGTACCACCAAATCTAACAGCTAACAACTCATTTTTAGCAGTAATGAAGTCTTATTAATTAAAAATGAATAATATATATTTTATTTTATTTTCGCAAAAAATATTGTAGTATTGGAATCTTACATTTGAGTCCAGTTAGAGAACCACAAGTTGGGAAATATAATTTTTCATCTTAAGATATAGCATTTTTTGTTTAACAAACTCTTGAGATTTTAGAAGTATACCTAGTTATCAACACTCCCAAAGCCGAACACTTCCAAAGCCGCTTCACCTGCTGTTGTCATGGTCCATGCTTCTGCCCCATATAGCAGGACGGGTACGATAAGTGGCTTGTAGAGTATGATTTTCGTTCGCCGAGAGAGGACTTTACTTTTACTTTACTTTTACTTTACTTTGGCTTTGGGAGTGTTCGAGAGAAAAGTTCTTCGAAAGATTTATGGACCTCTACGCGTTGGCGATGGCGAGTTTAGAAGATTAGAAGATTTAATGATGAGCTGTACGAGCTATACGCAGACATCAACATATTCCAGCGAATTAAAACGCAGCGGCTGCGCTGGCTAGGCCATGTTATGCGAATGAAAGATGATGCTCCGGCCAAGAAAGTGTTTCTATCGGAACCCGCCTATGGAAGCAGGGGTAGAGGGCGCCCCCCACTCCATTGGAAGGACCAGGTGGCAAACGATTTAATCTCCCTTGGTGTGACCAATTGGCGCGGGTTGGCGGAGCGAAGGAGCGACTGGCGCGCCTTGTTGGACGGCCATAACCGTTTAGACAGTTAAGCGCCAATTAAGTAAGTAAGTAAGCCTAGTTATCAACATGAGCTCTAATGGTACTCAAGAACAAATGCTTGTTGGGTATGTTCGACGCCATTTCGAACGAATGCAAATAAATGATAGGTTAAGTAGATTTTAACCCTGCCATATCGACCGCTTAAGCTCAGCTTAAACCTCAGTTAAATTAGAATAAAAAACTGCGGAATAAGTTCAAGCGTAGTTTAACTGACAAACTGTGTTGAAAGTGCCTTAGTCACTTATCTATATGTAATCCAAATTCTCATTTTCTCCATGCCAACTGAAGCACTAATCGTTAAGATGTAACTAGAACACCATGTCTAGCGTTAGTATAAGCTTAAGTATGATGCAAAAATTAAACAAAGAATAATACTGACAGAAAATGTAAAAAAATAAAACCAAATTGTTATAAGCAAAGAAAACACCGACTTCATTTAAACAACAAGTTCAACCTTTTTTCCCTGTGTACACCAACTTTAAACAATCGACTAGCCGTTAAAACAAAATTTTTGCAACTGACACCTAAAAAGCTTTCTTTAAAGAGAAATCCAGACTATATACATACATATAAGCTTTTCGTCTACCAAATCCGTACTGCCAAACTCTCTTCATTGATTTACAAAGACTAACCAACCTCTAGAACTCTAAACAATTTATCGTCAGAGCTTAGCATAAGAACCTTCACTCGGTTAATGTTAATGTGATACGATTGAAGTGGTATTACGATCTAGGTTTCTATGTTTAACTCCGAAAAGTTTCCCACACTTCGCTATCAAGTACCTCAATTTCCCACATTTATTGAGGACACACCACAAAATGTGATAATATAGAAGCGCCACAAGTAGGAACAAAACTGACTCAGCTCAGTATGAACAATCACCTCTCGCTCCAATTGTCTAAGATAATTCAAATGCAAAATATTGCCACTAAACTCATACTTATGTATGTAATAAAACTGCCTAAGGGGACGAGAAAGTCTGTGTAGTGTGCACGTTTTCATATATGAATGAAATGTCTTTTTGTTTTTGGTATAGCCTTTGGTGTAGTTCATTATTTAGTCATTACACAAGGTGACAAAAAGTCTGCTTGTTAATTATGATTATGATTGCATGTGTGTCAGTAACCCTCCCTGCTTTGAAGTTAATATGTGTATGGATGTGATGCAAGCAAGTCAGGGACCTAATTATGAGTGGTAAGCAGAGTGTTAACTTGACACTTCTATGATTGCCAAGTGGCAAATTTGTATTCATTCACGCTTACATAGCGTTTCAGACCTCGACATCAGCTCTATTTACATATATACCTACTTATCATTAGCTCTTAGCCGCTGATTCGGTCTCATAGAGGAAAGATGTGAAACAATATTACAAAATGTTTTTTTTTTTTTTTTCTTTATTGTACTAAAGAGGGCTCATCCTTTGCAGTTGGCTCCGTAGACGTCCCAATTAGATTAGGAGATATTAAGAGAAGGCGAGAGGTCCACCTGATCGAGCAAGAGAGAAATTCGTGGGTCCAGCGCGGGGCTGTAAAGTGTCCAAGATTATGTGCAGGTTCTAGAACCTTAGCCTAATAAAGTTGATTCTATCATTAAAAAGAGAGGACTGTAGCTTCATGACGGGTATTCTCACTGGACCCTGCCTTCTGGCGTCACATGTTTTTAAATTAGGCTTGGTCAGTGATAGATGTAGGAAGTGAGGGTTGGAGGAGGAAACGATCGGGCACGTTTTGTGCTCGTGCCTTGCGCTGGCTAGGCTAAGACTCCAATTATTAGGAGTAATACAGCTGTCAGATCTAGAAGCAGAAAGTAGCATAGGTTCTAGAAAGCTTCTAGTATTTGCCAAGAGGACGGAGTTATTTTATAACATATTTAGGTCCTGGTTTGTGATAGCGTTTTCATTAAATAAACTTCAGGTAATACTGCGGACTCGTTCAGTCTATGTGAGGTCTTCATAGACCGGCAATTTAAACTTAACCTAACCTTATTGTACTTATTTCCGCCTGGGTTAAATTTCTTTCGATAACTCCAAAACGGGTTGCGATATCTGATGAAAGCCTACTTTTCAATGCATCGGCGTCTTTTGTTCAATGCCCGACAAAGTGCGATAGTTCATTACCAAAGATGGATAAAGCGATGAAACTTGGTAGGTGGGTTGACCTTATGACGCAGGATAGAAAATAAGTAAAATTCTGGACAATGTGCGTGGCACCGCCCACTTTTAGAAGAAGGGAATTTAAAAGTTTTGCAATCTGTAATTTTGCAGCTGAGTATGTAATGTTCGGTTACACCTGAACTTAGCCTTCCTTACTTGTTTTGTTTTAAATATTTTAACTAACTACATACATATACAACACCAGAGCACGCATCGATGAAGAGTGTGCTGAGTAGTCATTTTAAATACCGAGCAAGTCTTTTTGGTGAATTTAGTCCTGATCATAAAATCAACTCTGGCAACTATTAAGCTTGGGATTTCATGCCATGCAAGTGTCCTTCAGACGACCTCTATTTCGACGGAAGTACCTTCAATGTCGAAGAGTCCTATCACGGTATACTCCTTGCAGTTGGAACGGTGCGCACCTCATGAAGAGCACTTTCAATCGATTTGCCTCTCCGATATGTATGCTGAATTGAGTCTAATCGCCAGACAGTGTAGATCATTAAAACTCTTAAGCGTATTCATTTCAATAAAATAAAGGCTATTGACCAGAAATGAAAATTATTGGCTTAGTAAGCTGTTTAATGCACTTGCACGCCTTCTTCATCTTTACCATTTCGTAAGCATCTAAGAAGGTTGCAAAGTAAAAGAAGAATATATTTTTTACTTGAAGCTTTCAACAAAGGTGGAATCACCCCCTACAGTCCCGGCGGTCTGGAAAGTTCGCATGATTTTATAACCTGTAACATTTATTTCTGTTCTGCGATGTTTGTTACTTTGGCTTCGGAAAAGCAAGCGCGAAAAATGTAAAGGCCATGAATTTTTGAAATTCTAAATTAAATTTATAAATGCTGTTTCTACAAAACCAAAAGAACTTAAACGAAAACAATTTTTCATCGAAAGCCTTTGCCTCGCTTGCATTATTATACCTAGAAATATTTTGCTATTTTTCAACTTTCATGGAAAATACCAAAATTTTTTTATTTATGTATTACGTTTATATCTACAAGAAGTAAACTACAACCACCACCACCAAGAAATGTCCAAAAGAAAAAAAAATTCGATAATCTCTGTAAAATCTATCAACAAAATTTAATTACAAACTAAATCACAACGAAAAGTTACGAACGAACAAATAAATAAACAAGAAAAAAAGGATTAAAAACACAAATTGTTACCGCAGGCACTTAATCGCTTACAAAATTAGAAAAACAAAATATAAGACTAGACAGAGAAGTAGCAGGAAAAAGTGCTACAAGAACCCAAGTTTTCTCGAAAAAAAAAAAGTTTTTTGATAACCTTAAAAGGAAGCAAAAAGTTCGAAAAGCCATATTAGTTGAGCGAAGAAGCGAATTTTGCTATCGTTGAGGCGTAAAAATTGCAAAAAAAGCTGGAAGAACTGGCTGAAGTGCGAGGAAACTGCAAAAAGAACGTACTAAGTCAACAAAAGGCAAGACAAAGTTTTGGCAGCAATAATAAGAACAACAACAGCGTATAAAAAGTGTAAAATCTTTATTGATTTCCTGGGCGTTCAACTTGAAACAACTCAAGCACACACATACATATGCATATACACATATACAAGTATAAGAGCAAGTTAAATGTTTGTGGCTGGTAACATGTGGAACGCATCTTTTTTCCAATTTTCGTTGCAGTTAGCGTGGAAAATTTATTATTAAACTTATTTTAAATTTGTCAAGTCAGTTTTGTCGATGAGTTGAAATTGTATTCAGTTTTTAATGGGTATTAATTAAAAAAAAAAAAAAATTTATAACAATTAGTAGGAGTAATAGTGTTTTTTTTTTTTTTTGAAATTAGTTGAGAAGAAGATCCAATTTTTTGGCCATATACTTTTATTCCTAGAGCCGCAACGAAGACATTCATCAAACAATTATTTAAGATCGAGCTTTAAGGTTTTACCTTATTTTTTCACATATAAAATCTATTTCAAGGCTTTAAACCTATTCAAAATAA
The DNA here is from genome assembly GCF_040869045.1 of Eurosta solidaginis. Classification (NCBI taxonomy): domain Eukaryota; kingdom Metazoa; phylum Arthropoda; class Insecta; order Diptera; family Tephritidae; genus Eurosta; species Eurosta solidaginis. Next base: position 620,186 of record NW_027136889.1, on the reverse strand, counting down.
CGCGTTCAATTCCACAAATTTATTTTTGGGTCTTAAACGAGAGTGAAGTGAAAGCTGTGCTCACCCCATTTTGTTTGTGCCTTTGAACACGGAAGTGGTTGCCAATTATTCTTGACTATATTTTCCCTACACCCTACATTTTAAAACTGGCACTTAGTGAATCTACCACGAGGTGGCCTCCCAGGGTAATTTGGGGTCATTTCGGGATGATGTTGGGAACCCCTCGGAATCTTCCCGTGGTCAATTGGGGTTCATTTCGGGATGATTTTTAGTCTTCTCCGGGGTTCTCCCAGAATAATTTGGGGATAATTTTGGGGACTCCCTCGGGGTCCTCCCAGGGTAATTTAGGGAATCTTTCGGGATGATTTATATGACTCTCTTGTGGTCCTTCCGGCGTTAATTGGGCATCATTTCGGGATGATTTTCGGATTCTCTCGCGGATGATTATGGGACTTCTCTCGGGGTCCTCTTGATGTAATTTCTGGAGTGATTTTTGTACTCCTCGTGATCTTTCCGTTGTCAATTCGCAAAAAATTGTAATATTTTATTTTATCATTATACCATATTTAGTTCCTATCGCAATCTTTTACTTTCTGCATATTACTTTTAGAAAATAATACCGATGTGTTACATCTGCCAGGCCTCCCGTAACAGCTCCCACTTTTTTTCAATCTAGTAGTCTCGAAATGAGGACTACATTTACGTTCTTGTTATATACTGTAAACAAAGTAGAGAATGTTATTTTGTGTTCGTGTCTGAGACAAGTTTGGCTTATGGAAATTCCCGGAAAAAAATTATATGACATTCTAAATTTTGTCCCTTATTACGCAAGATTGAAGAAATATGCTTAAAATTTTTCGCAGTAAATGGCCGTAATTTTTCTACCTAAAGGTTAAAGCGAAATCTTCTCTCACGCGAACACATGTTAATTCTTTTTACGACAACACACCAACAAACCTCCTGGCAATATCTGGAATCACTATCTCTAAGATTCTGTAAAATATCTAATTTATAACCTGCGAACTATTCCGTAAGCTGCCAATTCATCTCTTGTAGTTTTCTTTCCGAAATAGTATGCTGGATTTGTACAGCTCAGTGCTCTAGATTTACCATCAAACGATAGAGGAACTTCATACACAAAATATATAAATACGACCCTGAAAAAAATGGCGCTGGGCCTTTGTTTTTTGGATTAATGACGCAGCTTCATTTAAAGTGCACTTGGTCATTTTATCAATTATATAACGATTAAATATCCTTCGACACCTAGTGAATGGATACGTTGAATAGAATTTCCCTATAATATTACCACGATAACTTGTTGCAGGTTGGAGGAGGAACCGATCGAGCCCTGCACTTGCAGGCTAACACTACAGCTATTAAGAGTGACACAGCTTTCATATCCAGAAGCAGCAAGTGGCATAGGTCCTAGAAGGCTTTAAGTATTAATAAAGAGAAAATAGTTATTTTAAAACATATATCCTGGTATTTGGTTAGGGATAGGGTTTGACCGTTATATAAACTTCTGGTAATACTACGGACTCATTCAGTCTATGTGCGCACCTCATGGACCGAACCGTTCAACCTAACCGAACCATGGCGTTTTTTCAGAATGTAGAATCTTACAGTTGTAAGACATTTAAGCCCTTGACTAAAAAAATAGGTAAATATTGTGTATTTAATTTAGGGCCAGTTGCTGAATTTTTAAAGGGGCAAATGTGTCACAGCTTGGCAATATTTGAGAAATCCTCTTCCCAAAAAAAAATCTTCTGATTTGGCAGGTACCTTTCAGCGTCTACATAAAAATGTGGGGTCCACCATTTTATAAGAAATAATTTTAATGAATATTATCAATAAAATTGTAGGAGGAGCTCTGCAAAGTCGCCTCGGAGTATATCGCATCAAATTGCATCAATTAGTAGGAGGCTTGTAGCTATTAAATCCTTAACATTGTAAACCAATGTATCTACTTATACCACTTGCTTAGGCGCAAATACTCACAAATACCTTTTGTAAGTCTACATATAGGCATACGCTTTCATAAAACCCTCAAAAGGTCTGAAGATAGTTATTAATGATGCATAAATGTGATCGTATGCATGTACTTGTATTATGGTGTCTGTTATTTACATTTATTTCGCGCCATTGAATTCCTGCGAGGTCGGACTCAGTGATATTTAGGTTTGCACTGCCTGCTTTGATAACGTCCGTAGCTATGGGCACCGGGTCGGCATGAGCATTGGGTTCTAGTTTTAAGGGACTGCCCATCTGACAAAGGTGGAAAAAATAATCATAGGAAAAAAATAATCTTCTTGAATTTATATACAAACATTTAAAAAAGGGTTCACTATTTGTATAATAAAACCTCCCCAAAAAAAAATTATTTAGGGTTTCAACTAGAGGTAAAATACGCCTGTCAAAATAGCAGGAAGCAGTTTTTTTTTCAAATGTTAAGAACTTGTTCCTCATTGATAAAGTAGGCAATGAGCTGGTGCCACGCGCATTTTTAGAAGAAATTATTATTTAGATCTAAAATAAATCTAAGTAGGTACTTGGAATAGTTATCGTATTTAAAAAGTAGAAGAGTATTATGGAAAGAAGAAGTGGTGAGAATAAAAAACTTATGGGTGGGAATGTTAAGCAAGAGAGGTGTGGGGAGACTTTGATGAAGAAGAGGTGGAAAAAGAAAGGGAAAGAAAAAGGAACGCGCAAAGAAAAATAGAGCTAATTAGGGTACGAATACGAGTAATAACGGATAGCGATAGTTTAATGGCGAAAGAGAGAAAGTGAGTGGTGAGCAAGGCAAAGACGGCGAGCACAAAAAAGGAAGAATAGAAATATAAAAAAAGGTGGAGTAGGAAGAAAGAGAAGGGAGGAGTATGAAAATTAAGGAAGAGCAAATCGGCATAAAACTGGTAGTAGAGGAAAGGGTAGATGAAATCGAGTCACAAAATGAATAAGCGATGGGTAAAGAAAAGATGGAAATTTAAAGAGTGAAAGAGGGATCGCAAAGGTGGGAGTGGATTAAGACGAAAGGGCGGGGAACGGAGGCGGAGAAAGGGAGCGGGCCGAAAGCAAAACAAAATGTAAGATAAAGCAAATGGGAAAGTAGACGAAAGATGAAACCGAGAACTGCAGAAGAGTAGTGGAAAAGAAAATTTTTGAAAAGAAATTCAAAAAGAGATGCGGAAGAGATTCGGAAAAAGATGAGTTGTAAAACCATGAAAAAGCAGTGGCAGATGGCGAGAGCCCGAAAGAGAGAAATGCAATAAAATTGTCGATCTTACAAACAATTAATTTACTAAGGGAAATCTGAATCAACAAAGCGGTATATCGATCTGTCCTTATTATTTACTTATAGAAAGGCCGTGAGTTAACGTGTTCGCTAACGAGAACGTATCTCATCCATTTTGTTTTCAAGGTTGTAGCTCAGGACGCCGGTTAAAGAGGTTTTAACATTACTGCTTACTTATATAAACCCTTTGATAATTGTGAAAAAGAAATAAATGAAGTTGAGGTCATATCGTGTCTGCAAAAGAAATAAATTTTTTTAGTTAAAACATTTTCAATCGGACTCATGACCCTATTAACAGAATGTCTTGTTGCAAAATTTTTAGATTACTCGATATACACGAATTTTGAAAATAACCAAATCGCCAAGAACTTAGCTTTGGGTATTTTAATCAGCAGTATTTTATTATATCTGAAACAAACAAAATGTTTATATGAAAAACGCACATCCTTATGTAGGCATATGGTCGCAGTATATTTATAAATAAATGAGTTATGTTACTCTCTGAATAATTTGATAAAACGTTGCCAATATTAAAAGCTTTTATCCTGTTGAGTGCTTTTTGCAAATTGCATTTATTTAAACCGCAATCACAGTGGCCAAAAAATCAGCCAAATATTGCTACATACAATAAAGCAACAAAGGTGCGCATATAAATAAATGTAACTACTATACATATATCATGTATGTATGTGTGTATATATATATACTCGTATAAACTAAAATAAAATAAAATAAAAAAAACTTTAGTTGTGCCATAGTAAGTGAAGCAATTAATGGTAACCTTTTGAGTAATGGAAGCGCAAATATGATGTAGCAGCAGCAGAAACGGCAAGGGCGCCGCATCGGTAGGATAAATATTCCTATGCGAGCCAAAAATCCATGTGCAGCACCTAACGTGAGTAACGGTAAATGCTAAAGATATTTGCTATTACCGAGCGCCTACCGGAACGTAAACCGCACTGTCAATTTTTGGCATTTATGACTTTTTGTATACTCTGTGTATGTGTGTGTGCTTCCTTTTTTCAGAAGCAAAAGCTTATGCTCATAATTGCTTGTGACCGCTGAATAATCAATTCAATTAATAAAATAATTTGCTATTTATATTGAAGTATAAGAGTCTTTGCGAAAGGTATTTAAGTGCTGCTAAGTATAAATCTGTCAAAGTTATATTTCTTTTTTAAACGGTTTTATTTAGTTTGACTTGGGTAGCGGCCGTTATGAGCGAATTTTGTAATTAAAATCTAAGTAACTTCCCGATAAGCCACATGCTTGAAACCTGGAAAATAGTTCAGAACCCGATGACAATGCGATAATAAGAAAAAACTCCGACAGGTGGCGCATGTAACGAAATATTTAAAGAAATCGTATTTGTGGTCCGATTTGGATGATATTTGGACCACATAATACATACATGAATGGAAAGCCACCTATTAAAAAATCGCCGCCAGGTGGCGATATTAAAAAAATCGTATCTATCCTCCGAATGACTCATATTTGAAACAAATATTACGTACAGTCCCGTAGAAATGACATCAAAATACTTTGCAGTTCGAGGACGGACAAGCATACGTGGCGCAGAGTCGGGTAAAGTCTTTGGAAGGATTATGTATTGCGGACAAATTGTCAGGAAAGAGTCCTTGTAATAAATAGTCACTAAATGAACTAAATAGAATGAGAAATAATAGGCAATTAAATAAAAACTAAAAACTTGAAAATAAAATAATAAAAAATTTTTTTTAAGTTAATTGGTTTTATTGAAAACAATACTTACATAAAGTAATAATAATACCAAAAGCTAGAAAATAATTAGGTAGGTCCTAGGAACTAGTCACCACACCCCTCATCAATCTAGGGCGTTGATCAGACTGTTAATTAAAAGCCTTGGGCGCGTGATTCTGTGTCTGCGCTTCGTCTGGCTTGAGCCACAACAGAGGTGGATTGTTACCGATGGTATCGTAACAAAAGAAGTAGAAACACTGGGAGAAAATAGCTTAAACTAGCTAATATTGAGCGAGACTAAGAGAGGGGAGAGGTGAACATAAGCGACCCAGCGGGGCTGTAAAGTGTAGAAGATCATCCGTAGATCTTGTATAAAAAGAGAACTGTAAACTTATGACTGATTTGATGACTGAACACTGCCTTCTGGCGTCACATGCCTTTAAATTAGGCTTGGTCAGTGAAAGCATATATAGCAAGTGAGGGTTGGAGGAGAAAACGATCGAGCACAAAACCTGCGCTAAAACTCCAGCTATAAGGAATCTTATGGTATTTGCCAAGAAGACGTAGATCCTTGTTTTGATAGGGTTTTCTAATTTGGCTGTTAAGCAAACTTCGTGGTAGCACAACGGACTAGTTCGGTGTGTTCCTCGCAGACCAGCCAGCTTAACCTACCCTACGTCAACCGGTGGCCGCCATGGTTTGGCGGTAGCGTACTCTTCCTACTACACCTCGGGTCGTGGGTCTAGTTCGCAGGCAAAGTAATATCAAATTTTTAGAAACAAGTTTTTTAATTAGGGTTTAGCTCCCAGGCAAAGTAACACCAAATTTTTAGAAACAAGTTTTTTAATTAGAAGAAAGTTTTTCTAAGCGGTGTAGCCCCTCAACAGTGATTCGGCAAGCGCTCCTGGCGTATTACTGCCATGAAAGCTTCTCAGTGAAAACTCATCTACCGTGATGATGCCTTTCGGAGTCGGTCTCGTCCCGCTAATTTGTAAGAAAAATTTAAAATTCGGCTTAAAATCTCTTCGGAGGTTATCGCGGCTTATATTTATTTATTTATTAGACTTAATGACAAACAAAAGTATTGCCAAAATTTGGCCCTAAATTTGAAGCTTATACTGAGCATCCTATATAGTATCCGATTGATGATACTGAAATGTTACTATGTTTGTTTGAAAAGCTCCCGAATTCTCTTGAATATGTTTTTGTGCTCTGCATTAATTTTCACAAGCTCGATTTTTTCTTATTTGGTAAATAGAAAACCATACTTAAAGGGGCTACAATTGGTTTAGCGGATAAAGCTATAAGAAAGCAACTTTAAAGCTCAAACGGCCATTATATGTAGTTATAGAAAGTGTCACAAGAAAGTCATAGCATATCAAATTTAACAAGTAAAGAAGGTTAAGTTCAGGTGTAACCGAACATTACATACTCAGTTGAGAGCTATGGTGACAACATAAGGGAAAATAACCATGTAGGAAAATGAAGAGAGGGAAACCCTGGAATGTGTTTGTATGACATGTCTATCAAATGAAAGGCACTAAAGAGTATTTTATGAGGGAGTAGGCTATAGTTCTATAGGTGGACGCCATTTAGGGATATCGCCATAAAAGTGGATCAGGGTTGACTCTAGAATTTGTTAGCACGATATGGGTATCAAATGAAAGGTGTTAATGAGTATTTTAAAAGGGAGTAATCCTTAGTTCGATAGGTGGACGCCGTTTCGAGATATCGCAAAAAAGGTGGACAAGGGGTGACCCTAGAATTTGTTTGTACAATATGGGTATCAAAAGAAAGGTGCTAATGAGTATTTAAAAGGGAGTGATCCTTAGTTCCATAGGTGGACGCCGTTTCGAGATATCGCCATAAAGGTGGACAAGGGGTGACCCTAGAATTTGTTTGTACGATATGGGTATCAAATTGAAGGTATTAATGAGGGTTTTAAAAGGGAGTGGTGGTAGTTGTATAGGTGGTCGCCTTTTCAGAGATATCGCCCTAAAGGTGGACCAGGGGTGACTTTAGAATGCGTTTGTACAATATGTGTATCAAATGAAAGGTGTTAATGAGTATTTTAAAAGGGAGTGGGTCTTAGTTCTATAGGTGGAAGCCGTTTCGAAATATCGCCATAGAGGTGGACCAGGGGTGACTCTAGAATGTGTTTGTACGATATTGGTATCAAATTAAATGTATTAATGAGAGTTTTAAAAGGAGTGGGGGTAGTTGTATATGTGAAGGCGTTTTCCAGATATCGACCAAAATGTGGACCAGGGTGACCCAGAACATCATCTGTTGGATACCGCTAATTTATTTATATATGTAATACCTGCCAAGATTTCAAGGGTTTTTTATTTCGCACTGCAGAACTTTTTCATTTTCTTCTACTTAATATGGTAGGTGTCACAACCATTTTACAAAGTTTTTTCTAAAGTTATATTTCGCGTCAATAAACCAATCCAAATACCATGTTTCATATTTGGTATAGAATTATGGCATTTTTTTCATTTTTCGTAATTTTCGATATCAAAAAGTGGGCGTGGTCATAGTCGGATTTCTTTCATTTTTTATACCAAGATAAAGTGAGTTCAGATAAGTACGTGAACTAAGTTCAGTAAAGATATGTCGATTTTTGCTCAAGTTATCGTGTTATCGGCCATGCGGAAGGACAGACGGACGACTTTGTATAAAAACTGGGCGTGGCTTCAACCAATTTCGCCCATTTTCACAGAAAACAGTTAACGTCATAAAATCTATGCCCCTACCAGATTTCAAAAGGATTGGCAAATTTATGTTCGACTTATGGCATTAAAAGTTTCCTAGACAAATTAAATGAAAACGGGCGGAGCCACGCCCATTTTGAAATTTTCTTTTATTTTTGTATTTTGTTGCACCATATCATTACTGGAGTTGAATGTTGACATAACTTACTTATATACTGTAAAGATATTAAATTTTTTGTTAAAATTTTACTTTAAAATTTTTTTTTTAAAAGTGGTCGTGGTCCTTCTCCGATTTTGCTAATTTTTATTAAGCATACATACAGTAATAGGAGTAACGTTCTTGCCAAATTTCATCATGATATCTTCAACGACTGCCAAATTACAGCTTGCAAAATTTTGAAATTACCTTCTTTTAAAAGTGGGAGGTGCCACGCTCATTGTCCAAAATTTTACTAATTTTCTATTCTGCGTCATAAGTTCAACCCACCTACCAAGTTGATAAAGAATTATCGAACTTTTTCGGTTTTTCGAAATTTTCGATATCGAAAAAGTGGGCGTAGTTATAGTCCGATATCGTTCATTTTAAATAGCGACCTGAGATGAGTGCTCAGGAACCTACATACCAAATTTCATCAAGATACCTCAAAATTTACTCATGTTATCGTGCTAACGGACGGACGGACGGACGGACATGGCTCTGTGAGCTCTGCTCAACTGAGTATAAAAATCAGTTGCGGGATAACCAAGTTATAACAACAATTAATTTTAGCTGTATATAAATGGATAAAATAATTTGCTTTTAATTTTCAAGCTTTTAGTTTAGGCGCGAACTTTTGGAACTTTTTTCGATTCAGTCTAATAAATATTCACGACAACATATACACAGTAACGCAATATTGGTAATCCCATTGAGAGTCTCATAGTAATTGCAATTTACCCGCTGGCATGAACTCAATACCCGACATAGCACCACATAAGAGTTTGTGCAACTAGCAAGAATTTTCAATAATTGCTAAAGTGAAATACATATGTACTTACTGTTGTCGCTGTAATTTGCTGCTCGTTTTTTGTACTGCTTCTGTTGCTCCTCTCCCTCTACCATGAGTGCGGTGCGTGTTCTGCCATTTATTGCTTCAGGTCCTATTTGACACTTCAAAGAATATTAATCATCATATTTTAGCTCATTTCGCTATCGGCTCCTGTCAAGGAAGAGAGATAAATACATTTATTTATGTTTTGTGCGTGCGCAAGAGCTTAAAAATGAGTTTTAGTGTTGAAATTTGTAACTTTTTGTTAGGGTAAATATGTAAATATATTTCAATTGGTTAAGTGTTTTCTTATTTTAAAGTTTTAATTAATGTCACATGTTCTTGGGTGACTATACGAAAGTTTCATGATGTATGCCTTACTGTGGTGCCCGCGACAGAAGCACTACCTTCGATAGCCGATGTGTATCTCTTGGATAAGCTTCTGTTTACATGATTTCTTTTCTGTGTGAGTTGGTGTGGGTGATGGGTTCACGGTGATAAAGGGATAGAAGGTAACTAAAGGCCAATGAGTTTACAAATGAGGTTGAAGCATTCGCTGAATCTCTGGTTAACGTCCCAATCTACTTGGAAGAAATAAAAAGTCGACAGGAGTTGCATCTCATCCATCAAGCAGGAAAGGCATGGACACAATCTTACGATACTAGACTCATGAATGAAGTACGAGCTACAGGATGAAACTGTTGAGCACGTTCTATGTCCTTTTGTGTTGCGCTCGTTGGGCCAAGGTTCCAGCTAAAAGGGGCAGCAGAATTATCAAATCTCGAGTCAGCTACTGAGCTAGGACCTAGAAAACTTTAAGTATTCGCCAAAAGGACAAAGTTACTTTGTAACATAAGTCCTAGTACCTAGTTGGTGTTTTTAATGTTTGGTGGTCAAACAAATTCTGGTAACACTATCGACCCAAACAGTCCATGTGAGGTCTTTATTGACTTTCCAGTTCAACTCAACCAAACCTAAGTAAAATCGAATTTGTCCCCACCGATACTCACACAGGTCGGGGCTGTCGAGGATATTATGGCAAACCTATAGCTGAATGAGGTATACAGTGTACCTATTCATACAGTAAGTAGCCAGCAAATGCCTTAGGCCAAGAAATCAGCGTGACATTTTCCATGGATATCCTAATGCCTTGGCACATTCGATAAAATGTATCAAAACCTATCACGATGGTGCAGCGAGGAGGTTCAAGCTATCCATGACAGTTTTCGACCCCACTGTGCTGAGCCGAGTGCTTTGACTTTGCGCCCGACTTTCCGAGTAAGTACTAAACTCCCTGTAACAAAAAGCGACGGTTAGCCATCCATCTACCGAGTTTTTAAGAGTGGTGACCTGAGCCTGAAAGACATTGCAATAATCCTACAGCTTGAATTTTCGAGTGGTACTCTGACAACAGGAGGAAGACGCTTGCAGTATTTTGTTCTACTAGCAACAAACGCTGGTAATGTGCCAGTGATCAAAATCTTATATTCCGCGTTACGAGGCTTAGTTCTTCACCTGGCAACTATGATTTTTCCCACAATTTCAGCGAGGAAAATTTTTAGCATTGCCTTTAGCGCCAGTGTATTTCTATGCGGTTATTTATTTCAACTATCGCCACTCGCTGTAACGCTTCCCACCTTTTAGCCACGTATCTTTATGAGAGCAGCCCCAGACAGTCATAAAAAGTTTCGACTGGCTTTACTTGGCTTGCATTCAAGCATATACCCAAAGTACTTGTCTTTGTCACAGAGTAACAGCGGTATTCCCCAATTTCAGGAGTCTTTTACTTCCGAAAAAACAGAACCAGTTCAGTTTTGCTGGGGTGTCTATATAAACATTTAAACATACTAAAGCATGACATTTTTAGTATCCTATCTTGGGGAAGATTTCTCAACCAAAGTAAATTTAATTTTCAAGCAAAATGAAATGAAGCTCACTTGCTTACTGAAAACTTGAGGCGACAATAAAACAAGCTGTTGATGATTGGAAAAATATTACGTATACGCAGTGGCGATCAATGACGTTGACACTCGCATTATTCCTACGTATAGAAACTGTATATACATATTTTAAATGGGGTTAGGTGTTGTCATGTATGTATATATATAGGTAAATAAGCATACCCTACAAAAAATCATGTGACTAATTCCAAAGAGTGATCTGCGATTGATCTCTTTTGTCTTTAATGGGGTACTAGCCGGGCCCGTGCACATCTTGCGCAACAAATATAAACGTCTCCTGACGAATGTTAGCAACTGTCGTTAATAAGTGTTAGTTCTAATCAAATATTCACAGTAGTGCCATAGTAGTAGTGCTCACATTCGTTTATTTTTAACAAATTATTTTAATAAAATATAGCTAAACTACGACCCGTAATGCCCAAAGCTCGCTAATTGTACGAATCTCAATCTTTACAACCAAAACTTTATTTATAGATTTGGATTCCAAATAAGAGCGAAAAATGGAGCTGTACATAAAAACAGCATATAGAAATAATATATAAGGTAATTGATCCCCTCTAGTCCCTTTTGGGTACAGTTGGAATACGTCCGTTGGAAACTTATGTAGCAAATTTTAGGAAACAATAAAAAAAAACAAAACGATGGATAAAAAAAACAAATATTATTTCACAAATATGCCGAGCCGCATACTGAACCTAATATACAAGTATCCTAGGTTTCATTATCGCAGAATTTGTTTTTGTTTAATTTTTCTAAAATACCAATACGAAAATAAAAATATTTTCTTAAAGTTAAAAAAAATTGTAAAATCGGCACGAATGCCTATATGGGTAGAAAGAGAACTTATTCGACAGTACTCGTGCGCGAAGAAAGAGTATCTGTCCGATAGCACCCGCAGAGGTACGAAAGGGATCTTCCCGACAGTAATCGAACACGTACAAAGAGGACCTGTTCGACATCACCCGTTGTGGTACAAAGGGGACCTTCGAACAGTATCCCGTAAGGTATACACAGTGTAGAAAAAGTATTTGTCCGCCAGTACTCGTGGGGGTACAAAGAAAACCTGATCGACACTACACACAGGGGTACAAAGAGGCCCTGTCCGACACTACACACAGGGGTACAAAGAGGCCCTGTCCGACATTGTCCGCTCAGGTGTTCTGCGCCAATTAACTATTTAAACTTGTTTAGCGGAGTTGGTGAACTATGGTCTACTGTGGTCTGGTAAAAGTCTTGTCAAACCGGACGAAACGCAACGAAAAAATATCAATCGCTTTTAGCGATAAAGTTTGTCGAAGCCGAACGCATTTGGTCGACAATTCCTAATTTGGCATTCGGCTTAAATAAAAAAAAAAAAATAAAAATTCGGCTTGCAATACCTTATTACCTTCTTTGTCATCTATTGTTGGGTTTTATTTTGAGATGCTTTCACTTTCATTAACATAACCATTAGTGATAAATTCACTTATATTCTGATTGCATTGGGCAAAATATTCTATCACTGCACCAGGTAAAATTTTTCTTTTCCGCCTTCGGACTATTGTTGTCGAGGTCAATACGCGTCTTTTGACACAAGAAAGCGTCCACTACCATTAGAGTATCATTCTATTTTCATTGGGGATAAAAATGCGACTTAGCCATATTTGAGTCCCTATTAATACGAAAAGGGACTAGTCTTCATATGTTCCTATATGGGAGGAAACGGATTGGTCCAATCGCACCCTTTTGGGTATAAATGGGTACAATTAGTCTCTTCATAGGACATGCTCAAACAAAAGGGGGCAGTTCAACTCATACAAAAAGATCAAAACTGGCATTGTTCGCATACTCATTTGCGACTCATCTCGGATTCATCCTTGACTAATCGCATTATTTGCAGAGATATGTCTTTGCATAAATGTATTGAGTAGATGCAAAGTTATGTTTAACAGTTACGAGCATCAACAACCAACTGATGTCCCCAATGCTTTTTGTTCTTTATCATTGTTGGGCCGCCTTTTTGTAGTTTTACTTTAATGTCATATCCGCGCGTAAAGATTTATTATTCTTCACTTGTGGAAAGCCATGCATCGTGAAGCAAAATTGTATGAATTCCGAAAATGGTTGAGTACTTTTGAATTTTGACCTCAATATGTGGCTCATACTTATCATTAATTTATGGTAGTATGTATTATGTTTAAAAATATCTATGTTTGTAGGCATATTTAGTAAAGTTGCTCGTTGTATGTGAGAAAAATGTTCCAATCAAAATATAACCAATTCATTTGAAATATATTTTTAATTAAAACCTATAATATATTATATTGTTGATAGAGTATGTAAATAAAATTTCGAAACCAAACCCATTGAAAGTGAATCTATAATTATTTTTGCTGCAGGTACACACATATATTTTGCATGTGTGTATGTATGTCCGAATGTGAGCATCTCTATATATAAATAATTGGTGAGTAAGCAAGAAATAAATATATTTTGTTTGCAATTAAAATATTGGCTGAGTAATGATGGTAAGAACTCAAGATATTTGCAAAAAAAAGTTTTGAGTACAAAAATTTCTGTTATGAAAATTAAACTTGTAAAATGAGTGCATGTACTTACGTACGCGTGTGAATTGTTATGCTTCTTTGGCATCATTGACCAGTATCGTAAATACTGACCTAGGCAAAGGCTACCTATACACTAAATTTCAGGTAAATCGAACCATCAATATAATTTGTTGGAACAGATCGATCCGTGGTCCACTTCCCGGAAATAAACTTAACAGAAATACTATCCGGTTAAGTTATCCTGCCAATTTGAATGAAATAGGAGAAGTGGTTTCGGACTCCATAAGACGTATACTAAAAAATATGTACATCCTTCCATATATATATAGATAAATTAAATCTCCTTACTGAACAAACAGCAGCAGGTTATGGGGTTAGAATATACCCGCGGTAGGTATGCCTGTCGTAAGAGGCGACTAAAATACCAAATTGATCAATGGGTTGTATAGCGCAACCCTCTCAAGGGGTTAGTGCAATATATTGCTTCTCTAACCCAATTGTCAACCTAACCTATCCGTGGCGAATCCTATTTCATTAATAGGCGAGTCTCTTGCGACCCAAAACTCCTCATGGATCTAGGGTGTGAGAGGGCGGGATGGCCTAGAAGGTCGCCTGTGAACTTAACAAATCGTTCCCGAGATGGTCGGGCTTGGTAGCGGAACGTACCGGATTTGCATCCGGCAAAGGACCATGAACATCGATAACACTCCCCAAGGCCTTCGGGGAGTGTCCTTATCGCTACAACAACAATAACAACAGTGAACACACATTAGCATATATGTACATACATACATACATACAAACATACCAAAAAACAGAACTTTTGTCTTAGAACTTTAACGAAGAGTTTAAAATGTTTAACGGAATAGTGTTTTGCAAGAGATGGCATTCTTAACCATTAAAAACATAAAATATGTATGTTTGTCAAGCTGATATGAAAAGAACATCGTTTCATGCATACATCCATACATAACTATTAATGCATTCCCGAAGCTATATAACGCAAGCGAATGCTGGCTTTTTCACCAGGGTCTCGAAAATCTGAACAAGGCTGCCTATAATTTGATGTTAAGAGATCTCAGCCACCTTTACACCCTAAGTAGGTGTAACATTTCCACATCTGTAGGAGCTCAGACTAAGAAACTCCTTATTGGTAGCTATACAGAGAGGTTAGCAGTGTCCTACCTCTCATGCCATAAAGTTTTAAATATGACAAAGAGAAGCAAAGGGTCGATCCTTCTCATGTGCAACTGCACGGCGTTAAGTGGTGCCCAACAGCGCTGCCAGGGAGCTCCGTTCTGGATAATCTATGCTACGAGGTAGAGTAGCATATCAGGAACTTATGAGCCCTTATCAGGTCTTCAAAATGGTAATGTTTTATTTTGGTGTTATCACAACGAGCCTTCTGACAGAGGCCTACATATGTATGTCTTCGCGGTTAGCTTCAACCTCCACATCTGTGCAACACATAATAAAATGTTAATAGAAGTGTTATACCTATAACTGTCTTAGTTTCAGGATGGCTGAAAAATCCATGAAATGTTCTCACAGATAACAAAACCGCGGAAGCATTAAGAAAGTGGCATTCTTAGGAAAAACGTATGAATATAAAACATTCCTGCTTAGTTGCCTGATTTGTGTATGATTTAATTACTGAAGTCTTGTGTCATTCGGGGTGCAGGGATATAAGTCGTTAAAATATATTAAACGTACCGAGAGAAGAAAACTTTAAATTAAAGAAAACGAAAATTCCAAGGCATCAAATATTTTAAGTGCTACTATAAGTTCGCATTGATTGCTGATGTACGTGAGTGTGTGAACGTGTTCAAAGAGCTTCATTGTAGCAAACTAAAGGAAAACTGAAACTAAGCAAATGAAATAGACGTAGCCACGTTAGAAAGAAAAGTAAGATAGTAGCTGCACTAAAGCACTAATGAAATAAGAAGCGTAAAACAAGAACTGCAAAATACACAGAATCTTAATAATGTGCCCACAGTAAGCCTGGATAAATAAGAAAACCGAAAATTTGAACAAAAGAATACTAATATGATACTAAGATGTTAATAATAAAATATTAAGACATACATCAAAATTTACTTGAAGTATACAAAAGTATGTAAACAAAGAAGCATAAAAAGTGACATAAAAATTTCATCCATGTATAATTATAAATATGTATGTATTATGTATAGCGAGCAGATGTCAAAAGAACTCACACGGTATATATTTTTATACTCAGCTGAGCAGAGCTCACAGAGTATATTAATTTTGTTCGCATAACGGTACCCTGAAACGGCATAAACTAATCGAGATAGATATAGACTTCTTGGTCTGGGCGAAAAAAGAAATTCATTTAGCCATGTCCGTCCGTCCATCCGCCCGTAAACACGATAACTTGAGTAAATTTTGAGGTATCTTAATGAAATTTGGTATGTACGTTCCTGGGCACTCATCCCAGATTGCTATTTAAAACGAACGAAATCGGACTATAATCGCGCCCACTTTTTCCATATCGAAAATTTCGAAAAACCGAAAAACTGCGATAATTCATTACCAAGGACGGACAAAGCGACGAAACTTGGTAGGTGGGTTGACCTTATGACGCAGAATAGAAAATTAGTAAAAGTTTGGACATTGGGCGTGGCACCGCCCCCATTTAAAAGAAGGTAATTTAAAAGTTTTGCAAGCTGTAATTTGGCAGTCGTTGAAGATATCATGATGAAATTTGGTAGGCACATTACTCCTATTACTATATGTGTGCTAAATTAAAATTAACAAAATCGGATAAAGAATACGCCCACTTTAAAAAAAAAGTAATTTTTAAAGTAAAATTTTAACAAAAAATAGAATACCTTTATTTTTTTATTTATTTTATTTTTAACTCCAGTAATTATATGGTGCACCAAAATACAAAAATAAAAGAAAATTTCAAAATGGGCGTGGCTACGTCCTCTTTCATTTATTTTTAATGCCATAAGTCGAAAAAAATTTACCTATCCTTGTGAAATTTGGTAAGGGCTTTCTGTGAAAAGAGGCGAAATTGGTTGAAGCCGCGCCCAGTTTGTATACACAGTCGTCCATCTGTCCTTCCGCTCGGCCGTTAACACGATAACTTTAGTAAAAATCGATACATCTTTACTAATCTTAGTTCACGTACTTATCTGGACTCACTTTAATTTGGTATTAAAAATTTGCGAAATCCGATTACGACCATGCTCACTTTTTCGATATCGAAAATTTTTAAAAATTAAAAAAATATCATAAATCTATACCAAATACGGAAAAAGCGATTAAACATGGTGATTGGATTTGTCTTTTGACGCAAAATATAACTTTAGAAAAAACTTTGTAAAATGGGTGTGACACCTACGATATTAAGTAGAAGCAAATGAAAAAGTTGGGCAGGGCGAAATCAAAAGCCCTTGGAATCATGACAGGAATACTGTTCATGGCATTACATATATAAATAAATTAGCGGTACCCGACAGATGATGTTTTGGATCACCCTGGTATACATTTTGACCGATATCTCGAAAACGCTTTCACATATACAATTAAGGGCCACTCCCTTTTAAAACCCTCATTAATACCTTTAATTTGATACCCATATCGTGCAAACACATTATAGAGTCACCCCTGGTCCAACTTTATGGCGATATCCCGAAAAGGCGTCCACCTATAGATCTAAGGCCCACTCCCTTTTAAAATACTCATTACCACTTTTCATTTGCTACCCATATCGTACAAACACATTCTAGAGTGACCCCTGGCCCACCTTTATGGCGATATCTCGAAAAGGCGTCCACCTATAGATCTAAGGCCCACTCCCTTTTAAAATACTCATTAGCACTTTTCATTTGCTACCCATATCGTACAAACACATTCTAGAGTCACCCCTGGCCCACCTTTATGGCAATTTTTCGAAAAGGCGTCCACCTATAGTACTATGGCTCACTCCCTTTACAAATACTCTTTAGTACCTTACATTTGATACCCATGTCATACAAAGACATTCCAGGGTTACCCAAGGTTCATTTTTCTATATGCTGATTTTCCCTTAATTTGTCTCCAAAGCTCTCAGCTGAGTATGTAGTATTCGGTTACACCCGAAATTAGCCTTCCTTATTTGTTTTTTATATGAATGTACACATAAGAATACTTTTAGCACTTTTTACTACACGCATACTGCGAGGCCTTTTATCAGAAAAAAACTATGTATTTTTTTATAGAAATATTGTCAATTTTTTTATCGATATGTTATAAAAAAATACAGAAAAGTCATCAATTTATGATCGAAAAGTTATCGATTTAATATAAAATAGTAACTGATTTGTTATCAAACAATAATCGATTTTTTATCGAAAGTTATCGATTTTTATAGAATATGTATGGATTCTTTGTGTAAAAGTGATCGAAATTTTTTTCCTGAGTGTTGCCGGTTTTTACAGGCGCGTTATCGATATGTTAATGACAACTTATCGTTTGTGATGATACAGATACTGAGAAAATTTCAATATAATGTTACGTGACCCATCCCTAACTAGCCAATAGGAAACTAATGCGAAGCCGATTAAAAAATAAATGCTTGGTGCAATTTTTCCCCGAGCAGATTTCAGGCCAAGCTTCTATTCCAATTTGCGTTTAGTTCCTTTTACTTTTTCCTACAGACTGTCGGGAAGGGACTCTCATGTTTTATGCCGACTCCGAACTGCATATGGAAGCTTTTCACGACAGAAATACACTCGGAGAATTTGACAAATCACTACCGAGGGGCGACCCTGCTCATTGAAAAAACTTTTTTCTAAAGTTTCATTGTTTGTTTGTAATGCTACAATCGTGTAATTTATAAGGCGTCTAACATTACATTTTAAGTAATTCTTCCGGAAGTACAACTACTGGAACCAGCGACAATTGACATAAATTCGTTTTTGAAAGAGAACTAATTTCAATGACATTTATCCCAAATCCGAGAGAGAAATAATGTCAATAAGAAGTCGCATAAGGTCAAAAACTCTAAAGTGTACAAAAAAATCCTTTTGTAAGTGTTCGAAGGACGTGCAAATTTGAATTTACTGATAATGTACTTACTCCATTTACAACAATTTCAAAACTAATTCCAACGAAAGCGCTAGCAGCATTTTTGTACTCTAAAGATCGAGTGTGGCTTTAGAATAGTCCACATCTTATGTCAAATTTGTAATGATAAAAAATTCCCTTTTTTCTGCATTTATAAGTTTTCTTGTATATAAATTTTCTTTCTTTGACCAACTTAAATAAATGAATAAATACAAGGCGCCATAACCTCCGAAGAGAGGCAGATGCATTTGCACTGAGAAACTTTTCGTGGCAGAAATGCACTTGGGGTATTTGCCAAAACACTGCCGACTCCGCTTAGAAAAACTTTTTTCTGACTGAAAAAAACTTTTTTCTAAATTTTCGATGTTACTTATCCTTCAACCCAGGTTCTTCGGTGTGGTAGGCGGAGAACGCTACAACTTAACCAACTTACCACTTAAAAGTCATATTATAGTTTAGTTACTTTCTTCTTCAAATCTCTTTCGTTCTCACTTCAGTTCAGTCGAAGTTAAAATGTAAATATTAGCGTTTTTAAACCATAGTGTATTTTTTCATTACCTCAATGATCAAAAGCTATTTAACATAAACTTCAGCTGGAGAATATTTGAAAAACTGAAAGAATTGTAAGCATCCAATTAAAATAAAAAATGTAAAAAAAGAGTAAAACTGGAAAAGCACAACACGCACAAACCACATTCTATACAGCGAATTAAACCAGCAATCTCTACGTCCCATAACACTAAGAACCATGGGAATTGACTTTAGTCGGTTAGAAATGTCATGACATGCCAAGTATATGACATATCAACTTAGCTTTTCATTTTATAAAATATGTAATAACAAGTAAGGAAGGCTAAGTTCGGGTGTAACCGAACATTACATACTCAGTTGAGAGCTATGGTGACAACATAAATGAAAATAACCATGTAGGAAAATGAAACGAGGGAAACCCTGGAATGTGGTTGTATGACATGTGTATCAAATGGAAGGTATTAAAGAGTATTTTAAGAGAGAGTAGGCCATAGTTCTATGGATGGACGCCATTTAGGGATATCGCCATAAAGGTGGACCAGGGCTGACTCTAGAATTTGTTTGTACGATATGGGTATCAAATGAAAGGTGCTACTGAGCATTTTAAGAGGGAGTGGGCCTTAGGTCTATCGGTGAACGTCTTTTCGAGATATCGCCATTAAGGTGGACCAGGGGTGACTCTAGAATGTGTTTGTACGATATGGGTATCAAATGAAAGGTGGTAATGCGTATTTTTAAAGGGAATGGGCTTTAGTTCTATAGGTGAACGCCTTTTCGAGAAATCGCCATAAAGGTGGACCAGGGGTGACTCTAGAATATGTTTGTACGATATGGGTATCAAATGAAAGGTGTTACTGAGCATTTTAAGAGGGAGTGGGCATTAGGTCTATAGGTGGACGCCTTTTCGAGATATCGCCATTAGGGTGGGCCAGGGGTGACTCTAGAATGTTTGTACGATATGGGTATCAAACGAAAAGTGTTACTGAGCATTTTAAGAGGGAGTGGGCATTAGGTCTATAGGTGGACGCCTTTTCGAAATGTCGCCATTAGGGTGGACCAGGGGTGACTCTAGAATGTGTTTGTATGATATGGGTATCAAACGAAAGATGGTAATGATTATTTTAAAAGGGAGTAATCCTTAGTTCTATAGGTGGACACCTTTTCGAGATATCGCCATAAAGGTGGACCAAGGGGGACTATAGAATGTTTGTACGATATGGGTATCAAACGAAAGGTATTACTGAGCATTTTAAGAGGGAGTGGGCATGAGCTCTATAGGTGGACGCCTTTTCGAAATATCGCCATTAGGGTGG